>NC_132848.1:62452063-62773730 GCF_048164855.1 Canis lupus baileyi
GACTTTAACATTAATTCAGTAGGACTAAGTTTTCTTGTTGCTCTATCAATGAGAAGATGAAAATTGCACCAGCCTATACATATTTTATTGAGGAAATAAATTATTTTGATCCCTTCCTGGACTGATAAGCCAGTTTAAAAAAAAAATAAAAGTAGTTAGATGATTTTTTTAGTGTTCTGTTGTCTTAAATCCACACATGAAAATTAAATTGAAGAAATGAAATAATTAGATGTTTAAAGCTAAATGTCGCCTTTGAGTATGTGGTTTTGATTTGGAGCCCAAATGTCTAATGACTAAATTATTCTGCATTTCCTTTTGTTTCTATAGACACGGCTGCATCATAAGTTTAAAATACAAATATGTCATAGGAGAAAATGTCATAAATGGGAGTTACTGGAGATTTACTGTCTAAATATGTTTCTTAATCATTTGTCCAGTAACCAATAGCTGACTAGAGAAGAAGAAAACAGAAGACTTGAGGAAAAGAAGGTAACTTTGCTGTGAAGAAGGAATATGATGATGAAATGCTCATCTAATACTTTTGGTTCCATCACATACAAAGATTCAATGCTGGTAATTTCTGCCTCATGATTCTTGCTGAAACGTGTAAATCAACTTACAATAAATAATCTGGCCATTTGACAGACTTTGGATCCATAAAGTAAAAAACAATAAATTTAAATATGATAAATTCAGCTAATTCAATCATCAGGCATATGTACATATTTATATGGATAGAGTAGCAGTTTTGTTTATCTGTGGATTCAAGTTTTAAAGATATTATTAGGGATCCCTGGGTGGCGCAGCGGTTTGGCGCCTGCCTTTGGCCCAGGGCACGATCCTGGAGACCTGGGATCGAATCCCACATCGGGCTCCCAGTGCATGGAGCCTGCTTCTCCCTCTGCCTATGTCTCTGCCTCTCTCTCTCTCTCTGTGTGTGTGTGTGTGACTATCATAAATAAATAAAAATTAAAAAAAAATTTAAAGATATTATTAAAAAAATAAAGATATTATTTTTTACTCAATGATCATATTTTGGACAATTAGTCCTGTATGTCAAATGGCAAGAGAATCCATGTATGGTATACATAAGTAAAGCTAGACACTATGGAAACAAGTTCTTTGAACATGAAAAATTATATTGAGAATAATGATAATTTTGTAACAAAATTAAGATTATCTAATAACAACTAAATATAAAACATATTAGTATATATAATTTTATGTGTATCATAAATTTATATAATTAATCTAAGTTATAGCACAGCTTATATTTGTGTATCATTTCTTCTTCGATATCTTTAGGACTTTGTCTTCAGTACCTCTTATTCCTCTTTCTTCTTTAATAATATAACCCCATGCAATGGCTTTCTTTTCACTTGTCTGTTGACAATTCCTAAGCAGTGCCTTCAGTTTTTATGATTGTTTTTTTCTCTTAAGCTGAATTTAACCCATCCTATGCATCCTTCAAAGTCTAGTTCAAATATAGGCTCCCCCATGAAGGCTTCAGTGATGCTGCCGGCCCAAATCCACTTCAGTTTTCTCAGAAGTCCCATTGCCCTCAAATCATTCTCATCTTAAAAATATGGCACTTCCTCCCTTTTTAAATTATATTGAAAATGCCTTATTTTCTCTGACTACCGTATGCTTCCTGATAGTAAAGTTTGTTATTGTACCCTGAAACCAATTCCTTAAAAATAGCTGAGACTCTAGAAATAATGATTATTAACAAATAAAGTTTCTATGAGGATTATTCTCTTATAGACTGTTAGATATGCAAACATATTTCCCTCTCCTCATATTTTTTAAACAGCTATTTATTCTTAGAGAAATTAACTCTGAAAAACTCAGACCACATTTTCAGACTAAACCAGTTTTGACTACTTTTGTGTGACCTCAAGTACATCATTTATCTCTGCTGTGTCTGCCTTTCTATTTGTAAAATATTAAAAGCTCACTCTCTCAACTGCTCTGAGCTTCTGTGAGGATTATCCACAGCAACGCACTTTGCATGAACATGTTCTGAAGGCAGGTTTTTATAAACAAAGACTGGCAGTTCCTGATATTCTAGTTCTGGCCAGCGTGGCTTCGAGCCTTGCAGTGTCTAAGGGTTGCTCAAGGCCCTGGCTGCTTCTCCACTGGGACAACATCTGAATGTCCTCATCTTTAGTTACGTGGCTGGCACCTCCATGAAAAAGCCCTTTATAGTCTTTTCTCATGGAATGGGTGTTTGGACATGATCTCCTTACCAGCTGACTTCAAGTCAAGGAGAACTTTTTCTGGCAGCTGATGTGAAACAAATTCTGGTCAGACATATTTAGGGCCTCAAGTCACAGACCTGTGTTTATTTTTATTGAAAAAGCACAGAGTGGGAGACTTGGCCCCACGGCCTTTTGAGCTCTACACAATAGCAGAGCTCTGGGTCCAGCAGTACATAGAAAGTTGTTTCAAGTATTTTAACCAAAAAACACAAGAAGATGATTAGTTTTTATTCTGGGCAACTAAAGATTGCCCTTCTAGGTATACCACACCAGTATAAGCCAGAGAAGAGATTTCTTTTCCAAGAAAATACTGCATTTGTCATTCATAAGTTATCCCAAACACTCCCCACCTTAAATAATCACAATAGTTTTGCCTTTCTCTAGAAATCATGGATTCTATCACAACCTTCCCATGTTCCATCCTTTAACATCAGAACTTCTCTCTTGCAGATGATATTTTGAGCAATGGTAATGCTGAACATAGTTTTTTTTTTTTTTTTTTTTAGCAAATTCCCCACGTCACACTTTTTTTTAATAGTAGTATTTTTATCACTATATTGTTCCATGCCACTAAAATCTTATGGGCAAGGCTTCTCTTTTTTTAATATTTTAATTTTTTAAAGTTTTTAATTTTAATTCCAGTATGGTTAACTTACAGTGTTATAATAGTTTCAGGTGTACAAATAGTGATAGAATAATCCTATACAGTACTCAGGGCTCATCATGATAAACCCAGTCTTTAATCCCCATCACCTATTTCACCCATCCCTCCACCCACCTCCCCTCTGGTAAGCATTAGTTTGTTCTCTATGGTTAAGAGTCTGTTTCTTTCTCTTTTTCTTTTTTTTTTTTTTTAAGATTTATTTATTTATTTATTTATTTATTTATTTATTTATTTATTCATTCATTCATTCATGAGAGACACAGAGAGAGAGACAGAGACACAGGCAGAGGGAGGAAGCAGGCTCCTCAAAGGGAGCCCAATTTGAGACTCGATCCCAGATCCTGGGATCATGCCCTGAGCTGAAGGCAGATGCTCAACCGCTGAGCCAACCAGGCATCCCTCTGTCTCTCTTTTTCCTTTGCTCATTTGTTTTGTATTAAATTCCACATATGAGTGAAATTATATGGTATTTGTCTTTCTCTGACTGACTTATCTCTCTTGGTATTATATTTTTAGCTCCATCCATGTCATTACAAATAGCAAGGCTTCATTCTTTTTTATGGCTGAATAATATTCCATTGTGTATATATACCATCTCTTCTTTATCCACTTGGGTTGCTTCCATAATTTAGCTATTGTAAATAATGCTGCAATAAATAGGGGGTGCATACATACTTTCAAATTAGTGTGTGAATCCGGGATCATACGGTAGTTCTATTTTTTTTAAATTTTTTGAGGAGCCAGTTTGCATTCCTACCAGCAGTACAGAGGGGTTCCTTTTCCTTCACATCCTTGCCAACATCTGTTGTTTCTTGTGTTGTTGATTTTAGACATTCTGACAGGTGTGATGTGGTATCTCATTGTGGTTTTGATATGCGTTTCCCTGATGATGATTGATACTGGGGATCTCTTTTCATGTGTCTGTTTGCCATCTGTATGTCTTCTTTGGAGAAATGTCTGTTCATGTCTTCTGCCCATCTTTAATTAGTTTTTTTTTTTTTTGGTGTTGAGTTGTATAAATCCTTTATGTATTTTGGATACTAACTCCTTATTAGATGTGTCATTTGCAAATATTTTCTCCCATTTAGTAGGTTGTCTTTTAGTTTTATTGATTGTTTCCTCTACTGTGTAGAGTATTTTTATTTTGATGTAGTCCCAACAGTTTATTTGTGCTTTTATTTTCCTTGCCTCAAGAGACATATCTAGAAAAATGTTGCTATGGCAGATGTCAGAGAAATTACTGCCTGTGGTCTCTTCTAGGATTCTTATGGTTTTAGGTCTCACATTTAGGTCTTTAATTCATTTTGAGTTTATTTTTGTGTATGGTATAAGAAAGTGGTCCAGTTTCATTCTTTTGCATGTAGCTGTCCAGTTTTCCCAAGGCCATTTGTTGAAGAGACTTTTTCCCATTGTATATTCTTGCCTCTTTTGCCAAAGATTAATTGACAACATAATTATGGGTTTGTTTTTGGGCTTTCTATCCTATTCTATTGATCTATTTGTCTATTTTTGTGTTAATATACTGTTTTGATTACTACAGCTTTGTAGTATAACTAGAAGTCTAGAATTGTGATAATTCCAGTTTTGTTCTTCTTTTTCAAGATTGTTTTGGCTATTCAGGATCTTTTGTGGTCCCACACAAATTTTAGGATTATTTGTGCTAATTCTAGAGCAAACAGTTTTCTAGTTCTAGTGAAAAATGCTATTGGTATTTTGATAGGGATTGCATTAAATTGCATTATATTGCTTTGGGTAGTATGGACATTTTAATAATATTTGTTCTTCCAATCCACAAGGGAACATTTTCTCATTTGTGGAATGTTTCCCATTTTGACAATGTTTTATAGTTTACAGAGTACAAGTCTTTCACCTCCCTGGTTAAGCTTATTCCTAGGTATTTTATTATTTTTCATGTAATTATAAGTGGGATTGCTTTCTTAATTTCTCTTTCTATTGCTTCATTATTAGTGGATAGAAATGCAATGGATTTCTGTACAATGATTTCCCCATACCTTTTTTCCCCATATATCTTCATGGTCTAAATTTGATACCTTTGATTAATACTGGAAACAGTTTTGTCACAAGAAATGAGTCTTCTTACATTAACTTCCCTCAAGCCCTGTCCATGCGTGGATCATTTTTTATTTGTCATGAAAAGGATCACAATTTGCATGTATTGAACACCATTTGTGAGGCAGCCACTATGCTAGGAGCCATGCATTGTCTCCTTCAATCTTCACAACTATCCCTAGAGGTAAATAACATTCCGCTTATTTTAAGGATGAGAAAATTGAGTCTATGGTGGGCCCAAAGTAAAACTGCTAGATGGTGTCAGAGCTGTTATTTATATTCAAGGCAAGGTTATTGCAGCTTCCACATTCTTTCCATTATACAACCAAAAAAGAATACATCAGTACGCATAAATAAACATAACGACATATACACATATGTATACCTATACACAGAATACTTGTTGCTGAAGCTTCATTACACATAAAGCAATTTGTAGTAATTAGACAAAAATTTGTCATTTTAGTAATAGGTAGATGAACTAGGTACTATCCTAACCGTCTGTTTGTTACATTGTTAAGCAGTGTTTTAGAATGCTATCGGCACAGATTCATATATAAAAATATTTACATGTTTCACATATAAACAAGAAAACTCGGTAAGCTAGAATAATTTTCTTCAAAATAGTCTGATGACATAACCTCACTCTTTTAAAATTGCATATGACCCTGATTCAGCAGCCTATGGTACTAGGAGGACACACTGGCAGATGCTCAACAAGCATCAGGTGTTTCAGCTAGAAGAGGGTTGAGCAGACATTCAGATTGGAGGTGGGTAAGAGGCAGTTACCATCCACAAAAGAAGGTGAAGACCCAGATTCTGGATATGGGGTCCTGGTCCAGAGCAGAACTAGCAGCCATTCTGATCTGAAACTCAGCGTCTGATGGACTAGCCCAGGGGACCTAATTAGCCCTAAACACAGCAGGTGTTTCCACAGTCTGCAGCAAGACCTAGCCTATAGATGGTCAAATGCTCACAGTTTCAAAGATTAGAGGGCTTAAGAGGCAAGGAGCTGCCCAACTCACCCCAATCCTCTTCTATCTATTTCTTAGTCTTCTTTTTTTAAAGCTTTCTGGAGTATGATTACTCCTCAGCAGACCATGGAAAATGTGCCTGGGAATAAATGAAATTAAACTAGTGATTCAAGAATTCTTTCATAATGCAATCCGAACCAGTCTTTACTAATGAGGCCAAAATATTTCCCATCCAACTGAAGTCCTGCAATTATTTAAATGTGTAAGTGAAACCATTCTTTATACCTTCATTCACAGTCCATTTAAGTCAGAAACTGGGCTTACTTGGTTTACTAACTGAACATTAAGGACCACTTGAGCAGTTTAAGAACTATCAACAGTTGCAATGGCCCATAATAAATATATATACAATTATTTCTATATAGATTGTCCTTCATTTTTGAAAATGACATTGGCAATACAGGTACCAGTCATGTGCCTAACTCTTCCTGCATGGCTAGGATTTTAGTGCATATCTGTATGGGGATTTTCCATTTATAGGGCACTTATTATCTCATTTATTTATCAATATAATCCAACATATAATTGTTCTTATTAATATATAATTAAGGAAATATAATTCAATGATGTTGGATAATACAAGATGGATAAAACCAGGAACTGAAAGACCAAAGTTCTTAGCATATTGCATTCATACATATCATAAATAAGCATGATTTTTCTTTCATAGTTGCCATGCAAAATTCTGTGTTGCCTGTCATACTTGCATAGTGGTCCCTTACATAAAATACAAAGCCCATTTATGAGGAAGAATAGTTAGTTAGTCAAAATCATATATAGTTAAATCTTATCTTCTTTCAATAACACCTTCATTTGGAGTATTTAAATTATTTACTTGGGGTATTCAAATCAATTGTCATTTGCAAATATAATAGAATTTTACAGCAAAGTATCTCAAATAATATTTTTCATGTCTCAAATTTTATTTAGAATTTTTAGTTATAAATGTAATTATATATTTAATTTTCAAATATATACCATCCAGTAGACATGTATTGACAAATTTTTTGTTTCAATTCCCAATATATTAGAATTAGGCTGTTTCACATAAGTATTTTCTTAAAGTGTGAAAAAAAGACTAGAAAACTCTAACAATATAATTTCATACTCTGAGGCTTATATATTCAAAGCCTTGTTTTGTAGATTTTCGCTGTGTGAGATAAAGCTCATGAAAATTACTTCGTTATGTCATTTTGGACAGAGAAGGAAAAAGGTTTTTATTGATTTTATTATTTTTAAATCACTCTACCTTGAAGGATTGCTCAGAATAATTAATATGGACAAGAAGTAGAGTCTGACTAGATGTTCCTAATGCAATCTCTCCCTAATCCCAACAAAGTATCCATGAAGGTCCACAAGAAGGTGAAAATTTCACAAAAACTTCAGTAAATGACAACAAAGCTACTGCCAAAAATTGGAAAAATATCACATGATCTACAAAATCTATGTAACTGAATAAAATGGTACAATGAATGGTTATGTATATGTTGCTAAAACAAGAGACCCTATTGGCGTGAAAGAAGGGAAATACTTTCTCTCTCCATCATCGCCTGTCTTTGAAGCGAGATGCTTCCTATCCTTGCCCCAGGAAAACTTTGCTGCATGTATGTTATGGACTAAATGTTTGTGCCCTGCCCTCAAATTCATGTCTTGGAACCTTAATCCCTGATGTGGTGGTATTAGTAGGAGGGGCCTTTGGGAGTAATTGTAATGAGGTCATTGAAATGGAACTATAATAAATAGGATTAATGCCTTTGTAGGAAGAGACATGAGAGAAGTAATCTCTTTCTCAGCCATATGAAGACAGTGAGAAGCTGGCCATCTACAAGCCAGAAGAAGTTTCTCACTAGAATGCTACCATACTGGCACTCTAGTCTTCACAACTGTGAGAAATAACTATTTATTGTTTAAGCCACCCAATTTATGGTATTTGTTATGCAAACTAAGCTTACTAAGACAATAGATATTTTATTTTAACACACTTAAAGTACTGTTTCTTTTCTTCTATCTTTACATTCTTCCTTTCATTCAGACATTGAAATTCTCAGAAAATAAAACATTAGGAAATATGGAGATACTAATGGAAATGTACTTCATCTTTCAGACATAACCACAATGACTATAATGCTGTGGAAGGAAACAGTGATAGGATGGTTGTTGGTGGGACATGCTGATAATTGTAGGTTGTTTGAACTTAACTGGTTCAGTGTCAGTGAATCATGCAGTAAATGCTGGAGATAATCTTAACTCAATCCAGAAGAGATGTACTTAAAATCTGCTGAGCAGAACTGAATTGAGAATAGAATCTTAATGATACTTCAAATATATACTTAGTGATACTAAGTATAAGTGGTGCCCAAGCAAGCCATACATAACAACTTGCTAGAAAAATACTGAGTGTGCCAATATTACTTTCAATTCAGAATCAGTAGAAAATGTTAGAATAGTATTTGGCATTCAAAGAGTATGCAAAAATACGTGATTCGTGTCAATTAGGCAAACAAAGGGTCATACAAAAATCATGCTGAGTGGTAAAGAAAACATGTTAGTTACAACATAAGATGGGCAATGTAAGAAAAGATATGTAAACTAAAATTAACAATAGTAAAAGTAAAGTCGGTATTGTGGAAAATAAAGAAAAAACTGAATTAGTGTGTAGGGATGAAGAGGACAAACTTTAAAAGTTCTTCCAAAATAATAAAGAAATAAAAAACTATGAGAGAAGTTTATGGGAAAAAAGATAACACAAATGTGGAAAATAGTATTTTTAAGAGAGACTAGGAAAAAAACATAACAATGTCTGAGATTTAAAAAAAGGAAAAACATCATAATTAAAGTTTGAAATGGAACTTAAAAACACCTGCAGACATCAAATAGAAAAAAACAAGTTACCTACAGGTAAACACAAGTAAGTCTGGCCTGAGACTTCTTCACATCAGCAAACAACATGAGACCATGTCATAATAGTCTACAAAAATCTTTGGGGAAACATTTATGAATAAAATGTGAACATGTCAAGTTTTTATTAATATGTGAATAAAAAAGTCATTCTCTGATATGTATAGGAGGATAAATTTAGCATCCATTTCTTCTTGAAAAAATATTAAAGACTTATTGGAGACCAATTCCAGGAAACTGAAAGATTAATCAAGATTACAAAGTAAAAAAAGGGGAGATAGGATATTGGATAATAGTTTTTAGATGTTATGATTCTGAATCCTAAAGTCAATACTGTAACAAATATGCATTAAAAATTTGTGTTACCAATGCAAAATATAACGCAGAAGTCAGAAATATTTTTAAGAGAAAAAATACAATGTAACATATATCAATTAACATTAACCTATTTTTAAAGTCAAAAGAACAAAAATACTAAGAGAGAATTGGTAAAATTGTACTAATTTCCTCAAGTTATTGGTAGCATCTCAAGACATTGCTTTGATCTTTTAAAATCATTTATTTAATTATCAAAAGACATTCTCATTGAGAAACATACATAAAACAATATGAAAGTGTATGTAACTATAGTCACAAATTCCCCACTTGAACACTGTCACCAAAAGATGTAATCACAAAAAAATGGTTTGGTTTATATTATTTTCAGAACTGTATAAAGTTAGCCAAAATGTAAGAACAAGCATATATATACATATACAAACACACATGCAAATCCATGTATATATGTATACACAGAGCATGTATCTAGATGTATATATGTATATGTAAAACATGTATATCTATAATTATATCATTATCTGAATGTAGTACTTATGTTTTACACATAAAGTAGATAGTTATTTTGTATATTATTTTTACAAAATTCTGTTTTAAGATACTGCTTTGCAAGTTGTTTTCTTTTTACCTGAAACTTTATAATGGACATTATTCTTTTAAACTATTGAGATTACACCAAAATGAAAAGCTTTTGCACAGTGAAGGAAACCATCAATGAATCGAAAAAGCAACCTACTGAGTGGGAGAAGATATTTGCAAGTGATATATCCAATAAGGAGCTAATATCCAAAAAAATATAAGGAGCTTATACATACAACTCAACACCAAGAAATATATATAATAATCTGATTAAAAATGGGCAGAAGATTTTAAGAGACATTTTTTCAAAGAAGACATACAGATGCCAAACAGACAAATGATAAGATGCTCCATATCATTAATCATCTGGGAAACGCAAATCAAAACCACGGTGAGGTATCACCTCACACTTTTCAGAATGTCTAAAATCAAAAAGACAAGAAATAGCAAGTGTTGGCAAGGAAGGGGAGAAAAAAAGAACCCTGGTGCACTGCTGATGGGAATGTAAATTGATGCAGCCACTGTGGGAAACAGTATGAGTTTCTAAAAAAATTAAAAATAGAAATACCATATGATCCGGTAACTCCACTTCTGAGATTTACCCAAAGCAAATGAAAACACTAATGGGAAGATATATACACCCTATGTTTATTGCAGCATTATTTACAATAGTCAAGATATGGAAGCAATGCAAGTATCCACCCATAGGTGAATGGATAAAAAAGATGGAATACATATATTCCAATATAGTCATTATTAACATAATTGTGTAAGAAACATTCCTAAACATACATCCTTGTACACCTGTTTTAGTATTTTTGGAAAATACGCTTCTACAATATTTGTTTTAGTGAATATGCTGATTTTCTATTTTAAACAACGTCATATATCCCTTTCCTGAGGAATCTAGGCTTTAATCTAAGCTAACGTCAAGACTGCATCTCAAAACAAAGAGAGTATCCCATGTGGTAACCTGCTTCTGCTGCCTCAACAAGGAAGGTCTAAAACCACAAGGCAAGCATCCTGATGCATCTTTCCTCGCATATATATCATGTCTTGGGAGCTTTTAATGAAATTTTGTATTCACGAGTCTGCGAGAGTAAATATTTAGTTTTGTTGAGGAAGTCACTGCTATTGCCAGTAGTGATCACTTTAGCACTTTGGATACTTATTTATAAACATCAACAAAATAGACAAGCAAGAACAACTGTACTTTGGGAAAAATAAAAATAAAATAAATTAAAAAAACAAGAAACACTAGAATTAAGAGTCTGAATCACGAGAGAGAAAATATCCTAAGAAAACAGATGTAATGTAGGAAATAGAAGACAATTTTAAATTAGTTAAATTTGTATCCCCAGAAAGATTCAGTGATTTATCACAAACAGAAAGCAACTATATACTGATATGAACAAGAAAGGCAAAACAACACAAGTGCTTAGAAATTAAAAACAGAATTACTAAACTAAAAAATAATGATTGTGGTAACTGAAGAGTTGAGCTAATAGAACTTAAAAGTGAAATAATAATATGGATTTGGACTTAAAGGAACAATCACAGCCAGATAAATCAATACAAGTTATAGTTAAATCTAAATAGTATTTGACGTTGGAGTTGTTAAATGACTGCTAGTTTTAAATAAACAAAGGCACAACATGAAATCAGTTTCATGACTTTCTAGGAGAGGATTTCTAGGTAATTTTCACAGATGTGGGTGAAGAAGAGAGTTAAAGCAGGGGAGAGGCTGTACAAATAGTATTGTCTCCATTGAGGAAGAAAGGATAGAATGTTCAATGAAATTTGCCAAAAGCTTAAAGAGGGAGTCTAATTTTGTCTTAGTCAATTGATGAATACAATAAAGTGTGTCCATTTTAAGTGTAAATTTTTCCGAGAATTGAGAAATATGAATACCTGTGTAACTACCACACCATTAAGATAAATATTTCTTTCACTAAAATATGTTCTTTTTGCCCTTTCCCAGTCAATCTCATATCTCTAGTGCGATCAACCATTGGCTGACTTCCTGTCATTAGAAATTAGGTGTCTTTTCTACAGTTCCTTATAAATGGGATCAGGAATCATATAGCATGTACTCTTTTATCTGGCTTCTTTTGCTAAGTATATGTTTTTAAAATCCACCCCTGTTATTGCATCCATCAGTAATGTGTTCTTAATTATTTCTGAATTGTACTATATTGCACAGACAGACCACGATTTGTTCATCCATTCCTCTATTGATGGATATTTGAGGCCATTCCTATCTAAGGTTAGAATGTAACTGCTGGATTATGTATCGGGTGTATGTTTCTCAGTCATCTTTTGCCTGGCCTCATAGTATGCATGTGTAGATTAGTTTGCAGCCAAGGACTTAAAGGGACCCCAAGCCATGCTGGGAATATCCCTCTTTTTTGTTGCATGGTTCCCTTCTTTCTAGTTCTTTTCTTCCCACATTTTAGCTAACCTCATCTTCCTGAATACCAATCTGTCTCCTCAAGTCAACGAGACTTTTGGGTGCTGGTAGGGATCTCCTCCCCTGTACCCAACTGGGAATTGGCTTCAGGCAGAAAGCTGGGACAATATTGGGGCCAAACTCATTTGTTTATCTTCCTCTGATCACAGACCTACTCTGCTCATTAGTCAGTGTCTGGAAACAGTGACTTCATATGTTTTGTCTAGTATTTTTTGTTTATTAGGGGAAATTTAAGTTTAGACTTAGTTAATTTCTTAAGTCAGGAAATCAGAAGTTGATACTGATTAACTTTTAGTTGAATAGAGAATATAACTGCTCATACATTTAGCAAAAAACAACTATTAGAATAAAAATAGAGAAAAGAACTCACAAATTATTAGAACAAATAAGATAAAAAATAAAAAAGAAACAATATAAATTATAAAGGCAACCAACAAAATAAATAGACAAAAGCAGCAATCGTAATAAATGTGGAATGAAGTAATTAATTAATCTGGGGCAAGATGTAATACTTAAATTGTGTGTAAAAATCCAACTGCATGCTCTTTATAAGAGATATTTATATCTCTTATAAGAGCTCTTTATAATAGATGTAATTAAAATATTGATTAAATAGTTTGGAAATAAATAGCGAGATGGTCTTATTTTTTATTTTGCTACATCGAAAATATAGTTCAGGTATGCCTGGGTGGCTCAGCAGTTGAGCATCTGCTTTTGGCTCAGGGTGTGATCCTGGAGTCCTGGGATCGAGTCTCACATTGGGCTCCCTGCATAGAGCTTGCTTCTCCTTCTGCCTGTGTCTCTGCCTCTCTCTGTGCTTTCATGAATAAATAAATAAATAAAGTCTTTAAAAAAAAGAATAAGAAAATATAGTTCAGTGTTATTTAAAAATTAACATTCAATTGAACAAACATCAAGGTAAAACTGAATATTATTAGAAAAGATAAAATGCAAATAAAACATAATTCTCATAGTAAAATAAATAAGACATCTCATTTGTATAAAATAAAGGAAAAATATTTATTAAATTAAAAAATATTAAAAACTACAGGAAGAACATCAAACATCCTAATTATCATAATAAATGTAAATGGATAAAACTCAAAACATCTCTGACACCAGTAAAAGACTGTGATATATACTACCTACTTCTAAAAGATGTCCCAGTAATTAGAAAGTAGAAAAACATTACTGGGTAAAGATATACCAAACAAACTAGAAATTTTATTTTAAAAATTTTTAAAAGATTTTATATATTTATTTGTGAGAGAGAGAGAGCATAAACAGGGGGAGAGGCTGTTGGAGAGGAAGAAGCAGACTCCCCACTGAGCAGGGAGTCAGATGCAGGGCAGGGCTGGATCCCAGGACGCTGGGATCATGACCTAAGCCAAAGACAGATGCTTAACCAACTGAGCCACCCAGGCGCCCCAAACTAGAAATTTTAAGTGGTAGTATTCATATCAGAAATATAAAATTATAGAAAAAATCAGAAGAATGATGATTATTTTGTGTTAAGAAAATATATTCAGTGTTGAATTGAAGGTCAATTCAGAAGAATCAGTTATATGCTACTCTTCTCAACTTCACATTCAGTGATGTCACTTACAGAACTTGAAATTGGCTGTGGTAACTTAGAATTTGGCAAATGTTTCAGATTAGACCTCCTCTCCACTCCCTTCCCACAGAGACTTGGTTGTTAAACATTTACTAGTACACCACTGAATATAATCCAAAATGAATATATAACAGTAATGGCTCTGTAAGGCCTAATAGCGTAACTTAGAAATGTAGAGCACAAACTTATTAGAAATTCAAAGATAAAATGACAGAAACTCAATATTTGTGGGAGAGATTAATATATCTCTGTCAGCCTTTGATGATTCAAGTAAGCACATACAGAAAGTACAATGAAATAGGTGATTTGGATTATATAATTAATAAATCACCTATTTCATCATATTGATGTGTATTGCAAACACCAAAGAATATATGTTCTTTGTTGCATACACAAAATACTTTAAAAGCATAGTAACTCAGACAGAATTTCTCAAGAATTGCCAAAACACTTAAATAATGAGGTATACAGTCTTGGGCCTCAAGACAACCAATTAGAAATAACTGAGTTAACCACTGTGATTGTCCAATGAAATCTCCTCCCTCCCCCCAACACATAAAACACTCTAAATAACTAAGGTGGATTTGGAATCAGTATTTTAATTGAACATAACTTCAAAAATAACAATGACCATTGCATTAAAATAATAAAACTATAAATTCATATCTTCTGACTCAATGATAAGCTAGTGAAAGCCAGAAAAAGGCAAAATAATACATTGCAGAAATCAACAAATTACCTAATTTCTATACTGTAAATTTCTAAGTTATTAATAAGATGAGGAGGTTACTCATTTTAGACTGGGGGAGATACACAAAGTCAAAATATGTAACATACAATATTTAACTTTGGATAAATTTATTGTAAAAATGAGGATAAAAATTACACATATGATAAAAAGGATGTTTCCAAATAACAGGTCTCTTAAGTATGAAAGCACTATTCATAATGATCTCCAATAAATGTAGGGATCTTAGAAATAGAGAATAATAGCTAACATATTTTGAGTGCTTATCTAGTGCCAGACCATGTGCTAAGACTTTAAATCTATTAAACCATTCAATTCTCAGATAAAAGTATATGATGAGTGGGGTAGTTCACACATAAGGAAACTCAGACATTGAGATGTTAAGTAATTCACCTGAGGTGAAATAGCTGCATGTGGCAGATCCGGGGACCAGAAAAGAAATCTGGCACCAGAGTCCCTTCTCTTAGACACCACACTGCACTACCACCCAGAAGATTTTATGGGAAACTAAGCTAAATAAGAAGTAGAAGAGAGGGATCCCTGGGTGGCGCAGCGGTTTGGTGCCTGCCTTCGCCCCAGGGCGCGATCCTGGAGACCCGGGATCGAATCCCACGTCGGGCTCCCGGTGCATGGAGCCTGCTTCTCCCTCTGCCTGTGTCTCTGCCTCTCTCTCTCTCTGTGTGACTATCATAAATAAATAAAAATTAAAAAAAAAAAAAGTAGAAGAGAAAGGCCAATTGCATAGAAAAGATGTAAAAAAAAAGAAAAAAAGAACAAAGAAAAGATGTGAAACCATTATGGATGAACTCTGAGAAAGATTTTTAAATCAGACAAACTTTACAAATGATACTTTTTCAAACTCTCAAGACATTACTGTCACATGATCAGGAATTAAACCAGTAATCAGAGAAAAACAGTACTGTGTGAGGAATTAAGTAAGACAAGGAGAGAGGAGACTGGGAGGAAGGAAAGCAGGGAGAAAGGGAAAAGAGAAAAGAGGGAGGCAGAGAGGAAGAGGAAGATAAGATCTGTTCTCCCAATAGCTAATTTTTAATGGCTATAGACTTTGTTCCTGAAGCAGTGGTGAGTAAAGATGATAAAGGTGTGGAGATGTGTAAGAAACAACAGGAAAATGATTTCACCAGAACAAAAGACAAATGTAACCCAAATAGGGTTTTCTTGTTGATGCTAATGTTTTATAAGTATATATTTATAATTATATAGCTATTATTAATAATCATTCAGGGTAGAAAACATAAACGTAAATTTGAAAATTGTTTAACCAAGAACTACTTTCTATTGAAATAATTGTTTTAATAACTGAATTTACAAAATCATAATGTTTCTTAGGAAGGCAACTGGTATTATAGCAGAAGAGAGTACATATAGCTTTAACACAAGTAAGAATATCTATCTGAAACTGACAGCAAATATAATCTTTGTGAGTACCGAGAAAGATCATCAAAAAATTTAATTAGAAAAAAAAATTCTTGATCTCTGCTGCTATTATTACATATGCTTTCTGAACATTATAGGCAATGCAAAAGGATTAAAAACAGGAATTAGAGGTGTAATCAATGGGAGAACACAAAACTCTGTTTTTGTTATTCATAGATGGTATCTTTATGATATAGAAAAACCAATAAAAGCAAATGAAAATTTATTATGTAAGAAAATGTCAAGATAAAAGATACACATAGGAAGATCCCTTCCCTCTCCATAATACCAACAACCAATTGGAAGAGATGGTAAGAATTTTTTCCAAAAAAATTTTTTTCCACAGAGACAAATATGTTTACATGTATGTGTGTGTATATATATATGTATATACATGTGTGTATCAGAAATAATACTTGAATAAAATTATTTTCCCCACAATCACCTTTTAGACACTTATTTTGCTTTTCTTTACACTATCTATTATATGATTATAAAAAACATAATCTCTACCCCCCAGCAGAATAAAAGACTGCTAAGAGCAGGGTACTGCTTTTTCACTGCTGCTCTTAGTGGCTGCCATATAATGAACAATCAATAAATAATTGTGGTGGTAGTTGTTGTAGGAGGGGGAAAATCTGACAGATGAAAAAAGATTTGTTCATCATCATCCTAGCTGAATAATCTGAATATTGCAAAGATGCCAATCTAATATATTTAAGGAATAATTTATTTGAGTCTCAATGGATATGTAGTTTTACAAACTAATAAAAATATTTTATGTCACAATTAGAAAAAGAATCAAGAAGGAATCACTAAGAATGTTCTGGAAGAGAGAAACCTGACATTTGCCCTAGAAGATTTTAAGGTAATGTTTTCATTGTACCAAAATTAGCAGATAATCAATAGAATCAAATAAATAGCTATAAAACTGATCCTAGTTAAAATAAGAATTTGAAAAAAATAAAATAAAATAAGAATTTGGCTAATGAAAAGGAAAACATCACAGAATAATAAGTGAAGATTTGCTCATTCAATAAACGGCATTAGAAAAAAATGGATATTGGCAAAAATACATGTATTAAAATAAATTCTATGTATACTGAAAAATTAAACATGATATTGATTGCCACATAACGTAAGAAGAAAAGCTAGGAGAGTACTTAACTACTTGTGGAGTAGGGGAGTGGTTTCCACAGGTTCAAAAAGGGAGAAACACTATATCAAAAATACCTAAATATTAAGTAACAGTAAAGTAAGCTGGTAGAAACTTATTTTCATCAAATATAAAGGAAGAGTTACTATCCTCAGTATTTAAAAAAACTCTTACCAATTAATAAAATAAACATTATAACTTCGATAGAAATATGAGCCAACAATAGAAGCAAATAATTGCACACATAAAAAAATTCAAATATCCAACAAATACATGAAAAATTGCTCAGCAATGACATATGACATACTAATTTAATTTGCTGAATAGTAAATGATTTTTAGAATTATTAATATTCAGTGATGATGATGATATGGAGTGTGGGAAGTGGCCAGTAGTGTGCTTGTAAACCGGCTCTCTTAATGAAGTTCTCACATGAATACTGGTCAATATTTACATTTAATATTAATAAGTAAGACAAAAGTAAAAAAATGAAAAAAGGACAAAAGTCTAAATGTCACTTATTTTTCAAAAAAATAACTCCTTTGCTACATAGGATAATTGATTTCTTGAATAGCTGAAGAATTATTTTCTCAATGTTTAACACTATTCATGATATAAACACTACAGACATGACAAATTTTTAAAGTAAGCCTTTATTTTAAATTATTCATATTTTGTCTATTGCTTTGTTAAGGCTTACAAAGCAACAAAACAATAATTCAGGCCCTGGTTTGCAATGTTTGTTGCATAGATGTATGAAATAATCTCACCAGCTTGATATCAATCTTTGAATGTGGAGTTGCTAAGAGATCCACAGTAGCACATCAATGTATATATAGTACTTCCACCAAACAGATATACTATATACGAATATTAGAAAATGATGAGTTCTTATCATATTATGGGAAAAACTATATGTTGTATATAAATTTGAGAAAATTATATATGGTTTGATTTGAACTTTGTAAAATCTGTTGTGTGCATGAGTGCATGTTTTTGTCTATGTGGTTATTTTTCAGGTATGTGTAAATATTCATATTTGTTCTATCTAGGTAGTACACTTACAGATGTTATTACAGATAATACTATGTTATTTCCATTTTTCCATTATTTTTCAAATCTTCTACAATTAGTACATATTTTTTTCTTTTGTTAATTTAAGTGTAATAATGAAGTACCTGAAAAGGAAGTTAAGAAAACGGTCTACCTATATTTGTAACAAAAATAATAAAATACTTAGGAATAACCTTAACCAAGGAGGTGAAAGACCTGTACCGTGAAAACTATAAAGTACTTATTAAAGAAACTGAAAGTGACAAAAACAGTGGAAAGATATTCAATGCTCACAGGCTGGAAGAACCAATATTGTCAAATCGTCCCTACTAATGAAAGCAATCTACAGGTTTATGCAATCCCTATTAAAATACCAATAGCGTTTTTCAAAGAACTAGAACAAATAATCCTAAACTTTGTATGGAACCACAAAAGATCCCCAGTGAGAGCAATCTTAAGAAAGAAGAAAAAGTTGGGGGTCTCACAATCCCAGACTTCAAGGTATAGTACGAAGCTGTAGTAACTGAAACAGTACGTTATTGGCACAAAGCTAGACACACAGATCATGCAATAGGATAGAAAGCCCAGAAATAAAGCCACGCTTCTATGGTCAATTCATCAGTGACAAAGGAGTCAAGAACATACAGTGGGGAAAAGATAGTTAAATGGTACTGGGAAAACTGAACAGCTCCATGAAGCTCGGCCACTTTCTTATACCATATACAAAAATAAACTCAACATGGATGAAAGACCTAAATGTGAAACCTGAAGCCACAATACTCCTAGAAGAAAACATAGGCAGCGATTTCTTTGACACTAGCTGTAGAAACATTTTTCTAGACACATCTCCTCAGGCCAGGGAAACAAAAACAAAAATAAACCTTTGGGACTACACTACAATTAGCACATACTTTTCAATCATATACTTTTTTTTTTTTTTTTTTTTTTTGCAGCTCTTCCAATGGAAGCAAAAAAGAATTAATTTCTGTTAGAATATATTCTGCTTTATGTCTTCCAGGATTTAAGAAAGAGGGGAAAGAAAGAAGACACACAAAAAAGTAGAATGTTGTTCAAAAGATCAAGTCTTGGGATCCCTGGGTGGCGCAGCGGTTTGGTGCCTGCCTTTGGCCCAGGGCGTGATCCCGGAGAGCCGGGATCGAATCCCACATCAGGCTCCCGGTGCATGGAGCCTGCTTCTCCCTCTGCCTGTGTCTCTGCCTCTCTCTCTCTCTGTGACTATCATAAAAAAAAAAAAACAAAAAAACAAAACAAAAGATCAAGTCTTCTGGAATTTGTACATTGTAGCTTAATTTTACACACCATCAACAGATTACAATTTCAATTTTAGTTCGATGTCCAGCCAGCATAGACTCTAAATTCTTCCAAGCCGTATTCTTAGGCCCCCTACCAAATTAGAAATGTTCTTGAACTGCCAAATTGAGGTTCTTTCTCCTTAAACTGAACACTGCCTAACACATCATTATCATTGAGAATGATGCAGTGTGTATGTGAAATCTCTATTTCTACATACATTTTCCACATGCTGATTGTAGAGAATGTAGTAAGCTCCATTTGATTCATTAGTTCAGTAAAGGAGATGTTCAGAATTATTCCATGTAATTCATAGCACTTAAGAAAGCATATATTTTCATAATACTCTAAATCTATTGCTTACAGTAGTAACTCAAGCATATTATGATGTCTTTGCCATAGCACCATCATTTTGAAAATTGTGCTTGTGCTGTTTCTTCATTGTAACTGGCCACCATAAGAACTGATGTAAAATAATATTAAAATAATTATTTTATTTTTATGTTCTCTTCTAGAAATCAGTAATCAGCAAGATTTGGTCAGAAATAACCTACTCTATATATTTATATTTTAGTTTTACCTCTAGACATTTCTTGCTTTTTAAATTAACTCCGCAAAAAGCAAATGATGACAGAGAATTGTGGCAGATGAGATTTTTATGAAATGATAAATGTGGGGGTAATGTCCCAAGCAGATAAAATTGGGCAAGATCACAAAGCTATAGTAATTAAAACAGTATGATGCTGGCTCAAATGGTAGACACAGATCAATGTAACAGGATAGAGAGCCCAAAAATAACCCACGATTATACGGTCAATTAATCTATGACAAAGGAGAGTCAAGACTATACAATGGGGAAAAGATAATTTTTTAAATAAATGTGTCAGGAAAACTGGACAGCTACATGCAAAAGAATAAAACTATACCACTATCTTATACTATACACAAAAAAATATACTCAAAATAGATTTAAGACCGAAATGTGAGACTTAAAACCATAAACTCCTAGAAAATGGAGGTAGTAATTTCTTTGACATCAGCTATAGAAAGATTTTTCTAGATATTTCCTCAGGAAACCTACTGAATGGGAGAAGATATTTGAAAATGGTATATACAGTAGAGGCTTAATAATCTAAAATGTATAAAGAATCTATACAACTCAACACCAAAAAATCTAATCTGATTTAAAAATGGGCAGAGGCCCTGAATAGACAATTTCCTAAAGAAGACATACAGCTGGCCGACAGACACATGACAAGATGCTCAACACCACTAGTCATCAGGGAAATGAAACTCAAAACCACAGTGAATATAACACTGTTATGTTAACTATACTGGAATTAAAATTAAAAACTTAGTAAAAAAAAAAAAACAATGGGATATCACTTCACAACAGTCAAGTCTACAAAGATTCAAAAAAACAATTTCTTTTTTTTTTTTTTTTTTGAGTGGGCGAGGATGTGGAGTAAAGGGAACCCTTGTGTAGTGTTAATGGGAATATAAATTGGCGCAGCCACTGTGGAAAACAGTATGGAGCTTCTTCAAAAAATTACAAATAGAAATGCCATTTGACCCAGTAATTTCATTACTGGGTATTTACCCGAGAAAACAAAAACACTAATTCAAAAAGATTATGCAGCTATGTTTATTGCAGCATTATTTACAATAGCCAAGATATGGAAGCAGTCCAAGCGTCCATCAATAAATGAATAAAGAAGATGTGGCATATAGTGGAATATGACTCAGCCATCAAGAAAAGAATGAGATCTTGCCATTTGCGACAACATGGATGAACTTAGAAGGTATTATGCTAGGTGAAATAAGACAGAGACAAATATCATATGATTTTCATTTATATGCGGAATCTTAAAAAAAACAAACAAAAAACTGAACAGATTCTTAAATACAGAGCACAGCCTGGTGGTCGCTAGAGAGGAGGTGGGTGGGAAAATGAGTGAAACAGATAAAGGACTAAGAGGTACAAACTTCCAGTTATAAAATAGGTAAGCCACAGAGATGAAAAGTACAGTATCGGGAATATAATCAGTAATACTTTATTGATTTGTATGGTGACAGAGAGAGACTACACTTACGGTGGCAAACACTGAATAATGTGTAGAACTATCACTATCTTGCATATTGGAAATGAATACAATGCTGTCCATCAACGACACGTCAATAATAAATTTTTAAAAAATTAGGCAGGATCATTCTGGTGATATCTTTCTCCACTAAGCCTTTGATATCCTGTGATATTAGAGAAAGGCTCTGCCTACCTAAAAAACTAAGTTAATTTTGTCAGAAGTTAATAGATTTCTTTTTTAAAAAGTCAAGCTTGGTTATTTGGAACTAAATAAGTAAAATAGAATAAAATAGACAAAATGCAATACTGTGGCCAGAACGAATAGTTTTCTTGAAAGTTTAACATGCCCAATGAAAACTAAATATACCCAGGAACGCTAGAGTTTGAATCATCCTGGTTAATTCCATACCAATTATTTATTTCATAGCATTTTATAGCAGTGAGATGTGTTGACCACTAAATGTATGACCAAAAGTTAATTAAGTAAGTTTTCAAGTTAACAGATGACATAACAGCCAAAATGAACTGAAAAGGCATAAAGTTTACTTTAGTTCTGGTCATTTAATTGAGTAACGTGTATGGGTGAGAAATTTGTTTTTTATGGATATTCATTTTTAAACTCCTGGTAAACAGAGAGACATCTAATTTATAAAATGTGAAGTCATCACATTTTAGCTTATACTGCTTTTTGGAGCAGCAGCTTAATTTATTCCACTACTGGCTCGCTCAGGTCTGAGATAGAAAGAAAAAGGTGGGGTATGAAGAGTTATGAAGTGACCCATCTCCCATGTTTCATGCTGTAGCAGACAAAAAAATGAAGAAAGATTTAGAGAGAAGAGGGGGAGTTTGACCAAACAATCAAAGTCCATGTTTAAGGAAGTGCAAGGAAGAAAAAGGAATAAAAGAAAGGTTGTTTGTTCTTTTTTTAATTAAAAAAAAATCATTCATACGTAAAAGAATGAGAGAAGCAGCACCAGGTTTGAAAATAGAAAAGGAAAAAGATGAATAAAATTCCATAATTGACAAATTTGGAGTGCTGATGGAACACTGAAGTTGCAATGTCTAGAATGTGGCTGATAATTTGAGAGAGAATCTCGGACAGATTCTAGAGTACAAGATATAAATAAGGGATGGATCCAATTAACACAGGTAAGTTGAAGCTTGTAGCTTTAAGAGTAATTACGTAGGGCTTATAGAAGGAAGTACAGAGAGCCATTGTCCCAGCCATTCCACTTCTAAGAATTTATATTTTAGGCGCACCCCTATGGGTCTAAAATAACACATGCTATTATAGAGATATTTGTAATAACAATAGATTGGAAACAAGCTAAGTGTTCATCAGTAGGGGAATGGTTACGTCAACCAGGGTATATCAACAAAATGAAATGTTAAGTAGCTACTGAAAAGCTGTATAGCATACAAAGATCACCAGGATATATAGTTAAGAAACAAACATATGGTGCAGAATGGTGTATAAAGCTTGCCACCTTTTGTGTAAAAACATTTGGAAAAACAGAATATGTATTTTATTTACTTGCATGTAGAAAAAGAGAAACACTAGAAACACACAAAACTAATAAAGGTAGTCATTTTTAGCGGCAAGGAAAAATGGGGAAAATAGAGTGGGGAAAGGAACATTGTCAGCATAAACTTGTAATATTGTTTTGATCTTTGAACCATGAGAATGTATTAACTCTTCAAAAAATTTTTTTTCTTTAACTTATTAAAACAAAGAGAGACATAAAGAGGGCAAGGATAGATTCCACTTGGATAAACATAAAAGGATCGGTGGGGGGGGTAAAAGAGCATGTAGATGAGAGGAAGACCATACAAAGCTGAGAGATAAGAAAAAGACCGAGAAAATGAAATGTCAAAGAGGTAATAGGTAGAGAATGTCAAGGGAGAAAAGGTGATCAACTTCTTCAAATGCTGCCAAAGGGATGCAATGGTGAGACTTAAAAGGCACCCAACAAGCATTTGTTTCCCGGTGCTGGTGCACTGCCCAGCACATCTCAGTCTCTCTGTTGTCTGTAGTGTGTAATTACTAAAGACATAACAGTAAGGCTCCCTTAGAACTGGACATCAGATCCCTCCCTTTTAATTAAAAATACCCCATTTCAAAGCTATAAAATCAAAGAACAAACATGACAGATTTTAAAATTATCCTTATAAATAATAAGATCTAGTATTCATTGTAACCTAAAATAAATAAAGAAAGAACAAGACATGTGCCTGGTTAAAGAAAAAAAAAAGTTTCAAATGGACTTTTCCCTTGAAAAGAAGGCAGGATTTTTAGGAATAAAAGAAATAAACATTTGCGTGGAGTATTGAGGTCTGAAAGTTGGAATAGTAATTTTAAGATGGAATCATCCTTGGAAAAGTGAATTATTATGTTGGCACAGTGGTTTAAAACAGAAGAGAAGAATTGCTGGAGATTTGAGGAAGCTCTGGATTTTTAAATGGTAAACTAAAGGAAAGTGGGTCAATGAATCATGCTTGTTTTCTGTTTCTTTTTCTGAAAATTTCTAGGCAAATGCAGACCTCCAAAAATTAAGGTTATTATGATTCCTCAATTGAATGATCTCCAATTTTTTATTTTAGTTCTACTAATTTTTTAACTTAGTAGAACTAAGTTTTTTAAAAACTTTTAAAAACATTTTTTAAAAACTTCCTCAAGTTTTCTTGTGGCCAGTTTCCTTTTGGAACTGCAAATCTAATGTGTGACCTCTCTTGAACATGTTTTGTAAGGGGTGAAGATGTTCACTAACTAAAAAAGGTACTACATAAAGCATTTCTTAATAAAGTAGTTTTCTAGGTAATCTTCCTTTTACATCAAAGTGAAATAGGATTATTCCAAGTCTACCTGCAAAGGTAGAGAGTTAAAAAACTGGGAAAGTATATAATATTTATCTTTACATTGTTAAGTTGCATTAATTGTATTTTCAAACTCAAGTTAGAATATTCATTTGGATTCCCTGAGCACTCTCATTTCTGAATTAAAAAAAAAAAATGACTTGAGGTGCCTGGGTGGCTCAGTTGGTTAAGCATCTGCCTTACTCAGGTCATGAGATCAAATCCCCATGTTGGGATCCCTGCTTAGTGAGGAGTCTGTTTCTCCTATATCCTCTGCCCCTCCCCTCTGTTCATGCTCTTTCTCTCCCTCTCTCTCAAATAAGTAAATAAATGAAATCTTGAAAAAAAAAATGACTTGTTAGCTAGGCCTGTTCCCCACATAGATCGCTCAGTTCAAAACTATTTACCAGGGCTGAAAAGCTTGGAAACTCCAAGTATATCCTATAATAAGTCTGGTTTGTTGTTTCTGCCTTTCTTTTAGTGTCTCCTTCTTCATATATCAATCATTTATTCATTCAATAGGTAGATAGGTAGATGTACTATGGAAACATATGGACATTCTCTTGTAATTTCTCAGTGAAATTAGATATATTGTTATCAGTTGAAGATGGGAGGGATCTGCTATAGATTTATAGAGAGAGATATAAAATAGTCATCAAGAAAGTAAAAAAATGAATGGTCTAAGAAAATGTAGTAGCATGAAGATCCCATTGAGATTAATAACAAATAGCACCCTCTCCATCCCCTTCCAATCTCAACACATCACCTTCAGATGACCAATGTCCTTGCATTTGTCCCAACGGCCCCAGAGTTCTTCCCATGGAAGGCTCCTAAAGAGCAAATTAACTGGTCAATAAGATAATCCTCAGATAGGAGGATCTTACCTTACCTGGCACCTATTTACTTTTCCAGAATAGCTAATAATACATGGTTTACATGACAGAAAATAAAAAAAAGGTGAACTGAATGTTTGGAAGATTTAGGTATTATGCAAGATGCTGAGTGGGAGATGCACTCCTTTTGAAATGGGCTTTAATTTATAATTGTGGGAAGTCATGCTTAACTATAGATTTTGGGAAGATACTAAAGCAGCATGGGGCAGGAGGGCTTCAGCTTCATGGAAGTAGCCATGTTTTCCCCTATTCTTCCTATTAACAATAGTTAAAGCCCTAGACAACATTTAAAAAATAAACATAAGACTCGTAGAGAAGAAGACAGAATAAATGATGGCTTCCCCTTACCTAGGCCAGCAATAGCCAGGCTGGGAGCTCAGACTTTGATCCCTGTGGGGTAGGGGCAAGCTCCTTTCTTCCAACACCGGTATCAGTAAAGACCATATGGCCTAGAATTTGACATCCACTTGAGGTAAGGAGAATTCAGACCACTCTTCAGTTCCTCAATGGAGAAGTGTCAGAGCCAAGACAGGAGAATGCTATGACTTTCATCCAGCAATTATGATCCTCTTCCCACTACCCACTCTGTGTCAGTGGAGACAGCTGGAGGCAGTTAAGGAGAACTCAGCCCATCCCAGTCAGGAAAGTGGAGGCCCATGGAAAGCCAGAACTCTTACTCACACCCAGCAGTAATAAGTACTACTCACCTTGGGTGTCAAAAAAAGGTGAGTAGGAAACCTGTATTCCTATAGAAACCTGGCTATAATGAGGTGACATTCCTATGCTGCTGGAGCAGCGCTAGAGGAAGTCAGCAAAAAGAATATTTATTTATTAAATAAATAAGGAATATTTATTAAAATGAAATGCAGACTCTCAGGATATAATAACTAAAATGCCAAAGACTCAATGAAAACCACTTACTCTGTTAAGAAACAGAGACATCAAACTGAATGAAAAGACAATAAATAGATGCTAACACAGAGGTGACAAGAGATTTCAAATTATTTGGCAAAGATTTAAATGCAATCATCATAAAAATGCTTAAATGAGCAATTATAAACAGACATGAAATAATGAAGAAATAAAGACACAGTAAAGAAACAGAGAGGTTTTTCAAAAAAGAAGAACCAGATAAAAATTTTAAAATGAAAAAATATAACAAATTTAAAAACTCAATATGGACTCAAGACAAAGTGGAAGGAACAGGAGAAGGAATGATTAACTGAAAGATAATGGAATACAATGACCCAATGTGAACAGAGAGAAAGTAAACTGAAATTTAAAAATGAACAGAACCTAAGGGACCTATAGGGCTATCACAAATATCTTATATTCATGTCATCAGAGTTCCAGAAGAAGAGGAGAAGAATGAGGCTAAAAACTTCTCAAAAAAATAATGGCTGCAGATTTTGTAAATTTGGCAAAATATATAGACCTACAGATTCAAAAAGGTATACAAAACCCTCATGGGATAAACCCAAAGGCATTCACACCAATACACATGCTAGTGAAACTTTTAAAAACTAAACACAAAGGAAAAATCTTGAAAGCAGCAAGAGAGAAATGGCACCTTAACCACGTAGGAAAAAAATATTCAGATGATAGGATTTACCATCAGAAACCAGAGAGGCCAGAAGAAACTTGCACAACTAGAAAAGCTAAAACAATTTTGAAAAAAAAAAAAAAAGAATATTGAAGAAGAAATTATTCTATCTGATTTCCAGATGTATTATATAGCTACTACAGTAATCAAGATCTATGGTATTGGCAGACGATAGACACATAGATCAATGGACCTCATCAATAAGAAATAGACCCACAGAAATATACTCAAATGATCTTTCAGGCTTTAATTACTTTTTAAATTAGTAAACTACTTCCTAGAGCAGTTTTACATTCACAGAAAAGCTGAGTGGAAAGTACGGAGTTCCCATATACCCCCCGTCTCCACACATGCACAACCTCCCCCGGTATCAACAACCTTGAGAACGCCTGAGTGTGCTTGAAAAGAATGTTTATTCTGTTGGATGGAGTATATGTGCCTGTTAGTTACATTTGGTCTAAAGTATGGTTCGAATCAAACATCGCCTTGCTGGTTTTCTGTCTGGATCTATCTGTTGGAAGTGGGGTACTGATACCCCTTACTCATACGGTATTGTCTATTTCTCCCGTCAAATTGGATAGTGTGTGCTTATATATTGAGATTCTCCAATGTTGAGTGCATATATATTTCTGATTATTGTATATTCTTAATGAATTGACCCACTTATATAATGGCCATCTTTGTCTCCTGTTAACCATTATTGGCTTCAAATTCATTTTGTTTGATATAGACATGGCTACTTCTGCTCTCTTTTGTTTTCTACTTGCATAGAGTATTTTCTTTTTCTTTTTTTTTTTTTTTTTTGTCATCTCTTCACTTTAAGCCTATGTGTGTTTTGAAAGCTAAAGTGAGTCTCTTCTAGGCAGCATATAGTTGGGTCTTTTTTTTTTTTAAAGCTATTCAGCCACTTTATGCGTTTTGATTGGAGGATTCATTCTATTAACATTTAGCATTATTATTGATAGGTAAGGATTTACTAATGCCATTTTATTGTTTTCTGTTTTGTAGTTATATTTTTCTTTTCTTTCTTTCTTGCTGCATTCCTGTGTTTTTGTTTGTTTGTTTGTTTGTTTTGTTTTTTAAGTAGGCTCCATGCCCAGCGTGGAGTCCAACACAGGGCTTAAACTCATGACCTTGAAAGCAAGACCTAAGCTGAGATCAAGAGAGTCAGATGCTTAACCCTCGTGCCCCATTGCTGCCTTCCTTTGTAAAATGATTATTTTCCATAGTGATGTGCTTTGATTCCTGTCTCTTTACCTTTTGTGTATCTGTTGAAGATTTCTGCTTTGTGTAAAATTGTGTAGATTGTTTAAATTTGTTCTTTGCCTTGTAAGGTTTACATAAAATATCATATATATATGGCATCAGTATATATATGTATAGTATATATACTATGAGTTTATATATATATATATATATATACACATACTGATAACAATTTAACTTCAATGATGTATAAAAACTTTGTCCTTTTATTCCCTCTTTTATATTTATATTGTTATATTGTGTATTCATTAACAAATTTTTGAAGCTATAGCTATTTTTAATATTTTTGTCCTTTAACCTTTACACTAGAATTAAGTAGTTACATCACCATATTGTAGTATTAATGAATTCTGCAATTATTCTGTTTTTTTGTTCCATGGTAATGCTAAAACTTCTTAAGTGGACTCCAGAGGTTTCCCAGAACTGTTTTTATTCATGCATAGAATGCTCTGTTCAATCATTGATCTTTGTGGGGGGAAAGGGAAGCTGGGTTCTCCACCACAATCTACAATTTCCTATTGTCATATCTTCAAGCTCAGATTTTTTTCTTAACCATGTCCAGACTGATAATGAGCCTATCAAAGGTGTTTTTCATTTCTGTTACAGTACTTTTTTATCTACAGCATTTCTTTTTGATTCTTTCTTAGAATTCCTAATTCTGTTGATGTGATTCATATGTTCTTGCATGTTTTCTACACTTTCCATTAAAATCCTTAACATACTAATTATAGTTTTTTTAAATTTCCAAGTCTGATAATTCCAACGGTTTTTCCATTTCTGCCACTTCTTGTTCTGATTCTTGTTCAGTACTTTTACATGGTGTTTTTTGACATTTGTATAGACTTGTAATTTTTTATTGGAAGGTGGATATGATGCACTGGAAGGAAATGCAGTGAATAAGCCTTTAGTAATTTAGTGGTAAGGCATTAGGAGAAGTATTCTATAGTCCTATAATTAGGTATCAGTCTGTTGGTGAGCCTGTGCCCCTGGAGCCTGTGAATTTCACAGGTGCTTTCTATTTTTTTTCATTTCTTATATAGGACGGCTAACTGGAGCTGGATTTGGTATTTTCTTTACTTCATGTAGAAAGCCACAGAGAGCTAGGATGGGTTTTTCCCTGGTCAGGAAGACTCAGATAAAACCCTAGTACTATCTGGTAAAATAATTTCTCCTGAGGTCAGGTTTTATTAAAGAGAAGGGAATGCTCTGGTATATTTCAAAGTGTTTCCCTTTCCCCTTCCCTTTCTGGAAGCTTTGGGGGATTCTTCTCCAATATTTTCTGTGAGAACCTAGTAGAGCTCTTGGAGGTAAAACTCACAAATGTGTTTCTATCCTGCCCCCCAACTTCCATGACTGGGTCAACCTGGAGTTTTTAACTTTCAGAGTTGTCTACACTGAGCTTCCAGCAATTTGCCAATTACAGCTTAGGTGTTCCTACACTGACATCAGTTCCTGCAGAAGTTTCTGCTCATGAGTTTCTGTTCTGGAAAGTGTGACTCTCTGTATCTACCCACATATCTGTTTCCAATTCGGGGGGTATCAGTTTGTCCTACAACCTCACTTATATGATGGATCTAAGAAGAGTTAAATATTTTGAGTTTGTTCAGCTTTGTTAGTATGGAGCAGTGACTTCTAAGCTCTTCAAATGAAACTGGAGGTCTCAACTGATTTTTGATAAAGGTTCAAAGCATTCAGTAGATACAAGTGAACCTTTCAACAAATGGTTCTGGGGAAATTAGACGATCATTGTAAAAAGATGAGCCTTCATACTACAAAGCTATAATAATCAAAACGGTATGGTAGTGGCATAAAAATAGACACATAGATCAATGAAACAGAATAGAGTCCAGAACTCAAGCAACACTTAATATGGTCAGTTAATCTTAGACAAAGGAGTTAAGAGTATGTAATGGGCAAAAGATAGTCTCTTCAATAAATAGAGATAGGAAAACTGGACAGCTATATGCAAAAGAATGAAACTGAACCACTTTTCTTACACCATACACAAAAATAAACTCAAGTGGATTAAGGACCAAAATGTGAAACCTAAAACAAAACAAAACAAAAAGCACAGACAGTAACTTCTCTGACGTTGGCCATAGCAATGTTTTTCTAGATATGTCTCTTTGAGGCAAGGGAAACAAAAGAAAAAATAAACTATTGGGACTACATCAAAATAAAAAGCTTTTGCACAGCCAAGGAAACAATTAACAAAGCTAAAAGACAAAGTACTGAATGAGAGAAGGTATTTGCAAATCAATATCCAATAAAGGGTTAATATCCAAACTATATAGAGAACTTATGCAACTCAACACCAAGAGATAAATAATCCAATTAAAAATGGGCAGAAGACATGAACAGGCATTTCTCCAAAGAAGACATACAGATGGCCAACAGACACATGAAAAGATGTTCAACACCACTCATCATCAGGGAAATGCAAATCAAAACCACAGTGATTTGTCACTTCATACCAATCAGAATGGCTAAAATCAACAACACCAGAAACAACAGGTGAGTGTGGAGAGAAAGAAATGCTCATGTACTATTGGTGGGAATGCACTGGTATAGGCATTGCCGAAAATAGTATGGAGATTCCTCAAAAAAATAGAAAATAGAAATACATATGATTCAGTAATTCCACTATTGGGTATTTAGTATTCAATGAAAATGAAAACACTAACTCAAAAAGATATATGCACCTCTATGTTTCTGTAGCATTATTTACAATAGCCAAATTATGCAAGTAGACCAAGTATCCACTGACAGGTGAATGGATAAAGTAAATGTGGTACGTGTGTGTGTGTGTGTGTGTGTGTGTGTATACATATATATGCACTCAGCCATAAAAAAGAATGTAATATTGCCATTTGCAACAAAATGGGTGAATCTAAAGGGTATCATGCTAAGTGAAATGAGATAGACAAATACCATACGATTTCACTTATATGGAATTTAAGAAACAAAACAAATGAACAAAGGGAAAAAAGCAAAAGACAAACCAAGGAACAGGCTCTTAACTATATAGAACAAACTGATGGTTTGAGGGAGTAGAGGGATGGGTGAACTAGACAATGGAATTTAAAGAGTACACACACTTATCATGATGAGCACTGAGTAAAGTATAGAACTGTTCTAACTTGAAACTATTATAACACTGTATGTTAACTATACTGAAATTTTTAAAAAGTCCAACTGGCAAAAAAATTAAATTAATAAAATGAGCTTATATCTCATACCTTATATAAAAAATAACTGAAAATAGGTCATAGAATTATATGTAAAATTATAAAATTTTAGGAAAAATACAGCAGAAAATCTTCAAGATCTATGAATAAGTACATTTTTTTTTTACTGGACAGCAAAATCACTATCCATATAAGCAAAAATTAATTTGTTAGGCACTGCAAAAACAAAACCTTTTAGTCTGTAAAATACCCAATCAAAAGGATAAAAAGACAAGCTATACACCGGGAAAGAATATTTGCAAATCATCTGATAAAGGTCCAATGATTAGAATATTTAAGAGAGTCTCAAAACTCAACATCAAAAAAATTCTATCAGAAAACGGGCAAAACTGACGAGGAGAATATACAGATGGCAAATGAACACATGAAAAGATGTTCAACATCATTAGCCACTAGGAAAATGCAAATTATACCACAATGAGATATTGCTGTATAATTATCAAAGTAGCTAAAATAAAAAAATAGTGACAACATCAAATGTTGGAGAGAATGTGGAGAAACTGTACCACTCATACACTGCTGGTGAGAATGTGCAATGGTACAGCTGCCATGAAAAATAGTTCAGCATTTTCTTACAAAATTAAACTGCAGCTACCATATGACCTATCTGTAATTACACTGCTGGACAGATATCCCAGGAAAGTGAAAACTTCCATTACACAGAAAATCGTACAGAAATGTGCATTGTAGAATTATTGGAATACTTCCAAACTGGACACAACCTCGATGTCCTTCATCGGGTAATGGTTAAACTGTGGTGTATCTGTACCATGAATATTAGTTAGCAATAAATATAAACAATTGGTACCTACCTGAATAAATCTCCAGAGAATTATGCTGAATAAAAAAACCCCGATCCCATGATTCCGTATACACAGCATTCCTGAAATAACAGAATCAGAGAAAAAAATTTGTGATTTCCGGGCTCTAAGGCAGGGTGGGGACAGGAAATAAGTGGGTGTAGCTCTAAAGCTGCAAGATGAAGAATCCTTGTGTTGATGGAAATCTCTGTATCTTGCCTGGATCAGTGTCAATATCCTGGTTATCATACTCCGCTATCCTGGTTATCGTGTTCCACTGTAGTTTCACCAGACATTACTTTTGGAGTAAACTGAGTAACGAGTACACGTGATCTCATTAGGTCTTTTCTTACAGCTGCACGTGAATCTACAGTCATCTTAAAATGAAAAGTTTAATTAAAAAAAGAAGCAAGGAAGGCACGCTGAAACCCAACCAGAGCAGACCAATGTATTAATAGCAAAAAAATACAGCATAAAAAGAAAAAAAAAAAAAAGCTTCCTTGGAGAATTCCAGTTAAAAAAAAAATACTAAAACATTTCTTAATCAATCGCAAATTAATTCTGATTTCTTTGTGCAGGCCATGGAGAATCCACAGCCCTGGCAAGGCCTCCTTCCTTTCCTTCTAGGACTGCGCTGCCTTGCCCTGCAAGGGGACTCAGTGAGTTCGGTTTTTGAACAGGCCAACAGTTTCTCTGGATTCAAATTTTGACACGTCCTTTTAAGAGTGCAAGCAAGCTCCGTGGGCTTCCTTGTATTCCAGCATCGCCCTTGTAAAACAGCCAACAACACGGCCAAATCTATTGAGAGCACGCCCTTGTCAACCTTCTGAATTTATTGATATTTACATTTATGATACAAACGAGGTTTTTGAGAGCCTCCTTTTCTGCTGCCTGGTGTTTGCTTTCATAGGACAGAGACCAGACAATTGAGAGGGAAGGAGGCAGCACTTGTGCTGGATTTATTGGCACAGAACGCTGAAGAGCAAGCACACCACCAAATAGAGGATATTGATAAGGAGACTAAATTCATTTGAAATCACTAAAACTCAGTTAGGGGCATATTGTATTAAGTGAAATGCCATTACTGAAGGGCCCAGGGAGAGACTGTATGCCAAGTCATGAGAGCTATTCAGCTCACTGGAAAGCAGCCATTGCACCCACGCACTACATTTGATGGTTTGGAAGTACAGATAATTTCTGCATAGATCATAAAGGGACTTGAAAATGGCTCAGTCCCTAGGAGCACAGGCATGGGCTGAATTGTCCCCGAGTGAGAGCATTCAAGAGAGGATCCCCGTGCAGTAAAAACATGCACTGAGTGGGTATGAATCCCAACTTCCCTAAAGGCTTCCTCGTGATTGTGGTACATTAGTGTGTTTTAAAAACTCCACACTAAGGACCATCAGTTGATTCTGGGATTTTTTTTTTTTTTTTCCCCAAAGCATCTTTTCCAAGAGAGGATGGCAACAGAACTCTGGTTTATGTAATACACTTGAACCATTTTTAGTTAGTTTCAGAAAGTTCCCTCAGCCGAAGGAAGTTCTCTAGCAGGTTGTGACAGCAGTTTGGGGTCTCTTCTCACTGCAGGAGAGAGCTTGCTACCCGCCGCCGCAAGTTGGAGGAGATTCAGAAAATCTGTTTTCTTCTAAGCAGCCTCCTAGCACTTTCCCCGCAGGTTGTTTGAGGTTTCCTCGCTTGATGTCGCTCACACCGCCCTTGCACCCCTAATCCTGGGGAGCAAGGACCCACGGTAAACACGAGTCCATTTCAGTGATGCGTATAGACCTTGTTCAGGTTATTCAGACTAAGGAGGCCCCTTATCTAACAAGCACCAGAGCAGACTTTTTGAAAACACTTTTCACCCGTGACAACAGTGGCCCGGTTTTGTCCTCACCAACGATGGAATAAATGCAGTATCTCATGTCACCTACCTCCATGTCTCATTGATGCCAAATTCTTCCGGGCTTGGGCATTGTAAGATGGGCTTTGCACTAGGATTTTATTCCAGCACACACACCTGGAAGAGCGCCGCTCTGAAAAGGGAGGAAAGGCTTCTCTTTCCTGTAAATCTCTGTAATGACCAGAGGAGAAACAAACTGTCCTTGCTGTGCTATTTCACCTGACCTCTCCTATAAGGTAAGCAGAAGAAATTGCCCTTTGAACCTGTACAGGGTATGTTGCAAGTCACCAGGACAATGCCGAAGTGCCACGAGATGACTCAGGTAGTCAGCAAACAGAACACATCTCTGGTTGGAGGAAGATCAAGGGTTATTTACTGCCCACTGAGAGCTTCCACCTAAAATTTTGTCTTTAAAGATACTGAAGATGGTGCAAGGTCCTAATGGAATCAGGAACACCCGGGATGCCTGGGTGGCTCTGTGGTTGGACGTCTACCTTTGGCTCAGGGTGTGACCCCGGAGTTCTGGGATCTAGTCCCGCATGGGGCTCCCTGTGGGGGGAGCCTGCTTCCCCCTCTGCCTGTCTCTCTGCCTCTCTCTCTCTCTCTCTCTCTCTGTCTCTCACGAATAAATAAATTAATTAATTTAAAAAAAGAACACCCTAGAAGATATTCATATTTCCAGCAACAAGCACACATTTCGTTCTCTGTGGCCACAAATGCACATGGTGGGCCTTTTGGCAGCATGATCCTATTTTTTTTTTCTTTATACCTCCAAAGTCCCAAAATAAACTTTATTCTACAGAACTGAGCTGCCAAGGGAAAAAAAAAAAAAAAGGATTAGAAACTGTAAATGCTTGTAAGATTATCAGAGACATGGCCTGCAAGCATGTGTTTTAATATATCAAATCATAACAAATGTATCAATTTTGAAATACCCAAATCCATATTCATTAATTAGAAAGAGTTAGTTTAAGGAAGAAGATGGATCTCTTGGAAAAAAAAAAAAAATTTAAATGCTTAGAACGTGAATGCTCCCATATATTCGTCTAATTTATGCTCTATGTGACATCTGAGTGGTCTTTCACCATTTAGATGTGATGATATCACTTTCTCGGCAAAACTTTAAACGTGGCACACTTCCTTCAGGAAAAAAAGCTAAATTCCTTTGAATGGTACCTCTACTTCTCTCTCAGGGTCTCATTTCTGTCTTGCTTGGCCATTCCTTTCTAGATCTTTCCCTGTCACATCCTGATGGTCCAGTAAGACCAAATGACTGAAACACACCATCTCCTCTTTGGCCTTTGTGTTTCTGCATTAGCCTAGAAAGACCTTCCTAAAACTTCCCTTTATTCTTTAAAACCAGAGTCTCCGTGTATTCCCCTTCTGGAAGCCTTCCCTATTGTTCCCAGCTGACTCTCAGGGTGTGACATGTCCCTGTTGGATTTTGTGCACACATACGTGGTTGTCATTACAAATACTTGTTGGCATATCTGTTTCCCAACTAGATTATAAGCTTCCTATGAGAAGAAACCATGTATTGTCATCTTTGTCTCTTCAGCACCACCTACTAAAGCGAGTGGTAAGGTCACAAAGAATTTTGTTGAATGTGTGAATGAATATATGAATCAATCAACTAGCGACAGTAGCTATAAAGAGAATAAACCTGCATTTTAAACACAAATCAGCAAAATAAAAACAGAGAAAACAAGAGAAGACAAATGCCTAATTTCGTCTCTTAGTGGTTTGTTTCAGGAGGCATAGGTGGAGTGCTCTGAGCTGATGGCATGATGCTCTTCCTTGCCACCACGAACCATCTTCAAATATTCTCAGAGGTACAATGGAATAGTCCTCCTCCTTACCATCACTGTATATTTTATCAACATTATATTCTTCTTTTGTTCAAAATCTGCCCACTCCCTAAGACAAAGTAAAAGAAATTCTTACATATATCAGTATTCAAAGAATACCACTTTTTCTGGGGTCTTGAGGTCCTTATTTTATAGAAGCAAAATAAACAGGAGTCTAACAGCAGATCCAAGGAGATCTGCAGGTCCAGATACGTGCTTTTGTCAGCCTTTAAAATAAAGTACTGTTTCAATATGATAGCTTCATGTTTGGGTCCTTGGGAGCACACCTTGGGAAGAGACCTGTGTCTGATCCAGGCAAGCGCATTCTACAGCAAAATGTGGGGAGATATTAGTCCTTCCAAATCCTCTTTTTCATTCTCATAGACGGATTATTCACGGTCCCCATGAATGAAAGCCTGTTTATTGAAATATTTATTTAATGGTAGTACTCTCAGACACAGTATTAACACCTACCTCACAGTGATATTGGTAGGTATGTAAGATACTATTTATAAAGGGTCTGATTTCTTTCTTAGGATGATATGGGTTAAGATTTTTAAATGTTGAGGATGTGGTTGAGCAGGACTATATTAATAATTGGAGTGCCCACAGAGTAAAGGGTGCTGGATATGTGGATTTTCTAGTTAGCTAAATGTTGTGGTTTCTAAGACAGCACGGTGATTAGGAGTAAATTCGAGCCCTAGACTCCTTGGGTTCAAAACTGGGCTCCCCCACTTCTCAACTTGGATAACTTTATTAATCTTTCTGGAACCTCAGTCTTCATTTTAAAAAGAAGATGATGAAACCATCTATATCCAATGCTATGATAAGTCATATCGAGCTTAAAACAAAAAAAAAAAACAACTGTGTGCCCCTGTACACATTATAAAGTATCCTCCCCTATTTTAACCAAGTGGAAAAAGAAAAAGTTAATAGAAGTTCTACAATCCAAAAAGCATGATGATACTTAAAGTTTCACATTGTCCAATCTGTCAGCTCATCATTGTTAACCCTCATAAGCCCACACAGGAAGAGGACACATCGGCCCCATGGCCAGAACCTCAGGCTGATTGGAAATTACTGTTCCCGTTGCACAATAATGCAAGGTCACAAAACAATAAACAATAGCCTGTCTTTATTTAAAATTTTGATATTTTGTCCATCCCAATTTTTTTTGCATGAATTTTTATTTTTTAAAATACTTCATCACAATGTCGCATATCTTGACTACTAAATTCTTTGGTATTGCTTACATTTTTTTTGTACTAACCTGACCCTATCTCATATGTTGTTGTGAAAATTAAATGAAATAATAAATGTAAAGCCCTAAGAACCATATCCCACACATACTTAGTGCTCAGTAGTGTTAGTATGAACATTGTTTTGAATAAGGTTACATGCTTACGGGACACAGATTTTGAACTCTTTGGCATTAATCGTTTGTGAGGCAATCTTCTCAGTATGCCCTTATTATTCCTTAATTCTCTTGAGTTCTGTTAACCAACAAGCACCAAACTGACTATATCAATTCACTGGATGTCCTGTTATATATTCTTTATACAGAATCCGGACACAAATATCTTAATTTCTACTTTTTGTCTTTCTGAACAAACCAGCCATTTGTTTTTTGTTTTGTTTTGTTTTGTATATATTTTTTATTGGAGTTTGATTTGCCAACATATAGCATATCACCCAGTGCTTATCTTGTCAAGTGCCCCCCTCAGTTCCCGTCACCCAGTCACCCCAACCCCCAGTCCACCTCCCTTTCTACCACCCCTTGTTCGTTTCCCAGAGTTAGGTGTCTCTTATGTTCTGTCTCCCTCACTGATATTTCCCACTCTTTATCTCTCCTTTCCCCTTTATTCCCTTTCATTATTTTTTTATATTCCCCAAAGGAATGAGACCATATAATGTTTGTCCTTTTCCGATTGACTTAATTCACTATTTGCTTCAACATGGATGGAACTGGAAGGTATTATGCTGAGTGAAGCAAGCCAGCCATTTGGATTGAAGAGGCTAGCCAATTCAGTCTGACACTCAAGCCCATGCTTTCTCACTGAATTGGTCATTTATATGAGTTGATTGATCTGCCCATGGAGTCATAACAGTTGAGCCAGATACTCATGCAGATTTAGTGGTATGGCTAACACCTGCATTGTGAGCTAAGTCAAGGTGGGCCCCTTGGAAACATAGATATTTGAAGACTGTTCTTTCCTATCACGTTGCTCTTTGTTTTGTCACAAAGTGACATCTGTGACAGTCCTACCCCAACTTGAACATATGTTATCCCTATAAGCAATGCACTCTACTCTTCTGAAGCCCTCTGATACCAATCTGTCCCGCCAGATCATGATGTAGATTACACCTAGGAATATGACACAGAAGGTATGTTGAAAAAGCGCTTCCAAGAGTGACCTTGTCAAAATATATCTGTGCTCTCATAAAAGTCAGATACATGAAGTGCATGAAAAATAAGCAAAAAAGTAAACACACTCCAAAGAAAACTTAGCTGATGTTATTTTAAGTTGAGTGATATTTTGGAAGGGTTAAGCATTCCTACAACTAATATATGATTGAGAGGACTCCACTTTAGGAACTGTGTGAGAATATTATAAACCAAGCCCACACAATATTAAAATAAGTTAAAATATATGCAAAATTTATGAGAGAATGTCAGGTGTAATGCTTGATAAAGTAAGCTTAATGCTTAAGAAATTTATCTTCAGGCTGAAAAAGCCAACTCTTGCAGTTCTGAGTTAGAGTATAATTTTAGAAACTCTTTTCTGTAAAGTCACTCTTTTATTAATGAGATCAACTCTAGGTGAACTGAAAGAGGTAACTTCCTAAAGCATCCAGGAGGACAAACAAGATCCACGAAAGCACCGGGAAGTTAGCATGCCATGTTAAAAAAAAAAAAAAAAAATGCTGGAAGTTAGCTTCATACTATTCTTTCTAGGGGAAAAAGGTGAAAAATCTGTCCTCAGAAAAATCTTTTGATTTGTATACACTCAGTCCATCTTTTTTTCTGTTTGAGGCATTGCTGAAACTTCTGAATAAATAAAGTGTTTGGGGCAAGTGGAAGCTGTGCATTACTTTAGAAGCTTCTCCTTCGTTTTGGGTGTGCCATGTTGTTACACTGAGGGACACCCTATTATCAGGCCGGACTTCAGTAACGTACCACCAGGAAGTCCAGAGAGCAGATTTCCATTGGCTAACTGGTCACATCCTGCAGCTCCCAGCTGAAATAATGCTATGGATCAGCAAGGCAATGAATGAAGGAGGAAATCTGCATATTACACAGTGCCTCTGCAGGATGACTCAGTCTATCTCTCATTTGTAACCCAAATGTCCTTCCTTCACAAAGCAGGCTGGGATGAACTCAATCAACCAGGGTAAATGATTGACAGCCAACACTGCTGAATCATCCAGCAAAGATTAGGAATGAACATCACACATTTAAATTTGTGAAATCACGTCATTTTCAGGACTACTAGCAATTTTAAGATGACCTTAAGATCTAGGCCTTTGGCACACTACTCAAAAGCTGGAATCTGGTGTGTACCTTTTTCTAATGGGCCCAAGTGATGAGAAGGTTCTGGGAGCTCAGGGTTTTCATGCACTATGCACTTGAAAACAGTCACTTTGCAAATATCCCAATTCCTGATTTTCGCCTCTATGTGCTCAGCTTTTCTAAACAAACATGGAATCCTGAAGCAAAATTGGAGACATAAGAAATTGTCTAAGTGATTGATTTTATATCTGTCACATCTCTTTTCAGTAGCTTCTTCAATTCTGCAACCCAATACCAACAACTTGAAATAAAACACACACACACACACACACACACAAAACACAAAACAAAAACAGAAAACACAACAAAACAACCCAAACACAAAGACCAAAGACGAATGAAATGGTTTGGTTAACCTTTACTATAATGGTTCAACTCTTTTCTGGCATCACTTGGTGATTCAATAAAGGATCACCACTATCGTAGAGTGGTGTTCCTGGTGACACAGCATCACAAGATACTTGGCATGGTAATCCTGCCTGTGAAATTCAAATAGAGCCAATTAACTTGTTCATAGCTGTTCCACATCTCTTATTACCTGACATAATTATTTTAAAAGCTATCATATCAAAGAACAGCATCATTTTCAAGACACCAGCTTCAGATTAGCTTCTCTTGCTCTGAAGTCAACCATCCTCTCGCCTTCTTTCTCCTTGTATTGTTTTATGTCTCTCTCCAACTCCTCCTTTCCCATCCTTCTTTCATTTCCATTCTCTCCAAATTTACTTTAAAAAATATTGTAAGATATTATCTTATGCTGGAGTTTAATTTCTTAAAAACCATTCTAAATCCCTCTTGTAAAATGAAGGTGATCAATAAATTGTCTGCTTGCCAATTTTAAAAAATGAAAGGTTCAAAATGGAAGAAAATAGCTGTGAAAGGGTGACTGCAGGCGCCAGAGTTTAGATGATGGAAGGCAAATCTCTCTACTTATGGAGAAAGAAATCTGTAGATGGATCTCTACATCCCACGGAATTAGCTGAAGCTCTTACATCGATATTAGGTATTGAATCTGACCTTCTTTGAGGAATACTTTATGGAATGGACAGTTGACATTATTTCAGGTCATATGGGTTACAAGGTAGCATACTTACTGTAAGCATTAAAGCCTTCTGGAGAAGGAAATGGGCAGCCTCAGAGAATAACAGCTCTCAATATTCATGGCCAGAGGCCAGAATGTCAGAAAGAAAGTGATCACCTACTTTTTCCGCAGTGACTGCCCCCCGATGGGGAATGGAAGGTCTCTTCGGTATTCACTATGCAGAGTCAAGGAGTGTGGCTGGTTCTGGGTTTTGTACTGGGGCTAGCTCTATGCACACTCGTTACAAGGTTATTACTATCATTACGGTGGACAATGCAATAATATTTTAAATGGGCCAAATTTGGCTCCCAGCTATTCATGAGCTACTCTTGCAGGCCTTAGGGAAAATGGCTTATGAGTGCAAGGAAATGGAGTCTGGCGCACATCCCATTGCTTCCTCTACTACAAATCAAAAAGGGCCTCTGTGAAGAATATCCATAGTTCTGGTTCTCCTGAGCTCTGATGATGAGATACATCCTTCATGGATAGCTCTATTGGCCCAACTTCAGAACTGGTTTGGGACACACACAATCTAAAACAAGTGGAGTTAGTTACCCCAACTCTTCATGAGCCCTTTCTAATGCATTTCTCTGACATCCTGCCTGTCTTCCCCTGATGCATTTTCTCATGCACCACTTTTCATCTTATGAAGAAGAAAACACTTCTTGAAGTCATGAAGTCAACATGTGCCAAAGTATGTTTGCTGGGATAGTGGTCCTTCAAAATGTCCTGCCATAAAAGGATTTTGGGAAAAGTCTTTCTCTTTTGAAGAGTCATAGTATGCATGAGTATGTTACAGGCTTTGAGTTGCTTTAGAGAGGAAAGGCACAAGTTTAATTGTAATGTGGGACCCCTATTTTGGTCATTAGATACAATACCTCTTAGAATTATTATTGTTCTAGAAAATTAAATAAAGATTCACGTTTTAGGGGTCCCACAAAGAGAGTAATGTTTAACTTTGAGAGTGCCATAAGGAGATCAGCTATATTTCAAAACTAAACTATACCATTGAAAATTTAAATGAAATAAAGAGTCTTTCAAAACTTTGTCCCCAAAAGCTGGCATTCAAAATGTAAACTTAAAAAAAAAACGTAAAGGTATTTATTTTTTTTGAAGACACAACTAATTATATACAAGACACAAGGTATCTGTTAAAGGAAAACTTTTGGCATCATGGGGTAGAATGATGTTCTTTAGGTAGTTTTAACATCTACAACTATAATAATTTAGTGTATGAAACATGGCAAATTGTCCCTAGCTCAGGAGGTAACTTTGCTGTCAGTTGGATGACTTCTAGAAACCACAGCTAAATTTTAGACATTATTTTGTGTTTATTCCAAATGTGAGCATTTAAACCAATTAACTCTGTTTAGGATATGTACACTTTCAACTTCAAAATGGAAATTTCTTTTCAACCAAATTTCTGGTAACTTTCAGTCCTGATGTAATGGTGAGCCAATTGATTTTTAACCAATTTAAAAATAGGATTCCAGCAAAAACACTTTGTGCATATAACCATCTGCACAAAGATGCCCTGGCAATTATTAGCTCGGTCTCCCTCTGCAGAATTCCTGGGGAAGCATGTTCTGCAGTCAACTAACCTTTTTTGTTAAGAAGCACTCAGTGCCGCAGAGAGAAATTTAACAGGTTACTCCATCCATAGACTTTAGACAGCTTATGTACAGGGAGTGAAGGCTTCTAGGCTAGTCCTGTTTTTCTACTCCCATCCTTCAGTCCAGGTGGCATTGGGCAGGGGTGGGAGGGGGTGCAAACTTGAGGGAATTGGGCAGACAGAAAGTGGTGTACAGCCTTTCTTCTACAGGAGTAATTCTTTATCCAAATTAGGGGCAAGTTCACAGTCTCATCAGAAACAGAGACTCTGCTGTAATCATTATATTGGAGCATATGTGAGGAGACACAGAGCCTTATGTACATGCACCAGTGGACCTTTGTGTAGTATTGATGTTTCTTGAGATAAAGAGTAGAGAAAGTGAACATTCAGGAGTTCATTTTAGAATAGGCTTTTGCAGCTATGAAGTCAAGCAAGAAACCTACATCGAATAAGAAGTTTTATCTATGATTTTTAAAAATAATCTTCCACATAGGCTAATGCCAGGAGCACTAAGATCTAGAAAGTTCTTGAGAAACATAAAAGCCAAGTTTTCCCTTCATTCGAGGCTGCTAGGTCGTGTGGAAAGGCGTGACCTAAGACCAACAAAGACGGAATTTTCAAAATTTAAGATTTATAAAAGAGGCTTTGGTGGACAACAAGGCACAGAGGAGGACAGAAAGGGGGGAGAGATAAAGACTAATTGAAAACAGGCTGAAAAAAACCTTGGCTTTCCAAATGAAATGAAGCATTTTAAATAATCCCATGAATTTACTGAATGTTTAATAATATTGTATTAGAATCAAGTGCTGCTCTAAGCTAGTTAAGGAAGTTTTTTTGTTTTTTTGTTTTTTGTTTTTTGTTTTTTTTTTTTTTTAGCAAGTTTGAAAGCTACAGAGTTACCTGAATAGTCAGACTAGAGAGAACTGTAGAGTTCCTCTGAGGAGTAAAATTTTAATTCCATCTATTTATAATTCCGTCTATTTACATAGTTGTGAAGACAGTAGGATCAGACCATCTAGGAGAAGTAAATACATACTCTGGCTCAAGATGTATTGATTCAGTATTGTTTCTCTAGGTGTAGACCCAGTTTAAGTTAGTTTTAACCCCTATATTAGTAACTCACTTCCTTTAAGGTTTTCAGTGACCTTTGCCTGATTCTCATGTAGAATGTTGCCTTAATCTTGGCTGATTTAAGCCTATTATACTAAAGCCTTGTCCCTTCAGGAAATGCACAAGTTGGCTGATTTTCCTAAACTGCCTCTTTCACTCAGCCCCTCTGTATTTGAAAGCCTACAGTCATTTCTGGTTTTCCATACCCTGGTCAGCGCCTGGCACAGATATGAGGTGGGCTAATCTGTGCCACTCTAGACCTGTCATTCTCATCCTTCCTTCCTTGACAGCACCCCTCAATCCCTGAACACCCTTTCAATGCTGACCTCTGCCTTCTTCTGTCCTGACCCGTGACACTTAAGAACTTAGAGTGCTACTAACTCTACCTACTAGAATTTACAATGCCCTACAGGAGCACTTACAACCTAAAAGATTGAGCTACAAGTGGAAGGATTTCAGGTACAAACCAGCAGGCAAAGAAAAATGCAAGGACCACATCCAGACCACGTCCTAGTTTGCAAAGCAGCATGTTGTGATGTGTAAGGCTGATTCTTACTGTATTTCAGTTCCCTCGTTAGCAAAAAGGTAATTATGGAAGTCCTTATGGGGTTGTTATTAGGTATAAATGACTTAGTATTTGATAAAAGCTTAGAAAATTAATACGTTGCAAGTGTTTAATCATTAAATAAAAATAAGCATCCAGATTTGTCAGGGTATTAAAAATGTTAAAGTTGAACAGTTTAAACCACAAACTTCCATGACATGATTCCAATACCTTCCATCCATATGCAGTTTCTTTTTTTCAAAATATTTTATTTATTTATTTGAGACAGACAGGGATTGAGAGAGAGAGAGAGAGAGAGAGAGAGAACAAGAGAGAGCCAGCGCTTGCAGGAGTTGGGGAGAGAAGCAGAACTTCTCACTGAGCAGGGAGCCTGACGCTGGGCTCAATCCCAGGACTCCAGGATCATGACCTGAGCCCCAAGGCATATGCTTAACCAACTGAGCCACCCGGACACCTCTCATATAGAATATCCTCTGCAGACTGGTCTACTACCTCTCTCCTACACTTGAAATACTCCCTCAGACCTCATTTTCACATAACACAGCCTGCTTCACTTGGACTAGTCCTGTATCTCTCTGCTACCTCATTAAATTTTATTTAACTTCTAAGGCCCAGATTAAATTTTCTTCATAAATCAGCTCATGCCAACTGGGGTCTACACTGGCTCTGTTTTTTTCTGAACAACAATACTTATTGTGTAAAGCATAACTCTTGTGTTAGAAACATAGAAAGTACTCAGTAATTAAGCTGCAAGAGAGCTGACACTCAGAATGATATCTTATTTCCCTTCTTGCCCAAGGAAGAACTGATCTCCTTCATTTTCACTCCTCTATAAAGCAGATGCCCAGGCTAACTGACAACCCAGTCTGCCTTGGTTTACCTCTACAGAAGAGTGTGTTCTAATTGTGGAATGGCCCCTCTGTGTATGGCTTTATGTTTGTGATGACCAGCGCTCTTCCCCCTGTTATCTGTTCCAAACTACTCTCACTGCACCAATCATGATTTCTTCCAAAAAAATGAAATTCACAGGCAATAAATAATTGAATATTTCAATTATTCTAAGTAGCTACTCTCTTGCCACAAAAACAAGGAAATATGGAAGTGCATCCGTGCTCACAGTTTTGTTGTGTTTTTTAGCAAACTTTACCTTTTTGTTGTTGATCTCTGGCTCATAGGTGCTACAGTATTCAACAAATGTTTAGTGAGCATCTATTGTGCAAGGCTCTAAGAAAAAAAAAAGTAAGATAGCTCTACCTTCAAAGAGCTTTCTATAAATAATCAATTGGTGTAGCCCATTAAAAAGATAAGATAATAAAATAAATAAGATAATAAAACAATAAGATAATAAAATAAAATAAAAAATAAAAATTAGTAAGATGTTTGGAAAGCTGATACATAGAAAACCAAGAGAAATTAAAGTTTTCTATGAATCCTAGTAATTCTCCCAGGACCAAGTTTAAGGAATAAAGGGAAAAATATTTACCATTTTGTTACAACTATCCTAATTGTTCTTTTTTTAATTTGGGCAGGGCTGAGGTGTCCAACCTAGGTGAATAGTAGTAAAGCACTTCAAAAGATAGGGAGAATTAAGGATTTCTATAAGATCTAGAAGAACAATTATAGCCAGTATTAACTACCCTTAGCTATGGGAGAGAGGGCCCCTGCCTTACCCTGGGCTTTAGAAGTTCTTGCTCTAGCTCTCTCAGCTCATACTTCTCCCCACAGCGGGAAGAGTTTGTGAGGCTAAGGTAACAACCCTTTTAGAAAATGGTCCAGGTATCAGGATTCTGAGTTCCCCAACTGCCTGGTGTGTGCCTCCAGGCCTGAGGGATGGCCAAGGGGTGCTGTTGGTATGGAGTGTGGATGGAGATGAGCTGTATGCATTGAGATGCTTCCACACGTACACTAGGGCTTCTAATAGTGCAGGATAAAGTAAGGGTAAGAAAGAAAAGGGGGCTGGTTAGGGCCATGAGTTGTGGGCTGGCCCTCTCTACACCATCATTTTCTGTGGAACTCCCAGGAATCCAAGAATTCTAGGATCATATCTGAGCTTAGGGATCATTGTGAAGGTATACATCTAAAGGTAGGAAGACCGAATACATGTTATTTAACAGTTCATTAACTTGATTTATGACTTTTAAACATTAAAGGTAGCATGTGTCAGTCTGCATATTTATTCTTGCCCTAGCCTCCATGTGAGCACTAAGGCTGAATATAGCCATATGCACATATGAAACCGGGTTTGACCCAGACTGCCATTCCTCAAGAAATCACTCCAGGTTCTTTCTCCAGCCTCCCTACACTCTCCTTTACTTCCTGGACTGTTTCTAGCATAGCGCTGCCTCCCTGCCTGACCCAATGAGAGTGGGATACTTGTTTGGACCATTGGTTTGGTCTCTACTTTTTTCTTCTCTCTGAATGCTATCTTCCTTTTTCCACATTTTTGGGTTTCTAATGTTTGAAGCCAGGTTTCATTCTACTTTCTTGCTCAAAAATCTCAAACTCAAATGAGATTTGTTTTAGAGCCAGTTGCATCTTCAGTGGCTGCCATGTGTCGTTGCCACAAACCTCAGCTATTCTCTGTTACAATACATGATAAGCCTTTCTTTGGTATGAAAAAAAGAAAAAAGAAAGAAAAAAGGAAAGAAAAACAAATCCTCAAAAAGAAAACCCAGTGTGTTCACAATTGACGTAAAGAAGCAAAAGGGAAGAGAAGTGAAAGTATTCACTCAAAAACTTTTGAAAGCATGAAAGCTTCAAGTGATGATATTTAGTGATGGCTGAGATGTATGGCTTGCACAGGAAGCTCTGTGGCATATGCAATCATCATGTACTGTACCCTTTGTATATATCAAAGTTTATCATAAAGTCAATTCTGATAAACTCCAAATATTTTAGTAGATTAATAGTTTTAAAATTAATTAATTACCTGATTCATTAATTAATTGTACAAATATTCATCTAGTGTCTGTCAAATAGACTAGCTGGTATGTTCCAAAATAAGTCCACCATGGCTGTTCCATGATACATAGAAGGACTTCGTGTCACAGCTATCATGAAAAAAATCAGCTCCTCTTTCTACTGTTTTACACAACTGAAGCTCCCCCTTAAACATTAGCATGTCTTACTTTAACTCTTTTTGATGGAAATATTTCTAAGGTATCCTCATTTCCTTAGTGTATACTAAATGTTCTTTAATCACTCATAAAGTCAATCGCTGTCTTAATTAATTTTTGATTCTGTGGTGTACTCAGAAAATTTCAATGTATAGATAGCAGTCTGTTTGGTTTTTTTATTTGTAACATATAATTTTTTAACCTACTCTTGCTCATCATTTCTATTCTTGCACCTTCTCTAGTACTTCTACTCCTTTTTTTAAAATATTTTTTTCTTTATTTATGATGGTCACACACAGAGAGAGAGAGAGAGAGAGAGGCAGAGACACAGGCAGAGGGAGAAGCAGGCTCCATGCACCGGGAGCCCGACATGGGACTCGATCCTGGGTCTCCAGGATTGCGCTCTGGGCCAAAGGCAGGCGCCAAACTGCTGTGCCACCCAGGGATCCCTCTCTACTCCTTTTAATGTTCTTCTCACCTTTTAACTGGGAAACCAGATTTGGTAAAACTTTTTCCAAAATAGCAGTGAGTGTCTGACATATTGTTTATGACATTTAGTACACTAATTTTACACATCTCTTTTAGCCGCTTAAGACTGGTTTTGATTGTTTCCTATTTCTCAGGTGTATTGAGAAGAGAACTTATGGATGAATAGTAACTAGATAAATGAGATATTATTAAAATGTTTCTAAATATATTACAAAACATGTCACAAGATACCTGGCTAGTTTGGAAAATATTATTTTCTTAAAGAGGCTAATTCAGTGAAATTGCTTTGATTGAATTGACTGATTATTAACCAGGTCAGTGCACTCAATTGTCTGTATGTCTACATCTAGTATTAAGAATATATTTTGCCTCCTAAATACTCTGCAACTCAAACCCTGAAATATCTATAAAGCTTGTAAAACAAAGATATTAAAATGGGCTAAGAGATCAACCTCCAGTATGATAGTATGAGATAAATGTTGGCCAGCTCCCCAGTGAAACTGGTGAAAATTATTTTTTTAAAAAAATGAAAGTGTCTGGAATTCTTAGTGGGCAAAGAGCTTATAAAGATACTATTGAAAAATATCTATGAAAATTTGGTAATAAAAGTAAGAGTATATGGTATTTCAACCAAGATCACTCTCTCTCTCTCTTCCACTCCAGTTCTGTGAGGGGGAGATTCCCCTCCAGATTAGTGTCACTGAGAACACAAGGTTCCCTCTCCACCCAGGACGCAGAGAGAGGTCTTCTTCCTAGCAGGAGCAGAATGCCAGCATTTTTAATCCAGTCCCAACTGTCTTATGGCTGAGGCTAGATCCCAGATTAGAGCAGTTGAGAAAGAGGGACTCATTCTTTGCACCCAGCCTCCAATGTATAATGGAGGCTCCACTGCTACCCAAATTACTCTTTCTCTGGCTCATGGACCATGGTTTCACACCAGAAGAAGCAAGCTGAGAGAATCTCAGTTCTCTGCTCCCTCCCCATGGAGTTGTTGATTCCCAGAATAGAGGTGACCTTGAAGAGATACTTGCCATTTCCCTTCCCTCAGATCCCTGGTGCACAGACTTTTGACTGGGGAGAAAAGCAGGCCATGATGCAGATAGCTCTGTATCTCTTTCTAGGCAACTACCTTCTTTTGCAAGCTAGAATGAAGAAATTCAAGCCTAAAGGCACTCTTAAGAACAGGAGAGGTTGTGGTGCAAGGCAATTGGGAGGAGATTTGAAGATACAGGTTAAACTGTAGGCCAACTAGTTTGCAGAAGAGAACAGGGAACAATACAACTGGGAAGAGCCCTCCAAGGATCAGAACAAAAATCAAACCCTGATCTCAGAAACTACTCTTTCAAAGCAGCCAAAACCTGCAAGGATTAGTTTGTAGAGCAATTTATATCCCAGGGCATTATTAAATGCAATAATCAGTGGGCAATTAGTGGAGTTTAACAGCTAAATGTGGTCAGGGAAGGAGAGGGAGAGTCTTACCAATGCCACTATCATTCTGGGTGGCTATGAACACATCCAAATCTGTGCATCCCCGAGAAACAACACTGATATCAGAAAAAAGATAGATTTTAAAACAAAAAAAAATAATACTAGAAATAGAGATATTTTATAGTGATACAAGAGTCAATCCATCAAAAATATAACTATATACATATACACTAAATAATAATGAGTGCCAAAATTCATGAAGCAAAAATTGACAGAAATAAAAAGAGAAATAGTTCCACAACAGCAAGTGAAGACTACAATACCCCACACTCACTAATGGAAACAACAAATAGACAGAAAATGAACCAGGGAATATAAGACTATACAACAATGTAAACCAACTAGACCTAAAAGATAACCATAGAACACTTAACTAAAAACAACAGAATGTATGGTCTTTCCAAATGCACACAGAACATTCTCCAGGATAAGCCATAAGCTCGGCAATAAAACAAATATCAATAAATTATAAGGGTAGAAATAACATAAAGTATGCTCCTGAACCACAATGGAATAAAATTAGAGATTAATAACAGGAAAATAATTGTAAAATTCACAAAATACGGAAATTAAACAACACTCTGCTAAATGACCAATAAGGTAGAGAAGAAATCAGAAGGGAAATTAGAAAGTATTTTTAGATGAATGAAAATGAAGACAAAACATACCAAAACTTATAGGATGCAGCTAAAGCAGTGTTGAGAGAGAAATAAATAGCAGTAATGGTCTATATTAAGAAAGAAGAAGTATGTCAAATGAATAATTTTCCCCTTTCAGACACTGAAAAATAAGAAGGGCAAATTGAATCTAAAGAAGGCAGAAGGAAGGAAATAATAAATATTATAGCTGAAATTAATGAAATTGAGACTAGAAAAAAATGACAAAATTGATGAAGCCAAAGCTGGTGCTTTGATCAACAAAGTTTACAAACATTTAGCTAAATTGTCAGGAACAAAAGAGAGGAGGATCAAAGTTTCAGAATTATAAATAAAAGAGAAGACATTACTACTGACCCTATAGAAATAAAAAAAAGATTATAAAGAACTACTGTAAACAATTGCATGCCAACAAATTAGATTAACTGGACTAATTCCTAGCAAGACACAAAATACCAAAACTGACTCAAGAAGAAATAGACAATCTAATAGACAATAGGCTTATACCAAGTGAGAAATTAAAGCAGTAATCAAAAACTTAACAAGAAAGGAAAACTCAGGCCAAGATGGCTTTACCACTGCATTTTACCAAATACTTAAAGAAAAATTAATGCCTATTCTTCACAAACTCTTCCAAAAAGTAAAGAGAAGACTTCCCAACTCATTCTGTGAGGTCAGTATTAACCTGATACCAAAGCCAACATCATCACACACATGAAAGAAAAATACAAATCAATACCGCTAATGAATATGATGCAAAGACCCTCAACAGAAACTAGCAAACCAAATCCAGCAACATATATAGAGAATTATATGCCATAATACAAAAATGGTGCTGGGTAACCACATGCAAAACGATAAAGTCAAACCCTTTACTCACACTATCTACAAAAATTAAGTCAACGTGGATCAAAGACCTAAATATAAGAGTTAAAGCTATAATACTTTTAGAAGAAAACAGGGATTTGTAAATCTTCATGACATTGGATTTGGCAATGAATTCTTAGATATGATACCAAACACACAAGTAGTAAAAGAAAAATATAGATAAATTGGACTTTATCAAAAGAAAACATTTTCATGCAAAAGACACCATCAAAACAGTGACACTCCAAAGAGTGAGAAAGAATATTTTCAAAGCATGTATCAGATAAGGGATTTGTATCCAGAATTTATAAAGAACTCTTACAATTCAATAGTAAATAGACAACTAAAGGTTTTAAAAATGGGCAAAGGGTCTGAATAGATATTTCTCCAAGGAAGATTTAAAAATGGTCACAAAGCACATGAAAGGATATTCAACATTATCTTCAGGCAAATGTATCTAGAAAGCTAGAATTAAAATAATAACTGGTATATAGTCAAATGCTCTATTTCTAAGCTATACCTTCAACAAGAACTGGTATGGATGTGGAGAAATCAGAACCCTCATATACTAATGGAAAATAAAATGATGTTGCCACTTTGGAAGATAGTCTGATTATTTCTAAGACCATCAAATAGAGATTCTAAATGACCCAGAAATTCCATTCCTACATATGTAACAAACAAATAAAAACATTTCCATGTAGAAACTTATACATGAAGGTTTATAGCAGTATTATTTGTAATGGCCAAAATGTGTAAACATCCCAAATGTCCATCAATGGATAAATGAACAAAATTTAGTATGTCCATATGATGAAAAATTAAAATTATTCAACAAAAAAGGATTGGAATAATAAAATGTGCTATAACACAGATGAATCTTGAAAACATTTATGCTGAGCAAAAGAAGCCAAGCATACAAAAACCATATATCAGTCAATTAATCTGAAAGTTCTGGACAGGGAAATCTATAGAGATGAAAAGTCTATTTGTAATTTCTTAGTGATGGGAGTGGGGGGTAAGGCATAGTGAGATGACAGATAAATGGTATAGGGTTTCTTTTTAAGGTGATAGGAATATTCTGAAATATGGCTGGATATCTTTGTGACTATACTAAATAAAATCCATCAAATTATAAGTACCATAATAAAAACAATTGATAAATTTGACCACATATAATATTTAAATATCTGTATTATAAAAGAAACCAAAGTTAAAAGAAATTAAACTTAAATTTTAAAAATTTAACAGAAATAAAAGTATAGTATTAATAATCTATAAATAACTTCTGCAAATTAATAAAAACGACAAATGAGCAGAGAATTTAAGTGCCATTTTACAGAAGAGGAACAGTGAATATGAGTCAAATGAAAAGAATTTCAGCCTCAACGGGTACTCATGAAATATAAGTATTAAATAATGAGACAATTTCCTACTCACAAAATTAACAAAAATACAAAGTCTAAGAGCACCAATGTTGGCATTGAAGTGGAGAAACAGAACCTCCACATTCAGACTAGTGGGTCTATAAGCTGGTATAACCGATTTGGAAAGCCATTTAATCAAATGTCATAATCTATGTCCTGGTAATTTGACTCCTAGTTATACTCCCTAAAATAAGTCAAGCATATGAACTGAAGAAGACACATATAAGATGTTCATTGTAGCACTGTTTCTAATTGCAAAAACCTAGAAACAACACAAATGTCCATGAGCAGGAAATTCATGATATATTTACCATGGGACAGTAGACATCAGTTAAAATGAGAAGCCAAGGGCATATACGACAATAGAAATAGATCTTAAAAAAACATGTTGAGTAAAATTAAGGCAATTGCCAAATGATACATATTTAAATAAAATTTTAAATCTTTCAAAAGTATTAGTCCACAAATACACACACAAAAGTTAATATAAGTGCACAAGTAAAAGGGCAAAAACACATGGGACTGATAAACATTGAATTAATAATAATCATCATCTCATTGAGAAAGTCTATGGAATGGAACTGGAAAGGTGTTTACAGAGGGAATGCTATTTTTAAAAGTCTAAAGCAAATGTGTCATAATGTTAGGATTTAATGGAAAGGCAAAGCAAAAACGTAGTGTAGGATGAGAATTATGTGCACAGGTTCTGAACCAGAGTGCTTTGTTTCAAATTTGTCCTCTGCTACCTACAATCTGTGTGACTTTATGCAAAGTACTTAACTCCATGCTCACTCAGAAAATCAGGATGATAATAATAGTACCACATAATAGGGGTGTTCTGAGAATTTAATGAGTCAATATGTGTAAAAATTCAGATGAATGCTTGGCATGTAGTGTTTAATATTTTTATTTGTAAGCTGCATAATTAAGCCTCAATATTTATTTTTCTATTCTAGTTTCTCTGTTTGAAATATCACACAATAAAAATACTATTATTTCTTAAATTATACCAGACTTTACATGGGAAGAAAAGGCAGAGAGGGGCTATCCACAGAGACACATTTGATATAAGCTGATCAGTCTCTGCTTTATAACCTGGATATTTAAATTTCTGAGAAATAAAAGTTAATTACAGGTAAATATTCTACCAATTAAGGCAATGACTACACCAGGTAGCCACTTACTGAGTTAAAAAGTATTTGGTAAGTTGTCCTCTGCTTGTCTAGCTTTTCCTTATGCAGTAGACAAGCTTAAAAAAAAAAATCAAGCAATAGTCAACAGATTCCCTGCCCTTATTAGCATACAGTGTGTTCAAAATAACCAGAGAACAAGGCAAGGAATTATATAAATGGCATATTTTATGACCCTGTGTACTGGAGTAATGCAGTGATGAGAAAGGGCTGTTTGGCAGGAATAATCAAAGAAGGTTGATGGGTTGGTGGGGTTGGGTGTTTGTTTGTTTGTTTTATGTGAAGATAAAAATCAGGAAGACAGGAAACTGTATAAGAAGCAAGAATGAACATATCCTGAAAGGGGATTATCTGTTTGCTGGGATCAGAGGGCTTACCCCACGGGGGGAAGGAAAGACTAGCAGGTTAGACAAGCACGGTGGGTGCCATTAATATCAGAACCATACTTTATGAAAGTTAAAGGAGAATTCTTTAAGCGTGACTTCTGGTGGAGTTGATTCTGAGAACCTTTTTACCAGGAAGCAGTTTAGTTTGAATGTCTAAAAAAAGAACTCCGAATTTCATACTTTTGACATAAAGACAAGAAGCTATACCTTGAAGCTATAGATGAAGAAGACATTTGGAAGGATTTTCAACGTGACAGAGCCTCCATTCGAGCAAATACATACATAACTAAAGAAATTTAGTTTTAAAAACAATGGCATATATTTTAGGAGAGGAAAAGCAACTGGCTGTGAAACCTCTCCCCACATCTTTTCTGGAGCTCATGGAGAGAACCCTACAGCAATCTTTACAACTACCCAACAAGCTCTTGGAAATTGGCTTTTTCTGTGATTTAATAACACCATTTACAGGAAACAAAACTTAACTTTTTTAATACTCACTAAGAGAATGAAGGCAGAGGCAGTAGCCAGTGAACAATTCACTATCTTTGTGAAAAACAAACATGTAAATAATCCTTTACTTAATTTCATGAATGTGGTGTGGGAAGGGAGAAGTAAATCCTTTTCAGATACTATGCTGGTGGCTGTAAACACCCTCTCACCCTACCCTGTGGTCTCAGTGGCATGCTGGTGCTAAAGTGAAAATATTCAACCAATTCTAATAGACTGAAAATAAAAATAAACAGCTTAATTACATGGTGGGTGTTTTTGAATGGTTTTCTGAATTTTAAAGTGCTCATCATATGTCTCTATTATTTCACACTCCACAAGACTTCCTCGCTTGGAGTACTCAATGAAGTGAGATGGATGCAACAAATAGCCAGGAAGCATCATGTTTCCAAAGCTAGTATCTCGGCTCATTTCATCATTGAGGAGGGCAGTGAAATGGTAAGCATTGTGGCAACATTGCTGCCCATACTTCTACTTGAATATAATGCGCAGCTCAAAACTTTTATTTCAAATCAGGAGAGGAAGAGACACTGGTTGAGAAATATTTGATTAGTCTTTGGTCAGCTGAGATGTGGATTTTTAGATTTCAGGATATGTTGTAAACTTTCAGAAGACAACCAAATCTATCAAACGTGGTGGCACTGCATTCACAGGAAGCCTACACAAAAGCTTCATGACAACAGTGAAAATACTGTGTCATGTTACTAAAGAAAAATCATTTTGAAAACTCCCTTTCCCTAAAAGTCAATTAGTAGACTATGTGATCCAATCAGGCATCACTTTTTTTGAACTTTTTGGTGTTGAAACTGTGGACAAAGGAGAGAGTGAGAAAGAAAAGAAGAGAGATAAACATAAAGTCAGAGATAGAGATATACAGATAGACAACAGAGACAGAGACAGAGATAGAGGAGGAAAAGGAAGTGAAAAAGGAGGAAGGGAAGGTGAAAGAAAAGAGAGAGTGAATGATGAAAGGGAAGAAAAGAATAAAAGATGAAAGGGAGAAAGTAATGTAGGAAGGAAAGAAGAAATGAAATACAAAACTTTTACAACTAGGAATGCCTGGGTGGCTTAGTTGGTTGAGGTCTGCCTTTGGCTCAGGTCGTGACCCTGGGGCCCTGGGACCTAGTCCCACATCGGGCTCCCTACAGGGAGCCTGCTCCTGCTGCTGACTATGTCTCTGCCTCTCTCTGTGTGTCTCTCATGAATAAGTGAACAAAATCTTTAAAATAAATTTTTTTTAACCACTAAAGAAATAATGAATTTCAAAAGTTTTCTTTCAGGAGCTTAAGGATATAATGGAATAAATTAATAACTGGAATTCATCTTTGGAAACTGTCAATTTATTTCTCATAAATACATTAGATGCAATTTTTACATTAGATACAGTTTTAAATCTTTATAATAACAAAAATGTCTTATCTACCATATTCATCGATCTTACTTGTGAATTCCATTTTTTTCCTCAAAGTCAATCTAGGCTGGTCTTTTGTTTTGTTTTGTTTTTAGGATTTTATTTCTATTTATTCATGAGAGATACAGAGAGAGAGGCAGAGACATAGGCAGTGGGAGAAGCAGGCTCCATGCAGGGAGCCCGACGTGGGACTCGATCCCGGGACCCCGGGAGCAGGACCTGAGACAAAGGCAGACACTCAATCACTGAGTCACACAAGAGTCCCTAGGCTGGTCTTTTGAACAGAGGTGATAGAAGTATGTGGAAGATATACAAAATGGAATTCTTGCCATGTGTAGGAAAAGAAAAACCGAGTCTACTGTGAGAGAAGTACAAGGCTAATGCACAAAGAGACATGTGGGAAGGGACAGTCTTTTTCTGAATTTCTGACAATTTTCCATTTCCTGTTTCCTGAAGTCTCTTGGGTTCTGAGAAACACTTTTGTTGTTTTTATTTTGTTTTATTGCAGGTACAGATGGTTGATTAATCATATTTCTCAGGTCGTGGCACTTTCTTACAGGTTGATGCCAGGCTCTTTCTTGTTTTATGACTGTGTGTGTGTGTGTGTGTGTGTGTGTGTGTAAGAATATAGGTGAAGTATATACGCATTTTTATTCTCATTTGCCATTCCCATTTTCCTTATTCTCATAACAACCACTTCAAAATAATTAACATATATGCTTGAGATTGAATTTAACATTGGAAGTATATATGGTATCTTGTGTGTATGTATGTTTTTGATTACATATGTGACATTGTGCTTAGAGTTTCCTTTCATCTCTGTGCTTTAGAGATCCATCTACGTTCCTGTGTGTGTGAATCTGTCCATTTGGTTATTTCTAATTGCTACATAAAATTCCACAGTGGGAATCTTTTACATCTTGCATATTTACCTCCTTTATATATAACTTGTGTTCCATTTTACACTACCCCACGTAAATCTAGAGTAAACACCACAGAACATGTCCATTATGGAATTTCACTGTATTGTATTGCTGGATCATAGGCATGTGAATACTCTGTGACAGATACTGCTGGATGTCTGCCCAGGAAATCACAACAGCATCACCATCATCTAGAGTACAAGAAGTCTTATCTCTAACTCTACTAATATTTGCCATTATACAGGTCTAATTTTTTTTTAATTTTTATTTATTTATGATAGTCACACACAGAGAGAGGCAGAGACACAGGCAGAAGGAGAAGCAGGCTCCATGCACCGGGAGCCCGACGTGGGATTTGATCCCGGGTCTCCAGGATCGCGCCCTGAGCCAAAGGCAGGCGCTAAACCGCTGCGCCACCCAGGGATCCCCAGGTCTAATTTTTGTAAATCTCCTGGGCATTAAGAGATATCTCTTTCTTATTTTGGCTTTCAATTATCTAATTATTAATGAATTCGAACATCTTATCCTTTAGTTGCTACCACTCACTTTTATCGTTCTGAAACTTGTGTTCATATTCATTCCATTTTTCACAATTGGGTGACCTCTTTCTTTTGAATCATTAATTTCCATAAGTTCTTTATATAGTCAAAATATTTGTTTCATTTTACAGTATCTTCTGTATCTTTAAACTATGATTTCACTCTGTGGTATGTTTTATTGAGCAGATATATATATATAATTTTGGAGTAACCACATTTAGTTGTTCTACAGAACAGCTTTCAAGAAATACATTATTTTCCTTGTTTAAATGCTGTTTCAGAGGACAGGAAAAAAAGAGAAGTCAAAACAACTCACTCATAGAATTAGAAGAGTCTGAATTTAAACAATCAAATAAGAGCATTACAAAAAATATACTCCACTTGAATTGTAATACATTACAAAATACTAAACACCAATAAATTTAATACTAATAAATTACTAACTTTTCCTAATAGTGGATTAAAAATAAAATGATTAATGGTTTATTAAGAGAATTCAAAGGTAGTTCAATATTATCTATAATTCAATTATACCTCTAGAAGGAGAGCTATTGCAGGATTTTAAATAACAAAAATCAACAGGCAACACATATTCAAAGGAAAAGATTTAAGTGGATTCACTTTAAGGTTTGGAAAAATAAAAGTATTCTGTTATCTATTGTGTAATGTAGTACTGTGGGCCATTAGCAACTGCATAGGCAATAAAAGAACTATAAGGTGTAAGACTAGGAGAAAAGTCAAAACTTCATTATTCTTCCTAGAATATTAAACAAAATAAGGCAAGTTATTAAAACTAAAGAGAAAATCAAACCAGATTGCCCAACAGAAGATAATTTCCTCCAAAACTAATAGTGTTCTTTGACTATATAAAAATGAACTGGAGACAATTTGAGAAAAACTAAGATTCCATTGACAATGGAAAAAAATCCCCACCAAACAACCAAACCTATTAATTATCTGGATATTAAATTGTTAAAAAACACATGAAAACTCTTTGGAAAGAATTTTAAAAATACAAGAACCGATTTAAGTTTAGCCCATCCTCATAGGTGAAATGGTCTAACTTTGTAAAGTTATTAATTCTGGTCAAATTATCCTATAATTTCAAAACAATCCTTATCAAGGTATCAGCTGGATTTTTAAAAAGAAACTTGATAAATATTATAAACTTAAATGTAAAAATGAATATCTTTGAAAAAAAGTCAAAACTGGGGACTTGACGCTTGGATATTAGGACTTTGAAGCCATGGCAATAAAAACAGTTTTATAGTTCTAAAGGGACAAACATAATAACAGAACAGGCTAGGGAGAGAGGTCAGGGTTGGGTGTCCACAGGCTGCCCTGGTCTCTGGGGAGAAAAGCAATTGGCCCCTAGATGCCTGCAAAATTAGAAGCCTGACCCTCAGGCAGCAGCTTTTAAACTATGCACATAGGCCTCTTTCTGGAAAGACTGGGAGATGGGCATTTCTCTGTGTCTTCTGTGCTGAGCCCTGGCAGGGATAGCTGGTTAGGAACTGTTTCTTTATTTGGGTTGCTAAGTTTTAGATATCATTGCCAAAAGAGACAAAGTTTTCTTTTTCTTTTCTGCAGGCTCCAGAGTAGCATCTGACTTTTTATTTGAAGACAATAAGTCAAGTTTCTTGGGAAATGATTTCAGTTTTAAGGCAGCCAGTTCCATACACAGAGAATTATGGACTGTGGAATTGAAAGAGACTCTGGAGATGACCACTCTGGACAGTTACCGAGGTAGGGAAGGAACACTGCTCAGTTTGGAGGTCCTAGATGCAGAGCTGATGTATTTCCTCAGTGTTCTTATCTTCTGAGGTATAGTTAGCTCCTGTACTGCCTTGGAAATCTCCAGCAGCAAACAGTTTATGTATTCCAACTTGCAGGTGGCAATTATATTGTAAAACTCCAGGTACATATAATTTTCCTCTATGTTTAACGGAAGTGTCCTTCCTCCTTGACCTCGCTTAGTCACTGATTCAAAAATTTTCTGTCAGCAACAGTACTTTTACTAACCACTGAATGCCATTGTTTCATATCGCTGATTTCTAGAACAGCAAAAATGAAGCTCTTCCAATATCCTGTAGAACTTAAAATACTGGCATGACTTTGGATTTTGATTCTTTCAACCATGACTTGGTTTTCAGACTTTCTCCATCTTGGTTTTCTTCCCCTGGATTAAGTGTCCCCATTAAAATATGGCACCCAGAACTGAACAAAATATGCCGGATGTGGTCTGAGCTACAGAGTGTAGGAAAACGATTACTGGTTGTAATTTAGACAAAGGGCTTCTACTAATGCAACCTCTGAATTGGACTTTTTAAAGGCATCTGCCTCAGACTGATGGGTCTTATTAAAGTTGTGGTCAGCTAAATCCTCCAGATCTTTTTCACATGAATTTCTGCCAAGCCAAGTTTCTCCATCCTGTACTTATACAATTAATATTTGAACCTTTATACAGGACATTGCATTTATTGCTATTAAATTTCATCTTATTGGAATTTGCTCAGAATTCCAGCCTGTCAGAACATTTTTGAATGTTGATTGTTGTATTTCTGATCCTTTCCAACTTTGTGCCTTTCAGATTTCATAAATTTCCTTTCCATATTGTCATCAAAATCACTGGTAAACAGGCCTAATGAGACTGGGCCAGAGAGGGAATGAGTGGTTGTCCACTGGCAAATCGAGACTGAAATAAATTATTTGGGTTGATTGTTGAATTCAGCTGACCCACTTTTACTCAGCTTAAATTTCATCATGTACGTTAATTTCAGAGGAAATACTACTGGCTATTTTATTTAAATCAAGTTGTTTCTGCAGATGATTGGCCAACTTTATAATATTATTTGGAGAAAAAAGAAGTTCATTCATTCACTAACACCTACTGTGTGCCAGGCAACACTGTATGCTAGAGAAGTGCCATACGCCATTATAAGGAATTTGAATTTTAATTGTGAGGACAAACCATTAGAGAGTTTATGAGGCGCAGTAAAATGATCTGAGTTCAGGTTTAAAAGATCACTTTGATACTAGGTAGAGAATAGATTGTAGAAGGGCAAGAGAGTGAGCAGGGGACCAGTTATGGAGAGTAATTGAAGAAACACCTACTTCTGTGACAGAAGGTCTAGGTTCTACTCTCAGCTCCGCCACTGATGACAAAAGTTTAGGAGAGATGTTCCAGCGAAAAACAGGGTTTCCCTTATCTGTGAAATAAAAGAGCAAGGTGCTTTGTGAAATAACCTCTACAACACTTACCAGCTCTAATATCCCACACAGCCACAGTTGGATCATCACTAGTTGATTTGTTTTCCGTCAACCCCAGAATGTTTCAGGCTCTACCACAATGCCACGTTCCCTTGGTTTCTGAGATCCATAATCCTCCCTTACTTCAAATCGAGACTTTCTCTGTTGCATGTGATGCTTCAAAAGTTGTGAGGGTTGGATCTTTGGAACAACATCTGCTAATTCTGTATGTGGGCCGGTAATGCGGAACTTACTTCACGCAGATATGTTCTTTTTCACGAATCCCTCACTTGGATGACAATCTTCATTTTACATCATTTAGCTGTTTTCTCTCTGAATACCTTCCTCCTTATTTGGCAGGCCATAGCAAACTAAGAGCTGAATAGTTCTGCCTTTTTGTTATTGACTGTATATTTGGACGTTGTTATATCTGTATGTCATTGTAGATGAATTTGCCGCTGCCACAGCTATCATTGGAGTTACACAGGGCACACACCCAGTGGATGTATTTCTGCAAAAATTAGCTAAAGAGACCTTCTTGCTGCATAGGCCTACCGTAGACCAGGAGTAGTCTCTCCATCTTCAGGAAGAAGTTCATCTTCTGCTGGGTTGTATCATCATCACCCGCATCAGCAGCAACATATTGTTCCTGAAATACATTAAATGTGTAGTATATGCCTGGTACTGAGCTAAAAGATTTATGTGCATTATCTCATTTTATAGGGCAATTTATTCAGACATCCACTCATTCATTTGATTACTATTTATGGTACACCTCGGATGTACCAGATACTGAGCAAGCACGGAGACGTGGGGGTAATCCAAGCAGTTGATTTCCTGCTTCGTATTGTGTGCAGCTAGAGGGAAAAGATAAGCCCTAAACAGGTGATCATAATGAAGTAGATATTATTTTTTGAAAAAAATGCAAGGTCTATAGGTGCTCCTAAGAGATGGACCCACTAGATAACTCCACCTTTTGCTATTTTCTGAATACACCACACACTCTTCTGCTTGAAGATTATTGATTTCCTGCTCCCATTATCTAAGGCTCTCTTCTAGAAATCCATATGGCTTACTCCCACATTTTAGTCATTCAAGTTACAACATATTATATTGGTGGAGCCTTTTCCTGCCACCTTACTTAATGATGCATCTTCTCTCCTCATGATTTTCTATTCTTTTAGCCATCTGATTTTTCCTCAGGATTCACCAACACCTGAAGGAATATGTATGTCTCCCTCCAACCTACACCTCTAAAAAGTAACTTGCATGAGACCAGAGACTTTGTTTTATTCACTGCCACTTCCAGAGTACAAGGACAATAACTGGCATGTACTAGGTTCTTGCTTGATAAATATCAGCTAAATGGTTGATTGACTGAATGAATAAATGACTGGGTGAATGCTATATGAGAGCCTAGGCAAAAGCTTCAAATTCACCAGGCTGTGCCATAGATCAGGGCCTTGTGTTTTGCCCAACATGAGTAAAAGAGAGACAAGCATCTCTGGCTTAGAAAATGGCCATTTCACATTTGTGTTGGAGGATGGTTGTAAGTCTAAAATCCTGCACAGAGAGAAGAAATAATCTTGAGCAATTTTGTAAAAGAGACAACAGGATTTGTTACAGACAGGTGTTGAGCTGATGAATGAATGTGCACATTTACTAGCAAATGAGTGCATGTCTTGGTTTGTTCCTTTATGTAAGATTATTTGCAATATTTCCATTTCCCAGTGTCCTGTGAACCTCTTACCCTTTCCTGGCCGAGTCAGTTCCTCTTCTCGTTTTTCCTAGCCCTCTTTCTACATATATCTGGCCCAGATTCTGTCCTCCCATGTGAACAGCAGAGGACTATAAAAAGAAGGCAAGATCCAAAGTCAAATAGCAACAAGGGTCACAGAAACACACAAAAAAATCAGCTGAATGAGAAGCAGTATGTGGCCTTTGGGAAGCAGCACTGGGGAAGAGAGGAAGGAGCCAAGGGCAGTCTCTTTTCCTAGGCACAAGCTGGCTAGGAAACAAACCAACTTGATAGGGGAGGTATTATCTCTAGAGGTGGAAAGTGAAGAAGCAGAAGGGATGCAATTGATGAGAAAAATCGGGTCCTCACATGGAAAGGCACACCTGGCTTCAGGAAGTCAGGAGACACAGAGATCAAGAGGGTCATAGTAAAGTCTGCAGGGATACCAATAGATCATTAAGGGTGTCCCAGCAACCAGGAGGAAGAGAAGGCAAAAGACCGGAGTTGTGAGGGGAGGGTGAGGGGAGGTGGTTTGGGGAATTGAGAGCATCCCAGAAGAAAGAGCAGAGCCTGGATGAGATCACTCCTCCATTGGAGCAGACCCTGTTTTTTCCCCTTCGCATAACAAGAATCTCAGCATCTCACTCCCTTTCTTCACAGGAGGCAAGGTGAGGTGCCTCGGCAGCAGCAATATTCTTAGGCATCACCAAACAACTGATGAAAAAAATACTCAAACTCGTTTGTGGGTCTCACGAAATAAAAAATATGGTCTTTTTTTTCTTTTCTTTTTTTTTTTTTAAATCTCCCTGGATTTCAGCTATTCCAGTATTTATATGCGGACAGGGCCTCAACTTGCAGCTTCACTCACCTAAGATGAAGGAAAGGAATAGTGGGAAATTATACTGAAGGCCTGTTTTTAAATGTAAATGTACAAATGGGTCTCTCTGGAGAGTCAGCAGAGTTAAGATGTCTTGGCAGGTAAATATCAACATGAGGCCTTCTAAGTCCATTCCTTGTTTCTTCCTTTAAGAAATAAGAGATAATGTTCAGTGAATCACCAGATGGAGAATTTGTTCAGGCAAAATGGCTTTGCAAGTTCCCTTGTAAATCGCCTCTGGCTTCTAAAAAACAGTAGCAAATGTGCCGAAGACTGAATTAGCTAGAACAGAAGTTTCACTTTTTCACTACGAGAATTATCTGGGCCTGAGCAAAAACCTGGACTCCCAGAGTTGGAAGGGATGTGAAAAGACTGTCAACCAGGCCTCTGGTTTTAGTCAGAAAGGCTTAAAAAGTTAATGAAACAGTGTGAGGTCCCCTTCAGACGGGAGAAATCCATTCCCTTTATAACCTTGAATCTATACGAATTTGCTACCCACAGGATGTGGATACTGAGGGAGCGACATTGACCTCTACATGATACATTTTGCAAAGCCCTTGCAGAGGTTTCCAAATGGCTTGATGTCTTTGGAAGAAGACAGCCATTTTAAAGTTGACAGCAAGAGGTGAGACTCTTCTAGAAAGCCTGAGGTTGGAACTTTGTCATGCTTTTCACATCTTTCAAAACTTCCAGAAGATAAGATTTGGTCGAAGCTGAATTGAGCAAAAAACACTGTCTACACTGAAAGATCCAGACCACCATATAGCTGCAAGGCCTGCATCTTGAGCATATTCAGCATTCTGAAGTGTTTTCAGGAAACAAATGCTCATTTAGAGTATTGTCTTAGAGGTACCCCCCCCAATCCCTCCCAGGACTCCATAGGGCTTTCCTCTCACAAGACTCCACAAATGGGGGTTCTGCTGAGGAAAACACTTCCACCTTCAGTCCTCCTGAAGTAGAAAGAGGAATTGATTAAGTCATGGGACGGGGTGGGAAAAATAGCAGTTGGCTATTTTTAAGCTGCACCTTTCAACAGCTTGGGTTAAAATCAAGGCATTGAGTTAAAACCATAGAGCCACCTACCCAAAATTTACTGGGCTTTACATACATGTATTTCTTTTCTTGAAACTAAAGCTTGCACTTGGAGGAGGGGGAAAGCCGAGGGGATTAAGGACTGTGTGCAATTTAAATTCTTTTGCATTTAGTGACTTTTTCTGGTTAGGGAAGGATTCAGGTATTTGGATAATTTCATAAACCATTGACTCTTTAAAGAGGAATATGAAGAAACATATGCCAATTGAGTTAGAAGCTGGGCATAACTGTGAGATAGATATTAGTCCCTTTTACCAAAATGTGGTTTATGAGGCTTTTAATAGAGATTAAATTGGTGGAAACCAGGTTTTACCTTATTATGGATTTGATAGTTTCTACATTTATCTCCCCAACGTAATACTGAACTGTTGGACCCAACGCAGAGTCTTTAACTCTGCATAGATCACTTAGTTCCATTTTACAAATAAGACATGACAAATTTCTGTATACAAATCAAGACAATTCAATGGTGATTAGCTATTTCCTTCTATACAAACCCCTCCTGCTATCTCTGTTTCTTTTAATGGCCCTAAGAACCCTGGTGTGTAACTTGGGGGGTCACTTTGAGGTCTATACTCATGTCCCATCCTGGGATGTTCTTCACTTGCCAAAACTCTACCCATTCAGTGAATATTACTGAGTTATTGTCACTGCTAAAAACTCCTTATAGACGGTGATATATATACTATGAAGAAAAACAAAGCAGACTAAGGGGAAACGAATACCAGGTTTGGAGGGATGCAAATTTTAGAACCGCAGTCAGGAAGACCTGTCTGTCTGAGGGGGTGAAAAGAATGACCATTTTAAAAAGCAAAGTGGGAGAAGCTGGTGGCTTTCATGAATAGCAAGGGGCTTGGTGGCTAGAGGGAGGTGAGGGGAATTGTGGAGAGGCAGGCAGGGGCCACACATGTGGGGCTGGATTTTATTTCAAGTGTGAGAGCAGTGGATGGTTGTGACAATGACAGTGATGAGAGTGACAAAGTGCCACTCCTCATGGAGCTTCCGCTCCAGCGGGAAAAGAAAGAAGATGAATGAGTACACCAGATGTGAGCTGGTTCCTGCTTTAAAAGATTGCACCGCATTGACATTTACAAAGTCATGAATTCCTGGGGCTCCAAACTGCTGAGTTTTTACCCCAGTCAGCAGAGGGACATTATCCACCTTGAACTTTCATCTACTTGAGGGTAATATGTCAGCTTTTCATTGCTCTGCAGCATGGATTTAACGCTCAGGATGGTATACATATTTTCCAATCTACCTTTGTGTAGAAAATAAGATTTGATGTCTTCAGGGCCCTCATTAAGTCATTATACAAAACTGATTCAGAGAAGACTCCCTTTTCCCAAAAGAAATGTTTCATGTATGTTTGCTTTCCGATACTGGTTCTTAAGATGGATGAAATTATGACTTAAGCTATCAAATGGGAAATCTTGATGATATCCTGTCTAAAAGGTTAGAGGAATGTGTGTGTGCGTGTGTGCACATTGTCTGCCATCATCTATGTGAATTCAACATAAATGAATTAATGAAGGAGGATATGAGAAGAAATGAGCTGAGGCTGCTGTTTCTGAACTTCATTGTCTTTTGTTCTCTCTCTCTCTCTCTCTCTTTCTCTCTTGGTTCACTTAATGTAACTAAGTGAATATACTCCTGGATGAAGTAGCCCCCTCCTTCCTCTGTCTCACGTGTTATGAATCCCCCAGTGGTGACCACGGAAGCCAGTGGCCTCTAGTTCCCCCACCGGATCTCTCAGACCGCTTACAGAAGAAAGGATGGCTCTAGCCTAGTGGTTAATTTCTAGTATCATTCTGGAACCGTCCATATTCTTTGACCCTGTTTCCCTCTATCCAGATAAAGAGGTGAAAATCAGTGTCTGGCGAAATAAAAACAGATCTACGTTCCCATTACTCTCCAAACCACAGAGAAGGAACTGGGTCAGACCACTTGGCCTGAAGCTGCTACTTCTGTATAATAGCTTCAAAGGACTACCCTGGGCACCCATGGTTCCCCACAGGCCTTGTAGCAGCGATGATGTTTACAGGCAGAAGAGGGTAGGACCCTGATACAGAGACAGGAGGATGGAGCCTGGGGGCAGTGGGGGGCAGTGTCAGAGGAATGACAGGTGGAGACAATCCTGCAAAGGAACCAAGCCTTCTCCCTATGGCTTTGTATCCCCATGTAGAGGTCCAACACTTTTTTCCCATTCAGTTAAACTCCTATTCAGCTAGGAGGAACCAAAGAACCAAAAGGCTTCTTTAAACAAAGGAACCCAGCAGGGTGGAGCCCGGACAGGTTGTGATAAAGGCCATCGTTCAAAAGAGAAGTGATGAGTAACAGAAATGCTAGCACCCTGCTTCAGTTTGAAACACTTATGTGGCTTTTTAAAATTTTTTTTTTTGGGGGGAGGGTGTGTTGTGAGGGGAAGTTGAATGAAGACGAGGAGGAAGGCAAGTACCCACTTTATCCAAAGCCCGGGGGATTCGAGGTCCCAAGCGATGCCAATTTTGTTCAGTTTGTCTGAATGAGGGCTAAATAATAAAATCACATTATACAATGCAGAAGTCAAGCCAGAGCAATGAATACAGAACAAAGGTACTTTGGAATATGCCATCCTAATATTCCTGTCTGCACAGTTTCATGTTCTTAAATGTGTTTTATGTTTAATGAAAGAAACAATGACTTTCAGTGGAGGGAAAAAATAGATCTTTAAAGATAATCAAGGCCTTAACTACCTACCTTAGGTAGCTGAGAAAAAGCTACTGTACTCTTTATTTTTTAACACTCCAGATATGTAATTTAATGCAGGTCTAATGACAGTCTCAAACATGGGGCTTTAATCGAAATTGTTCAAGCTCAGTACTGTGACAGGAACTCACAAGCCCCCAACAGTGCTGTCCATTTTCTCAGGTTCTGTAAGAAAAAAGGAAAGAAGAAAAAAACCTCTTGAACTTATGTTGCTATTGATGTGTAATATACAATAAAAAAACAGTTAAATTTCAATTACCCACAGGTAATTATAATTTTATTGTTTGACTGTACTACAGGGATTTTTGTAATTCCCAAGACTAATAATTTTCTATAATTTTACAGGTTGTCAAATAAACTATTAAAGATTATCTTTGAAAAGGCGTCTGCAATTGTAAGGACATATCATACTGTTCATGTACTGTATTAGTAATTAGAGATCCCTGGATAGTGAAATATCTGTGCTGGGAGCTCACCACCGGGTAGCACATTTCCTCACGGCCGCCTCTAATCTCCCACGAAAGCTTTCAAACTTCTCAGGTATTCTCTTCACTGCTGTAGGACGCGTGTTCAAATTTTATTAATACTCCCCCCAGCAATTCCAAACGGTTTGTCAAGATAAATCTCTGCCGCCTGGTGGGAAGAAGTTAGAATCAGAAGGATGGGCCCCACCTATTGTTAAAGGAAAAATCTCAGGGCCAAATGCAAATTGAGAGGCGATGGATTGGAATGCTGGCAGGATTTGGGGGGTGTGTGTGTGTGTGTGCGTGTAGAATAGAAAGGTCTGGGGGCAAAGATAGTTGTATAGTTATTTCTACCAATAACTATTAGAATCGATGATATGAAATTAGCCCCCATAGCAAGGTTCTTTCTGAAATTCTCTTTTGCAAGGCAATTTCCTTCTGTCATTTCCATGTATATATGGTGGAGTGGAGACCGTGGAGCCTAAGGAGATAAAGCCTGGGCTTTTTGACTTGGCATCAAGACTCCCCTCTATGAAACAGCCGCCAATGACAGATGAGGGAGCTGCTGAGATGACTTCTTCAGAGAGCCTTTCATTCTCCTCCAAATGCACCAAGCTTGTCTGGCTTTCCTGCTTTTACGCAGCCTGCCTTTCTCCCCTTTCCTGTCAACTCCAACTCGCTCTTTAAGACCAGAGGAAATGTACATCCCTACTGAAGATGTTATTAACTCTTCTATTTCTATTAAGTAGTTTCTCTTCTGGGTTCTCAGAGGATTTTTTTTTTTTCATTTTTATCATGGGGGCGAGAGGCACCATGTCACCCCAAAAAGAAACCTGGAACTAAATAAACAGCCAGAGAATGCCTTCAGGTGTCTGAGGGATACGGGGAAAGACCTGGGAACCACCTTCAGGTCCAAACCAGAGATAAAGCCTGTGCTCCAGGTGCTGGGGGAAGTTGGATACCAGAGCAATGGTAGTGACTTAACCGCAAGGACAAGAAATTGAGAGGTGCAAGGAAAGGCAGACAAGGAGAGAAAAATAAATGCTGCCTGGTTTCACTGGGTTATTTGGACATACTGTCTGAGAAGGTTTGAAAAGTTCCATGGGGTCTGTAGGCTTGTGCCAGACATCATCACACCAGGCCCTACGGGGGGGCCTACCAGTCTAAGCATTGCATTGTCCTGCAACTCTATGCTTCAAGCATCTCCAGGACTGGCCCATGAATTCCTAGTGGGCGGATACTGTTGCATTCACTTCTGTGCCCCAGGACCTCACCTAGGAGGTAGTCACATGTTTGCTGTCTGGAGTTTTACGTGCACTGATGATCTGGGATCGTTCCCTGGCCCTGACAGTCTGTCTCTATAACCAACAAAGATTGAGGCTCAGATTTCTATACTATGTTATACTCCCATTTCCTTTTCAAAGTCTGGAGGGAGAGTAGAAATCATTGTTTACTAGCACCCTAAAACCTCTCCCACGTGGATACTTCTTCCTTGAATTCCAAAATAGGAGAGTAAAACTGTGCAACCAGAAACAAGTGCAAATGCAACAAAGGGCAGCAACCAGTTAGTTCTTTTTCACCACCGGCTAAATGGTTGGTTGGAGATTTTGCGTGAGGACCCCATTTGGTGAGAGTAAGAATTTACTGGTGTGACACAGTGTCCTGTGAGTGTGAGTGAAGAGATGTGGAGGGAGAAAGTAGTCATGGGAGACAAAAAGGAACCAGAAAGAAGGTCTTAGGAAATCCAAAGACATTATTTTGTCATCTTTACATTTTGTCCAGAATTTTCCTTGGTAAGAAAAATTGATCGTAGTTTGGTTTGTAGGTCAAAAAAACCAAGGTCAGATTAAGAAGTAAGGCGATAATTATATCAACCTTATAAGATAATAAAGCTTTAAGGAATGTAAAGATGATCATTAAAAAAATTCTCCAAGGCCACACTGGACAACCGCATAGTAAGGACCCAGAATGAAATCACTTGCCTTTTCATCCCGTGCTTTTACTGTACTTTTCTGTTTCCAATCTTGGTGCCGGTGCTTAAAAAGATACCCTGCAACACACAGAAGACACACTTCACAATCAAATGATTATGTTAAGATGCAAATGAAGTAAGTACAGAATAGTGACAATATTAGTGTTTAAACAAAGACGATTTTTCTTTAGCAGTGCACAATCTCCGCGCAGATTTCATTCTCGTATAACGTCTTCTCCTTATTGGCCACAGCAAAGCTAGTATTTGTCCTGGTGGTGTAAGCATTCTGGGAGCTTCACGTTCAAAATGTAGAATTACAAAATAAATAGACCTTATTGCAGCATGTCGTACTTCTCGATAAGTCATTTGGTAACAGCTTTGTGCCCTGGGCTGAAGCAATGTCAAGGTCAATTATTTCATTCAAGGCCCCTAATTAAGACTACTTTTTTGAGGTCAGGATAATGCATTACTTTACTTTAACAGAGAGGAGATCAAAGCTCTACCTTAAATTTTCCTGATGCAAAGCAGTGCTGCTTTAACCTAGGTTATAGTAACAAGGGGAGAAACGATTTACTTATTTGGAGCCCCCCACCCCCATCCCTCGAACCCAAAAATGGTGTGGTGATCAATAGAGATAGAGGATAGGGTTACAGACAGGCTCAACTTCTGCTCTCCTTCCATGTCCTTAATCATTTTCTTTTGTCTGTTTGTTTCTTTTGTTTGTCTGTTTTCAGCTCCAGAAGGACCTTGATTTTTATGGAAGAAGCTTGCATGAGCAAAACCAGTTTGTCCAGAAATGTATAGATAACACCTTCATTTACTTCTGATATCCTGGGTTCCCATAGCCCCTGTGCTGATGTTGCTGCTCCTATTGGAGCAGAGACTGTGTGGGAGATGGGGAATCCCAGATGTACTTCGTGGGGCTCAAACAAATTCACCTTCTACAGTGTTTAAAAAAGCAAGATATTTCCCATAAAATCTCCATCTCTGGAGTCTCAAGGAGAGAAACAAAAGCTCTCCCAGTATTCAGCCCATATTCTTAAATGGTAACACCTGGCTAGAGCTGAGGAATGGCTGCCTCTTTGGGGCAGGATGTGCATTCAAGTTTGTCACCATCCAATTGCTTGTTGTTGCAAGGGTTACAAGCTGGGTGACATTGAAACCTGGCTAACACAATTTGTTTGGTCAGTATAACCCCTAAATTATTATTAGTATGTATTTTTTTAGAAAGTTGTAATGCTTATGGGCAGCTTTGAAACTCTGCAGTTCCACAGGTCAACCTTCCCATTGCTCTAGACCTGGCCAGATTCATGTACTTCTACGGCCGGCCTTGCAGGGTAGCAGCCCTCCTCCTTGTCCTACCCCATGTCCCCTCAGCCTGCTGGAACTCCCCTGAGGCCCACAAAGGCGGTTTCCAGCAGACACACAGCTGTCTACCTCAAAAGCCTGTGTCTCTCTCTCCCTTTCACTGCCTGAGGGCTTCCCCCTCAACTCTATGCTCATTCTGCAGGCACAAAGAGGTAGTGCCGGGCATAGGTGCCCATGCTATAGCCCTCCTTCTGCGGGGGGGGGGGGGGTAGGGGGTGGTGGTGGTGGCAGTGGAAGCACACCTCAGTCACCCTAATACCAGGTGGAATGCTTTTGGATGCGTTTCACATGGTTTCTCAGAGGGTCCCCCGTGCAAGGGAGCCCCACTGCCCACAGCAGGAATCCACTCATGAACTCATCCTTTGTGGCTTTTCTCCCTTAGAGAGAGCTGAGACCACTCTTCTTAACTTGAGCTTCCTGGGATTGCCTCCCAAATCCACTGTGTGCCCCAAGCTTTGAGCTCGGGTTGCTACCCTGGGAAACTACCCTCAGACATTATTTAAATGTATTCTACTGTTGAGGGCTTCTTTACAGCTACACACTGTGAGAATGGCTATTGGGGTTGGGAGGGTTCTGGGATCCATGTCACGGAAGGAAAGCTTGTAGGAATTGTGCAGAGAAGACTTAAAATAAGCCTGATAACTATAGTCACATTTAGGGGGAAAATGTTCTCTGAAAAGAGAGATAAAATGGACAGGTTAGCTCTAGAGGGCGAGATTAAGACCAGGAAATTTGACCCAGGCAGATGGTAGGTTTAATATAAGGACACATTTTTAATCTTTAGAGCACACTAAAATGGAATGGACTGCTTTGTACAGAGGTTCACATTTCCTTTCAGAGATTTAAAGTAACGAAATTCCTTTACTTTACAAAGACCCTTATAATCCATGTTGCCCACACGCATTTATTTAATATCACAAACATGGGACATACAAGGGAATCTTGCAGTTTATCGGACTGAGTGGCTTGTCGGATGTTTCTTTTAAGGTGCAAGAAAGGGAAAAGAAAGAGATAAAGCTGGCATTTGGTGATGGGAGAAGTAGTCCCCCTCCCATTATAGGGATATAATTTAGCACCCCTATAAAACCTAGGAATGCCTCAAATCAAAATGCATTTTTCTGTTCACACTGAGAATCTCTTAAGTGCACAGGAACACATGAGATCAGGTGAATTATCTATTATCGGAAAGATATTTACGATGCCTAAGGTGGAAGGGCACGATTCCTATCTGCTCCTCACAGGAACTCAAACACGATAGTAAGCCAGCAGGGAGGAAATAGCTGAAATATTTGGAGGAACAGACCCTCCCTGCCAGAGGTTACAGTGAATTCAAGTGTTTTCCACTTCTGCCCTTCTTCAAAGCTACAAAGCAATGAGGTAGTCAAATTAATGAAGTATTGTAATAGAAATGGAAAGATTAGAGTGTGCCGAAGAGTGGAATACAGTTTTGTTCTTAAGAGGCACGATAGATAGGAGAGAAGCACTTTGATGTAAGAGGCTGGCTGGAGGGGCTATTCAGCTTCAGTGTCACAAAAAAAAAAAAAAAAAAAAAAAAAAAAAAAAAAAAAAAAAAGAAAAGAAAAGAAAAGAAAAGAAAAAGAAAAAAGAAATGAAAAGAAAGAAAGAAAAATCAGAATGGGCTAGCATGATTTTGTTATCATTACAGATAGATAACGCGTGAGAAAATAGACATTAGCAGGTTGTAATTCAATGGAGGATTTCAGATAAATGTAAGCTATAAGAGCAGGGCTCTATCCAGCGTACACTTTATCAGAACCTCCTGTGGGTTGAATTACAGCTCCCATAATGGCCAGTGGTCTTCCCATTTATATTTATGGATTCCAGTCCTCCCAACAAAAGTAAAAAATAAATAAATAAATAAATAAATAAATAAATAAATAAATAAATAAATAGAAATTTGCTACCAGAGCCCACACAAAGACCTGAGTGAGGGAATCCCCAAAGTGACAGTGTTCAACTTTCAGCGAAGTGGCAACTCCAATTTGCTCACAAGCCAGCATCACACGGTGGAACTTTCACATGTTCATGAGAAGCTTAGTCCTAATTTTGAACATCAAGGTCTTTAAACCCGAGAATGAGAGTGTTGGTTCTTTGAGCACAGATTCAATGAACTGTTAAGGCCACTCACATCATTCCTCAGCCTTAGGGGTTCCTTATGATGACACAAGCACTAGGACAATTAGGAGACCTAGTGTCATCTTACCTACCTCCTTGGCCTGCCCTGGCGACACCTCCAGCACAGGGTACTGGCTTCCGTCCCGCATCCCTGTCCTCCTGTGGGTGGGCCACAACAGGTGACTTTTTCAATGACACGCTAGTTCCTGCTCTCCTGCTTGTGCAAGTTGATTTCGCTGGGATTTTCTTTTGATGATACTAATTCCGCCAAAGATAATTAGGGAACAAGGAAGTCTGCTTTTACATTCGTGCCTTGGGATGTACAGATTTAGCATCGGAAGGAAAATGAACTTCACTGACTAGAAAGGCTAGAGGAAACTCTCTTTTCAAAGAGAAATGAATGCTTCTTAGGTTTTGAAATCATCTGAAAGAATTAAACCTTTTTATTCTGACCCTTCTGGTGATACGAACATGCCATCATTTGTTCAGCGTTCATTTTCTGCTCCGACACAGCCAGCCAATGCAATGGGTTGGTAATTGTAAGAAGGAACTTATTTTTCAATCAACAAACTCTTCAAGCTGCTGCTGGTGGTGTTAATGGGTGTCACTGTGTTATTAATGTTGGAATATTTCACATTTAACATATTTCCTGAAGAAAAAGATGAAAAAATAATAATTCCACAGCCCGGTCTGTTTTTTGGATGATGCCTTGCATGGAACTTTCTGATTAGAGCCAAATGTGTCTGGTTGTCGAAGACATTCCATGTGGTAAGACTGACAGTTTGTTTTAAAGATTTCAGGATAAGACAAGTGGCAGTAAAATGTCACAAAAATACAATATTTTAGTGGGGGAAAAGATCGCAACCTGTCCGAACATCATCCCTGTCTCTTATCAATATACCTACCAGATTGAAAATTCCTTAACAACAGTTACTGTGCCTATTCTGTATAAGTGCTGTTACCCCACAACTGCATGAAGAATGTAGCAGGTCATTAATACACATTTTTAGGATTTAAAATCTTTTAAAAAAATTACCAATAAGAGATGGAAAATACCCTCCCTTAGCTGCTAGAGATATTGCTGTTAAGTATTTTAATGTAGCTAGGAGTTTACAGTAACACTTAACCTTCAACGGGGAATGTGACTTGTAGCATAGGAAAGAATTCATACAGTACTGGAAGGCAGTTGCTCAATGTGGGATGGTTACAGAATTGGGATAACATAAACAAATTCTGCCCAACAGACCAGATATGATGATGTTTGACAAACTTATTGATATTGCAACTCGTCTAAATTCACACAGCTAATACCAATGAGTTCCAGTGAGTATGTGGGTCTGAGAGAGGAGATGAAATTAATATGTAGACTGAGAGACTTCAGAGCAAAGTCAATTATCTTTTCGGTGACTAGGGTACTTTGCATACACAAATTAAATATTATAAGTAACCGAGAATTAATTTTATACTGGAATCAACTCTGAATATTGTACTCTCGTACACCTGTTATATTAGTGGGATATTTTTCATAACAAAAAATAATGAAATTGACTATTTCTCTAATTTTAAAGTTTATAAAGAATCCAGTTATATGGCAAGAAGAAAAAAAGCAAAAATGTGAAGGAAAGGAAAAAGCAAGTAATTGCAATGTTAAAAAATGAAGGCTATATCCTTGCATGTGAGAGAAAAGCACTTTTTCAAAAGAAATTAGTTATTGTTTTCTTTCATGTAATATTTGCTACCTAAAACAGTATCATTTTACCTATAAACAAGTTTAAAGCATAACAATGAAAGAAATATTTATAAACTCATTACCTGAAATACCAGAACATTAACAATTCCATTATTTTGACATTCTTCATCTTATCTCTGTCTTCCCACTATCCTGAATTTTATATTCATTCTTCCTTTGCTTTAAAGAAATAGTCTTAACCCCATGCGTATATCCCTAAATACTACATTATTATTTCTTGTTTTTAAGCCTTATAAAAATGATATAGTGTTGAATATAATCTTTTATGACTTGATTTTATCAGTAAATAGGTTTTCTAAGATTTATCCCCTTGTGGGGTATAGCTGTTGTGTATTCATTTTTATTGCTGTATCATGCTCCACTATGTGTATATATTACGAATGGTCCATGTGTTGTATTAGTCTGCTGCCATAACAAAATAATGCACATTGGGTGGCTTAAACAAAAGAAATTTGTTTTCTCACTGCCCTGAAGGCTGGAAGTCCAAGATCATGGTGCTAGCAGGGTAGGTTTCTAGTGAGACCTTCCCTTCTAGCTTGCAGACAACTGTCTTCTCGCCGTCTCCTCACATGGCCTTTCTTGTGTGTGTGTATGTGTGTGCACTCCAGGGATCTCTTCCATTTCTTATAGAGACACCAGTCTATGAGATTAGGGCCCCACCCTTATAACTTCATTTAACTTGAAGAACTTCCCTAAAGGCCCTGTCTCCAAATGTAGTCATACTGAAGCTTAACACTTCAACATACGGATTTGGGAAGGTGGGCACAATTCAATCTATAGTGTGTATCATCCTGTTGAAGGACACTAGGTTTTTGCTCTTATAAGCGATGCTTCTCTGAACATTCTTAGACATGTCTCCTGGAGCTCATGAGTAAGAGTTTCTCTAAAGCATATAAATAGAAGTGGGATTGCTGGCCCATAAGGCACGCAAATGTTCAAATTCACAAACTGGCACCAAATCATTTCCCAACATGGTTGTATCAAGTTTTATTCCCATCAGAAGTGTCTATGCAACCCCAAAGGTCCACACTCTTACCACCAGTGGTTATTACCAAACATCTTAATTTTTACTAACCTAGTGAGCATAAATGTTACTTTATTGAAGTTTTTAACGTTATTTCCTTAATTACAAAAGATTTGGGGTTTTTTCATTTCTTTGCAATTTGGATCCTATTTTCTATAAAATTTCTATTTCATCCTATTCTTCATTTTTTGTAAGCTTCCATTCTTAAAAAAAATCTATTGGTAGACATTTTGTATGGATTTTAGATGCAAGATCTTTGCTGATTGTATGTGTTGCTGTATTTCCTAAGCCCTTTATCTCAACCCCACTATTAAAATAATAAAAAAAAAAGGCTTGGGTTTAGGCTTTACTAAATCCTTCACTATTTTGTGTCCTAAACTGTTTTAAGATGAAGCATATAAATTTATTTGTTTAATAAATTCTTTTGACCCATTTTATTAACACCTTCTCCATGCAAAGGCACTGAATGCAACACTCTGTAAATTGGTTATGGTCCTTGCTCTCAAGATGCTGAAAGTCTAGCTCAGAAAAGCAACTGAGTAGATGTATGATACTAAAGCATATTATCTGGGTTATAATAAAAGGGCCCGGAGATCCCAAAAATCCTTTAAAATAATTTGAAGCTAAAATTGATTGAATTCTTACGATATACAAAGGTAATCTCACTTATACCTTTGAAGACCCTATGAGATTGTTGCTCTACTGCTGTATTTTAAAAGTGGTAAAACCACTGGTTTAAGCACTCTGCATTGCTCTTCTGTTTTTCATGAATACTCCTCCTTCCCAGGACCCGGAGTGTATCCTCCTACCTACTGTTTGGGTCGAAACGTAAATGTCACTCATTGTGGAGGCCTTTCCTAATTATCTTGTCTAAAACTCTAGGTCCTGGGGCACCTGGGTGGCTCAGCAGTTGAGCGTCTGCCTTTGGCTCAGGTTGTGATCCCAGGGTCCTGGGTTCAAGTCCCGCATCGGGCTCCCTTCAGGGAGTCTGCTCCTCCCTCTGCCTATGTCTCTGCCTCTCTCTCTGTGTCTCTCATGAATAAATAAATAAAATATTAAAATACTAATAGTATCTTAATAAAACCCAAAACTCTAAGTCCTCTCCCTCTGTTCTTTACTTTGGTTTTTCTTTTCTCATAGCGCTCACCAGTACCCCAACTTATGCTATATCACTGTTTCCTTACCCACTGGGCAAGATCTTGGATGGTTTTTAATCTTTGCAAAACCCCCAGTACCTAGACTGTGCCTGCTATACAATGTGTGGTCAACAAATAGTTGTCAAGTACATGAAATACAGGAATGAATGATGGATGAATGATTGAATGAATCAACAATGGGCTGAGGGTACCATCAGAGGTTTCGCAGGTTGTGACATGAACCCATATTTCCACAAACAGTCCACAGAAACATAAAGTAGAGGAATGGGAGGGAGAAAATAGAACAAATTATAACAAGACAGGAGAAGAACTGTGAAGTTACACAAGAGCAGCAGGGAGGCCCGTAGTTCAGAGCTTCAATTCTGGTATCAGATTATCAAAGTTCAAAACCCAGCATTGAAGCCTCTTTACTGAGTAATTTCGGGCAAGTCACAGAGGTTTTATGCCTTCTTCTATCTGTAAAATGGGGATGCTATTATCACTTGACTCATTGGACTGTTGGAAGGGTTAAATGAGATAACCATAATGGCCAGTAGCAGTAACAAGCACCTGAGCTAGGGCAGCGTCTGTGCAATAGGAAGGAGGAAATCAGTGAAGAGACGTGGAATGGTAGGACGAAAAAGCCTTGGGATATATAAAAGGGAAAAACCTGCAAAAGCCTCATATTTCTGCTCTTTCGGATCAGGGAATGGCAATAACTTGAGGTGAGATCCAGCATCCAGATACGGGATTCGATTTTGAATAAGTCAGAAGGTAGGGAAGAGTAGCAGGAATGGCCAACTTTGTACTGCAATATTGGAGGGTTACCCAGGAATTTTACATGGAGATGTCTAACAAAGGTTAAGAGTATACACAAAGGAGTCAGGACAAACCTTTAAAGTTATTTGTTTATTCTCCAAGAAGTTCTTCAACAAGATTTTCTTTAATAGTTCCCTTCCCTTTGTATCTCAAATATGGTTTACCGAACCTGAATTTTGCTCTCTCTCTAAGCCTTATTACTCTAACAAGTACTTCGCAGATCTCATGCATTCCATGAGTAAGCCCACAGTCTAGTGGATCAAAATAAAGACCCAGTCTCCATTCTTAATCCCACCCTCATGCCTGTCCCCAATCTTTCACTGCCTTCAGGAACTAAGTAGAGATTCTCAAGCTCCATGTGGATCCTAAAGACTTGATTCAAATGTACTGTGGGGCTGAATAAAATGGTTGTTAAGGGACCCCCCACGGGGTGATGACCAACCCTCCAATTTGCAAACCAGAAAGCTCTTGTTTACCACGCTCAATTTTAACCACACACATTCCTACTCAGAGGAAACAGCATGCTCGGAGGCAGTCAAAGAGCGAAAAGGGATAGTTAGAAATCTGTAATAAATGTATGTAAGTGAGACAGAAAATTAGAAAATGGCCACCTGCCAGCAGCCACATAAATTTTGGAGGAAATGCATTTTCTACTGGGATGCTTTATCATAGGAATTGCAAATATTTATTAAAAGTATTAAAATAGTCAGAATGTTAAATGTTTCCTCCAGTGGCGAAATTTCACATTGCCACATTAGAAGATGGGATATTCTGATACAGTGTTTATGAAAATGACTTCATTTTATTAGTCTGTCATCCACAATAAATGGGCAGGTACCTTTAAAACAAGATCTATTGAAGATAAAAGAGATTTGGGGGAGGGATAGCATCTCATTGAGCGAAGGTGGCTTTGCCTATGCAAGTACATCCATCTCACAACCTTTCCCAAACGATGCCAATGAACTTTTTTGTTGTTTTGACATTAAGTTTCTTGGCTTTTGCCATCCTGTGAAAACTGAAAGTAGTATTTGCCACTCACCGGCCAGGCTCTCTCATGCAAGATACACCTGATGACTACATGGATGGTCGGGCCTTCGCGGGTTCTCAGACGCAACTAACAAGCACACCCGAGCGGAGATGATAAACTGGACTCTGGACGAAAGGCAGATGGAAGGAGGTGGCCGCTGTACTGCAGCAGGATAATAGAGATGACAGCTAGAGCACATCATTACCAAGTGGCACTAAGTTGAAGAGTGACAGGATGAGTTGGACAGATTACCTCCCTAAGAGGCTTGTGGTTCGTGCGAGGCACTGACCTAATAAAGATCTTATGCCATCACCCAGCAAAGATAAAGAGAGCCTTTTCCCATCATAAGATACTCTCTTGTGTGAGTCAGAACGGCTTCCTGAATCCTGCCCCTGAAAATGTGAATGGTGCTAAAGGGAACCCTGCCCAGCTGAAATACGAGGTGGGGTGAGGTGAAGTGAAAGAAAGGCAGGACCCATTGGGAGGCCAAGCACTTCTTGGTCAGAATAATTAAGAAGTCATTAGCCTTCAGTAGATGGGTAGATGGGTGGAGTGGCCATCATTCTTATCAGAAGGCAAGCATTCTGTTTCAAGTGTGAGTTCATTTATGCAATGGACATTCGGGGGGCATCTTTGCAAAGCTGACAACAAATCTGGATGCTGGAGATTGGAGGTGAACAACAGAGACTCAAGTCCTGCCTCAGAGATCTGACAGTCCGGTGGGGAGGAGATGACTGTTTACAAATGAATATACGGTGTGTTACGAGGTAATGATGGCTCTGGAGAAAAAACAAAACAGGGTCAGAGGGTGAAAAGTGACAAACAAGGTCAGAGAAGGTTTGCTGGATGTGGCGATGTTTAGCAGGTGCCTGAATGCAGTTAGGGATCTGTCCAGATCCCACGGGACTTGAAGGAAGAGCATTCCTGGTAGAGGGAACAGCAAAGGCAAAGCTCCCTGGTGTGAGCTGAATGTTGGGGTGTTGTTGTTTTCTCCAGCTTCCAGCCAGCCTTCCAGAAAGGAACATTAAAGATCTGTGAGTATGTCAGACCTGCTCGGTCACTGCTAATTTAGGTATCTCTTTTGGTTTAGTTTCTGACATGGTTTCAAGTTCCCTTGATCTCCCCAGAAGGGGGATAAAAATATCTGATAGCAAAAAAAACGTTCTCCAGCCACTTGCAAGGGTGTGTCAGTAGTGTCCCAACTCGTGTGATGTGGGAGCACCTGACGGTTCAGTGGACTGAACTTCCAAATTTTGCTACAATCTCAAGATGATAGCACAATCATCTTCATGACGTATTAAATTGTGAGAATTTATATGTTGGCTCTCCAGAAAGCCATTCATTTATTCTTATCCTCCTTACCCCACTCTCCTTCATTCCTCTTGCAAGTATTATCTATCTACAGGTGTAATACAGTTGGCATGAGGTACTCTGGGGGATACCAAGCAGTGGGCAATAGGCTAGTGGGATGCATGTGGACAGTGTTTAGATAGCCCTGGTTTGAAATCTGTGTTCTAATTTCCACAAGCTCTGTATGGCCTAGAGATTCCTAACCATATCACAGTGGTGTATCAGAACCTGCCCCCCTGGGCTTCCACGGGGGTTAAATGAGATTATTTTAATGGTTTAATACAATGCCTAATACAAAACATGTGAATTTATAAATGTTGGTACAGAGTCATCAGTTCCTCAACTTTTATCTATTCCTTATAAAACATTTGGATCAGTTATTCTGAATTGGTATTGAATTTTAAGATCACTTGTTTCTACAATTTATTGAGATACTTTACAAGTATGAGAAAGGGGCACCTGGTTGGCTCAGTCAGATAAGCCTTCAACTCTTTTTTTTTTAAGATTTTATTTATTTATTCATGAGAGACACACAGAGAGAGAGAGAGAGAGAGAGAGAGAGAGAGAGAGATGCAGAGACACAGGCAGAGAGAGAAGCAGGCTCCACACAGGGAGCGTGACGCGGGACTCGATCCCAGGTCTCCAGGATCAGGCCCGGGGCTGAAGGTGGTGCTAAACCACTGAGCCACCTGGGCTGCCCCAAGCCTTCAACTCTTGATTTTGGCTGAGGTCAGGATCTCAGGGTCTTGAGATTGAGCCCTGCATCAGGCTCCACACTCAGTGCAGAGTCTGCTTGAAATTCTGTCTCTGTCCCCCTCCCTGCTTGCTATAAATAACAAACAAACAAATAAATAATTTAATTAATTAAAAAAAAACACTTTACAGGTATGAGAAGAGAATGAAGAGTGAAAAGAAGGCCATGCCATTCTCAATAATTTATTTGTTCATTTATTCCACACATAGATATTTAGTGTCTGCTTTATGCTGGGACTGAGGATCTAGCTGGAAACAGTAAAGGAATTCAGGACTTGAAGATAGTAAAGAGGATGACTTGGGATGGAAAGGATATAGATAAAATCAGGATTAGAAAGCTAATTATTTCTCACCGCCGGAGATAGAGATGCTGCATTTGATAGAACTGTGAGGTAACTAGCTCGACGAGACCTGGGACCACAGGAAAGAAGAACTTGTCACTTCCTTCCTCTTCCTGCCTGGATTGCAGGGAATTCTAGGAGAAGCTGCAGTCATCACCAAAATATCATGAAGTCACAGTACCAGTCCTAGATGATCTGCCACTGAACCTCTTGTTCTATGAGCCTGACACACCCCCATTCACTTGGTTAAGACAGTACAGTTGAGTTTCTATGTAAGATCCTGGCTCTCACTAAGGCCAGGATCTGCTATTTTCCAGACATTATTCTAAGGACTGAGGATTGTGCAGTTGTGTTTCTCTGTGGGCCAAATCTGTTGTCTGAATTTGTTTTCATTTTCTAACCATAAAATATAGGAGATAATGCCCTATGATAGCCCAATCATGGAAGGGCTTTGACCTGGGTTAAGATTAGCATCATACTGAAAAATCTGTGTTAAATGTTCCCTATGAACCAAGCAATGATAACCTCTGCCTGAATGCATGTACAGGCTCTGGGGTTCCATGGATCCCTTCGGACTATGTGTTTTTAGTACAGCATAAAGGGATGAAGAGAAGAACAACCTGACCCAGCAACACCTCAAAAAGGGGATTTTGGCATGGGATTCTTAGTTGGGAAAAATGAAGGGAATGCAGAAAGTTCTGGCTGAGAAAGAAGCGAATAGAGGCAAACGTTCATCAAGATGGTTCACTGTAAACCTTTTGAAAAGTCAGGAATAGAAGTAGTGTGCGCACGTGTGTGTTGTCATGCAGAAAAAGAATCCTTAGGCTTTTTCCCACACCTAGTGCAGAGGGACAGAAGGGAGGCAGGGAGAGAAGGGAAGGAAGGACCAAAAAAAAAAAAAAAAAAAAGGTGAAGGAGGGAAAGTTAAAAGAAAGGTGGTGGGGGTGGGAGAAAGAAATTAGGAGGGGAGGGCACGAACAGAGCATGGGGACAGTGAGAAGGCAAGGTACATGTAGAGGCTGCCTGCTGTGGGAGACAAATGCTTCCCTGGCCCTCTCTCATCATATCCTCACCTCTGCTCTAAAGACGCAGATGCTTTCATCTCTCTGCAGAGGTTAAGGAAGCAGGTGTAAGGAAGGGAATCAACTTGCTCATGGTCCCATGGTTGCTAAGTGGCCCACATAGGATCCAAAGTCCAGGAATTCTATAGAACTCTGTGCTTTATGCAATCTCTGTAAGGGCACGAGCCAAGAATCTCTGAAAAAGGGTTAGTTTATTAAATGAATATTTATTGAGAACCTACAAAATGCCCTGGAGATACACCAGCGGGAGAGTTTAAATCCAGGAAGGGGAGATAATTTAATAGGTACAGTGATGTTAATAGCTGTGGAGAAAATTTAAGCATAGAGACGTGCACAGATTTGGGGTGAGGGTTACTCTTGATATACGGAGATTGTGAAGCGTTCAATGGTAAGGCGGAACTTGAACAGGAATCTAATATAAATAAAGGAAGTGAGCTATGAGGCCATCCTGGGAAGAACATTCCAGGGATGCACAGCAACAAGAGCAAAAGCCCTGTGGCTTTTAACAGCTTGAGACAACAAGGTAGCAGGTAATTTATACTCAGGTGTGTAGTCAATTCAATTACAGCTAGTCAGTGGTGGAAGCATCATCCAGGAAATACTATAAAATGTATAAAGTGTATCAAATGCTTCAAGTACAACGGAGTTGGAAAGAGACCGGATCAGAGATGGCATTACAAAAGATGTTTGCATGAGTCTTAAAAAATATCTGCCAGTGAACCAGGCTCTATTGTCTCTAGAAAACTACGGCAAAGAAATAAGAAAGAGAATTATCCACTAAAGTTTGACGCAGGAAAAAAAAAAAAAAGATCTCTGGTATTGGGTCAGGTCATATTTTGTGTTTTTGTTCCATTTCCTGCTTGAAGGGTTTCCATATTGTAGTGAATCTGTGTGTGGCTGTAATGGGGGCTTCCATCTGTGATCCTGGAAGAGACAGGTCCCAGAGCATAAGCCTGGTCATTCATTGTCTTGGGAGGAAACTCAATTCAGACCTTAGGCAGAAGGACATCCATATAGCACAACAGATAATCTCCTCAAGACCAGCTGCTCCTTGCTTTTTGGGCATGGAAGAGGACCCAAATTACAGAATCTGGGACCAGCTCTGTCCTGGGTGCCACATATTGTTTTCCCTCCTGGCAAGAACAATCAGTGTAGCCTTTTCTGTAAGATGCATGCCAATGTGACACAATAGAAGAACAAGCCCATCGAATGTGAACCAGGGTTTTTGGTGGCTACAGAAAGGCCTTTGTCAAAATGAACTCTTGTTCATTAGAGTCCAAATCCAAGAAGCTCACCTTCTTATTTTCATGCATCCCTGTTTTCCCTGCAGCCCTTTCTCCCTGACACATGACTCCACCAGAGACCACTTCCTGGAGGTGAGTTCCTTGAGATGACAAACCATGTCTGATTCTTCTCTGCATCCCTGCTGCTTTCGTTACAGAGTTGGGCAGGCACACATAACAGGTACCCCGTATGTTTATGGAAGAGAACTGAAACATGTCCTGAGGGTCAAATCAGCCTGAGTTTGTTCAGCTTGGTTAAGAGATGGATGGTAGACCTTTCATGAAGGCCCCAAGTGTTACTCTGGTTTTTGGAATTAAAAAAAAGAAAAAAAGAAAAAAGAAGAGGAAAACATTATGGGCATTTTGGGGAGAATTCAAAGAAAAGGACATGCTTCTAGAAGGAGAACTTTATAATCTAAAGGGAGAGTCAGAACAAAAGCAAATGAGGATGCAAGTGGTGATGCCAAACCTGAATAGGGGTTTCAACACCACAGAAGAACATGGCCAGACAGGTCCTTCTCCACTGCTAAGTGAGGGGAAAAATAGTAAGTGCTACAGAAGGTGAGAAAAGGGAGACATTTTTGTCCTCTTGGATGGCCAGAAAAAGATCTAGGGGTTTGGGATGGGGAGAAATACTTGAGCTGACTCTTAAAGGAATGAGCAAGATCTCTCTCTAGTCGAGGAAAAGAGTAGAAGAGAGTGGGCCAAAGCCAAAGCACAGAGGAGAAGGCTTCAGCCGCAGGAAACGCATGGACAAGGCAGGGTGGTTAGAGCGGGGGTGGCTGCGCAGAGGACTAGTGGGAGAGGCCGGGCAAACAGAGGTGGGGACTGCGTTGTCCAGGGACTCCAGGGGCAGTCTGAAACATTTTTCTCCAACAAACTTGGACAAGGCCATAGGTCTTTGTCTTGATAGCGAAAGAAAAAAAAAAAAGAAAGAAAAAAGAAAAAGAAATGTATGCATGACATGATTTCACTTGCAGCCTGATTTAGCAGCAGCGTCTTTTCTGGTTTGCCTCTTGCTGTTGCTTTTCCTAATTTCCTCACTGCACAAAGAAAATAAATAAATAAGTGTACTATAGTCTTATTTATCCTTCTTTGGACATTTCTTTACCAGGCAGATGGTCAATTAAGAGCACTAAACAATGACACTGTTTTCTCTGTAAACATTTTTTTCTAATAGCCTAACAAATGTAAGCCTGTGCTGCCATGCTGCTGAATACCATCTTGACTTTCTAATTACAAAGAACTGTGTCTTGATAGTTACAATTACAGCTGTAACAATGATGCCGGGCCCTGAACAATACCGTTAGAGGCAAAGTGCTTATCCGAATATTCACAAATAAAGGCTTAAATTTATGCCAGAGATGTAGATGGAGGTTAAACAATTGGGAGGGAAAAAAAGGTTGAAAACACTAGTTTAATGCTACAGATGTGAAGTTGAATCCAATTACTGTGGGGAGGGAAAAAAAAAAAAACTTGAAAAGGTGATGTTTTCTTCTGTTTTAGTAATCAATAGGTTAAGAGGTGGTTCAACTTAGCATGCTAATACCTCTAATTTTGATATTTGGCTACAATCTAGCATTTTCAAAGCATACTATCTTTTTAACTAAGTGGGTTTTTGTAAGGCGCAAATGAGTATCTCGAGATTTAAAGGTACCCATGCTTCAATCTGTTAACCCACAAGTGAAATAACAGGCGCCCCTCCAAAAGTAGCGTGCCCTTGAAACCTTTTGTCGGGCCAAAATGGTATAAAGCAAAGAAGCGATTACCATTAATTTATATGGAAAGATTTTCGAGCATTCCCAGACCCCCCAAAATGACCTTGCGCAGGCTTCTCTGATACCTTAAGACACATCATCTTGCTAACGGATGCACAAAATGAATCGAGCTAAAACACAGATGCGCACGCAGGTCAGGGCTGCGGTGGCTTGATCCTGAGATGCTGAGTGTGGTTTGGGGAGAGGGAAGGGGGCTGAGCTGGGCAGCGCCCCCTTGGTGCTCAGGGTGTGCTGCTGCCTCTACAACGCCTCTCTGCAAAACAAACACCGAACCGTTCTTCACCTTTTTTTTTTTTTTTTTTTGTAAAAGTGGAAGATCCTCTTTGAATCTCTTTCAGTTAGTGAACAGATATGAATGCATCTATTTCGTAAAAGCTAAGAAGCATAACTCAAACCTCTAAAAAGCAGAGGATATCTCCACATTATTTTTGAGCAACTAGTATATATGATATATATACATATAGTACTATTTTAAGAAGTCACTATCATAAAGTGATGAAGCTCCTTAAGGCTGTGAAGTCAGATGGCTAGGCATCAAAAAGAAACAAACAAACCTTGTTCTGCCTCAGTTTCCTCATCTGTAAAATGGGAATAATAATGGCAATATTTATATAAATAGTATCATTGGATTGTAGTGAGATTTAAATGAGTATATATAAAGCATGCGATACATTAATTGCTATAGTATTTTTAAAAGGGCAGGAACTGGGATGCCTGGGTGGCTTAGGGGTTGAGCATCTGCCTTTGGCTCAGGGCGTGGTCGTGGGGTCCTGGGATCGAATCCCACATCGGGCTCTCTGTGGGGAGCCTGCTTTTCCCTCTGCCTATCTCTCTGCCTCCCTCTCTCCCTCTCTCTCTCTCTCTGTGTCTCTCACGAATAAATAAGTAAAATCTTTTAAAAAAATAAATAAACAAATAAAAAGGGCAGGAACTGTTGTTACTAGTGGAAAGTGGGTTTCAGAAAGAGCTTTTCAAACCTGGAAATAGAAAAGCAAAGGCAAAATAGCTAGTAAGAAAGCATCCATCTCCAGGACAGCAGGGTCATTCAGTATCTCTGGGTGTGACCACAGTCTCTCCATGGCTCTTGGCCAAAGAGCATGATTATTTCATTTAATGGTATGATTTCACCAATCCAGAATTGCACCTTGCCATTAACAGCATTTTAAACTTTCTTTTGGGAATTTCCTTTCCAGCTCAAGGCTGAAGTTCACACTGGGATTCAGTGTGCTAATTAAGTCTTTCTTCTTCTCCTCCTCCTTCTTCAAACTATCCACAAGCTACTCAAGTACTAAAACACCAAGTGTGCTGAAAAATATGAGGACAGCTATGTTCCCAGCCCTGGATAGAGTAAAACCTGTGCCTGTCGATTAGCTTCACTGCTTAGTTAAAATAATGTCCACAATAACTTATGCTTAATTGTGCACATGTGTACTTGCCATGGCTAAGCCTGTGACATGAAAAAAATTATTTAGTCCTCCCAAAGACTTTGTAAGAGCAGTAATATTTTATTTTCTTCGTTTGACAGATGAGACTAGACACATTAGGTAACTTAATCAGAGTCAAATCATAAAATAAGTGGCCATGGCGTTTGAAATCTCATAAGCAAACTAATAATGTGAAAACATATAAAGGCTCAAAAGCAAACAAAGACGAAGGCTCATTACATATGTTAAAGTGCTGAAAACTCCATTCCAGGTTTGGTTATGCTCACTCGCATTATGAGGAAGCTTGCCCCCCTGCTAATCATGTCCAGTTCACCTGCACACAGCTGTCACAGTGATCTGCAGAAGGGCCCATCTAATTACATTACGGTTTCTGTTAAAGCCCTCGCTGGCTTCCCCATTTGCATAGGATAAAGGCCAAGTCCCTTAGCTTGGCACACCGATCCCTGTGACCTAATCCTCATCTCACCTCTGAACATGCCTCCCTCACAGTCGACTTTCAAGCTGAGAATCGCAGTTCCATGAATAGGCCCTGCTGCTTCACACTTTCTTGCCTTTGTCCCTGCTTTCCCGCTGCCCAGAACAGAGGACAAACATCGTTTTCTTTACAGACCTGCCTTGAGCCCACCAGGTGGCACAGTCCACACCACCAATGCATGTCCCCCATCTTCACTCAGTGCATCTGAGCCCGGGCATCACACAATTTATTTCTTGGTTTTCTCCCTTGATTAGACTTTTAAACTCCTACAGAATAGAGAATCTATCTTAATGACGGTTTAATCTCTAGCACCTAAGTCCTTGCAAAGAAGTACTCAGTGAAAGCTGAGTGAGTATAAAAGATGAGAAAGAAAGGGCTTTGTAAGTATTCAGGAAAACAGAGAAAACCCCACCCAACCTCACTGGCTTCAATATTCAGTCTGAAAAATGTTCACTGAGCCACTATACTTTCCCTGCTTATCTAGGATGAGCATTTAAACCCTTGCTCTGTCCCTGGTTTTCTCCCAGTGAATTAGAGATCTGAAGATGGGCCATTGGGGGGATGTATGGTTTGGAATATGATGGGATAAGGAGTGGAGACCAACCATTATCTTTGAGATCTTTCCCTTTCAGAGAAATCATATATTGAGTTAGAAGATTCATGAGTTGTCTTGCCATCCCTTGGATTAGCAGGGCCATACATCTTTCTCTTTAGGTATTAATTGTAAACCCTCTGAGCTCAAGATCTGTGTCGAATCCATTGGGGTCTAAATCCACCTTGTGCACCTTGCCTAACAGCTATTTGTCAAAAGTGTGGGTGTGTTAGGCAACCCATTATTGAGAAGAGAAAGCAACCTGTAGGGTGGGTGTGATACTTCAGATTCTCTTTACACTAAGAATACTCTTGACTCCTCCTCACTTTCCAAATCTGGAACAAAAATAGGCCTTCATGGGAAGAAAACTAGGTCTGGGGTTTTCATCCCAAAAACTGAGGGTAGGTGGTCATAGTTTCCAAGATGGCAAACTAGGAGGAAAAAAGTTTGGGTCCAGTTCAGCTTGGCCATGTTCATTTTGAGACGTCTACACTTTCAAAGGGAGACACTGAGCGGACAGATGAATATATGACCCTGGGGCTTTGGGGAGATGTCAAGGTTAAAGATGTAAATCAGGGTGTCAATAACATGGCATTTGCAGCCATGGGCCTGGATGTGATGACTCGGGGACAGTGTGAAGACAGAGGAGATGGGAGAGAATGAGAGTGGGGCGCTCTAAAATTTAGAGGTCAATAAGAAGAGAAAGATCCAGAAGAGGAATCTGAGAAGTATCATTCGGTAAGTTAAGAGAGAGTGGTATTCAGGAAGCTAGGGTAGAAAGTCCCAAGGAGGGACCCACTCTGTTAAATGCTAGAAAATTGTCAAGTGAGATAAGGCCTGAGAATTAAATGCTGGATTGAGGAACATGGAAAAATCCCGAAATTCAGATTACTGTGGTTTACTTCTTACAGATTATATAGCGCTTGACTGTTGTCATCGTTCCATTTGATTAGTCATCCTATGCTTTTGTGCTTGCTTCCCTGGGCACCAGCCTTTCAGACTGAGCAGTGAGGAGACCTCCCCATGTAGAATTCTGGTGAGGAGTTAAACCTCGAGGAACTGAAGCAAGGGTCACACATCATTAAGGAAAGGTCAATTCCCAGGCAGGAATTGGTATTTTCTTTTCTCCCATTTCCATATTGCAAAGATGCCTCAGGCTTCCTGTAGTTTCTATTAAGAATTCCAAATCTCCCAGCAATGATTTTTAAGTACTAGTTTTCCCTAGGACAGTTCTCTTTAGCGTGGCTCAGCCCCACAGTAGTCAGGGCCCTTCAATCACTGTAAAAGTCTTTCATCACTTGGACTCTACTCTGTCCCGTACACCATCTCTAGATCAACCTCTCCAGAACAGTGCATGCATAACTATAACAGCTGTAATTCATCTGCCCTGCATTATCTTCCCCAATCTTATGCACACAGTAGGCACTCAACAAATATTTGTTGTCTGGTTTGAAATTAGACAATTTTTCTAAGTGTATTCTTAAATTTCTTCCTTCCTTTTGATTAGCGAGATTCATTTTGCTTTTGTTCTCCTCTGCCTAGCTATTTTTAAATATAATGAGAGAACAGTATCTCCAGATAGTGTGTGAAAGCATTTTAATACTTTAATAATTCCATATAATTCCAAATGATCTTTTCCCTCCCATACTTTACAGTAAATAATAAGTACATAGATGAAAAATATGTGTTTTGTATCCAAGGGAAGAGCTATTAAGTATTACCAAAAGATCGAGAACATTTTTATCTTAAGTCAGCCACATAAATACCCATTAATTTTTTAAATGATTTTATTTGGTTGATGGAGTATTACATCTTCAAATTACATAGTTTAGATTTCCCATTACACGCTCCTTATGGATCATATGCATATTCACAAAGTTATACAGAAGATTCTATGATGGGAAGGAGCCAATTTTCATTTTCTCTGTTCTTGTTTGAAGAACCAAAACTGTTAAAGGGATAAAGCACTCAGAAGTGCCTGTTCCAGGTTAATTGTCTCAAATTGCTCATTTAAAGCACCATTATAGTACAGCAAAGCCAGTTAATCTACTCTGAAGCTTCCTTTTTTATGACCGTAGCTACATTTGGTGAAATGGCACCTTTGGCAAATGCCCAAATTGGATAAAATTGCCATTTTTCTTGGAACCTAGAAAGAATAACACATGTTTTGAAATCACTTTATATCATGTGGCTCTAAATGGTAAACTGCATGTTAGTCTTGCTCTGGAATTCACTCTCTTTGGCATTTTCTGATTTGACCCTAAACTTCCTTTGCTTTACTGACATGAGTAAATGATGCGCCTTTGTGCACAATGCATAGGTAAGAGTTGGGGGAAGGGTGCAGAAGGAACTGGAGAGAGGAACCCCGGCAATATTTTTAAACATCACAACTGTGTAAGAAAATGATGTGTCCCTGCGCTGACACTTGTGCACAACTTTCAGCTGATGGTACCTTTATTATTGGAAACACTGTAGTTTGAGAGCCTCTTCAATGTCGACATAACTAGCAGGTGCCGCGATCATAATGGTAAAAACATTCACTTATTAATCAGCACACATAATTCCTCTCTAATGCTGTCAATTTAAGATGGCAACCTGATACACACACACACACACACACTCACACACACACACATACACATTTTTTTTTTTTTTTGGAGTGGGGAGGAGGGTCAACAATTTAATGAATCTCGTCTGCATTTTAATTCCAACCTAATAATCTGCCTCTGGCTCTTTTCCCTCCCTCACTCTGAGAACATTTCTCTGGATCCTGCTATTAAGCACAATGGGATATTTACCTTCCTACCTCAGTTACGCATTAGGATAGGGGAAACAGACAGATAGCCAGAACCTCCAATCCAAGCAGAACTAATGTTAACCTGTCACCAACCCTCAGTGGCATCATCCTCAAATTCCCTTCTCTCTGTTTGTTCATATAGAATCTCCTCCCTCCCTGATTCTGACACTGTAGTGCTTTACAGGTTTCTTTTATTAAACACCACTGGGACCCAGACTCAGAAATGTGCAGTATGTTGACATAGTTAAAATAAATAAATACAACCCATTGCCAGAAATATTAAAAAATTCATCTAAATGTGCTCCTGTCAGAGATGATTTGTTTTCATCCAAACAGGGAAGACTGATGGCTTCAGGATGGACTGGGTAGAGAGACTCCATCTACTCATTCACTCTTTCATTCATTCATGCCTTCATTCATTTCCTTATAAAAAAGCAACCCACCACCCCTTGCTCGCCATGTCAAATGTAAACAGAATAGACTTTGTTATTAGGAGAGATGTGACTCCAAGTGTCTGAGCTGCAGAGTGACAGCCGGCTCCTCTCTGAATTTCAGGCAGCCTCTGTCACTTGCCTTGACAATGAAGGAAGTTAATATATTCATGACATTACCACACATGCATTCGCAATTCACAGCATATTGTATTGTTTACCCCTGTTCTTTTGTACTACTGCATGTAGTAATTTGCCTTCTAGCAACAGAAAAATTCCTCAACTTAAAATTTTACCCTCATTTTATTTACCCTTAATAGAAAAACCACTGCTTCCTGGCCCATCCGTGGTTGGCAAGACCACCTTTCCGCAGCATTGCAAACAGATAAATGTCAGATTTTACATTTTGATCAGATGTGTCTACAGTCATTTCCTATACATATCCCTCATCTTCTGCCTCCCACGCCTTCCTTCGGCAGTCATTGCCGCCCTTCCCGTGTATTCTTAGCACATTTTGCACTAGGTGGCCAGCTCTTCTAGGGGAGAGTGAAAGAAGTGTGGCATGGATCACGTAGCAGACCCTAACAACAGGGGAGATGCTAGTGAAAATGAAGAGCATCAGGAAGTTCCACTCTTTTGCCACCTATGTTCACTATGCCCACGGTGTGCATGGCTTTTATACACAGTAACACCTCCTTCGGTTTACTCAGCACTCCCAGTGGGCTGGATACATTCCCGGACATGTATGGATACCCATAATTCGTTTAAAACCTGTCTATGGGACATTGATTACTCAGCCTCCTCGGTCTAACTTATTTATTCTGAAGGGGTGCAAACTTGTAATAATGTTGAATGCTTAGACAGATGGTTTTGCTAGGATGAGTATGGGGTAGAGTTGTTATTCTCAGACATCACACTATTGTTCTTCAGAATTTTGCTGTTGAGGACCAGAATTGAAACACACTTTGAAGGCTTAGGGCAACTTTGTGGAGATGGTTGGAGGAGGCAAGCGGTCTAGTAGAGCAAGACACAATGGCTGTTTCATTTTCCTCACCGTGATGAGCTGTCTGCATTCCAATGCATGTCACAAAATACTCGGGCTGAGAGAGGCTGTGAGGGGTCACTCAGTCCAATGCCCTGCCTTTGAGTAGAATCATTTAAAAAAAATACCTTATGTTAAGAGTCTTCAAGACAACCTATGCCCTTTAGTCCAACTGAACATTGAAATACTTTCTTAGACTAGACATAATCTTGTCTGCATAATCCTGTCTGCATCTCCTGCTCTGTTAGAGAGAAAGCATTTGGTTGTTCTTTATATTCAAACCCTTTTCACACTTAAGAATTATAATTGAGTTACATTCTCTCAAATTCTGCTGCTCTTATAGTAGGCTATATAATTCAGCGTTTAGTTGTGTAACCTCCTGATTCCTTTGTGCTAGTTATTTGTTGTTCCATCTGTGGATGTCTAGCCAATTAACTAGTAAGCTCATACTGGGCAGGAACTGTCTTTTATAGACGCTTATAAATGATTAAACAGACTCTAGAGAAGTGATTCTCAGCCCTGGCTGCATATTTGGATCACCTGGAAAGATATTTTAAAATACTGATGCCTGGATTATACCCCCAGGGGTTCTGAGTTAAATGGTCTCGGACATGATGTGGATGTGGACAGGATGTGGTAATTTATTAGAAGGCACCGAGGTGATTCTAATGTGCAACCAGTGTTGAGAGTATGCTCTTGGGCAGATTGCTTAGCATCACCAAGTCTTGATTTCTTCATGTAAGAAGTGGGGATAATATAGCAGCCACCCTTCTCTTGGAGGATTAAAAAGTTCATGTATGTAAAATCTTTAAGCACAGTGACTAAACCAGAGAATATTATCAATAAATGATAGTTAGCATTACTATTGTTGAGGTTATTATTATTACTGGGCCCAAAGTACTTAATATGTTATCAGAAAACTAACAATCACTTAATAAATGCATATTAACTAACAGCTTCAGAGTATTTAGCCAATTAATCTGCATCTACAATAAGAAAACTAAATAATTAAGGTAAATATCAAGTAATTCAAGCCAAATTGTAGTTTCATCTTATACATCAAAATGCTTGAAGGATATGTGTTTTGGCATTTGATCTAGGCAATCGTACTTGTTCACAATTTCCTTGAACATATAGAAGTACTGGATTGACTGTGGACTGGAAGATGTATAGTGGGCAAACAAAAGGGTCATAATATCTGAAGGATAAAGTCAAAATATAAAGAATTATAAAATGCTTATGACAACCAGATGTTGCCAATCAAAGATATTACAGCATTGTAAGGTGATAAGATCATTGGGTTAATAATAACATTTACTACACAATATCATATTTCACTATATAATGCACAAATCTTGCAAGTTATCTGAGAAATCTAGCCATGCTATCTCCTCATTTTACAGATGAGTAGGCTAAGTGTAAGAAAGGTAAAATGATTTGGCTACAAAAAGCTATAATGCAAACTATGATAAATTAAGACAGAATCAAACTAAGAAACTTAGAAACAGAGAAAGAAGAAATTGCTTGTGATGTAGATGATCAATGAAAGCTTCATAGAGGTGGTGACATATAATCTATGAGTGGAAAGAAGGATATAATTTGAACAGGCAGAAAAAAAGTGTAGATCATTTTAGACAAAGAGAACCAACAAAATAAACAAAACAATGGACCTGGCTGACTGAAATGTAATGTACATTAAAAGGGCAATAGATGATAAGATTGGAATAGAAGTCTGGGGTCAAATGTTGAAAGGTCTTGGGTGATAATCATAGCGTGAATCTCAGAGAAGCCATGCTAGGCTAACACTACAGTAAACATATCTTTAGGTTGGCCAGAATAGAACTGAAAATCATACTTTCAAGGGATTAAGCTGATAAAAAAGTAATTCAAATTAGCATCAAAAAAAGGAGAAAATTCAGTATTATTTAAGAGAAGACAAACAAATCTATACCCTAAAAATATAACAATAGCTATTTTCAGCATTCAATCAAAGCTCACTAAACATGTGAAGAAGCAGGAGATATGACCCATAGTCAGCAGGACAATCAATTAATATAAACAGACCCAATGATTACAAAAATGATGGAAATAACAGATAATAATTTTAAAATGGTTTTCTAAATATACTTGAGTATTTGAAGGAAAATATGAACAGACTGAGAAAAAGTGGAAGGTATAAAAATAACCAAATAAAAGTTCTAGAGCTGTAATATATACTATTCGATACTAAAAATTCACTAGATTAGTTTAAGAGCACAATTATCATTGAAGAAGAAAAGATCAGTAAACTAGATGACACAACAATGGAAGGGAAAGTAGTTGAAGAAAACACAAAGTTATTAGTGATCTGTGGGTCGTTTTATTTTTTTATTTTATTTTTAAAAGATTTTATTTATTTATTCATGAGAGACACACACACACACACACACACACACACACACACAGAGAGGCAGAGACACAGGCAGACGGAGAAGCAGGATCCATGCAGGGAGTCCGATGTGGGACTCCATCCCGGGTCCCCAGGATCAAGCCCTGGGCTGAAGGAGGTGCTAAACTGCTGAGCCACCCGGGCTGCCCTGTGGGTCATTTTAAAGTGTTCTTATGTTAAGTGGTATTAGAGTCCCAAAAGGAGGATCAGAAAAATATTGAAGAAATAATGATAGAAAATTGTCCAAAATTGATGTAAACAAAATAAACTCAAAGATGTAAGAAGCTCAATGAATACCAAGTAAGATAAACACAAATAAAATCACACATGGACACATTGCAATCATATAGTTATAAGCCAATAAAAAATGAAGATCTTAAAAACAGCTAGAATAAAAATACACTTTAAACACATGGCAACAAAGATAAAAATGAGGGATACATTTTCATTAGAAGCAATGAAAGATAGAAACAATAGATCAACATTTTAAGTGAAAAAAGAGAAAAAAATAATATTACACTTTATATCTAACAAAAATATCCTTAAAAATGAAGGTTAAATAAAGATTTTTCAGTTAAAAGAAAGGAGAAAACTCATCACCAGTAAACCTGTAGCAAAGTATATTAAAGGAAGTTCTTCAGGTAGAAGAAAAAATAATACCAGATGGAAATTCAAATCCATACAAAGGAGTGAGGAAGATTGGAAATGAAAATACAAAAGTAACTTTGAAAGACTTTTTTCTCTCATTTATTATTTATTTAAAATATAGCTTACTGTTTAATGTAAAAATAATAGAGGATTTTGGCAAGTGTAAATGTGCAGAGGTAAACTTTATTACAATAAGGCAAAACAGTACAGGAAGGATAGAAAAATATTGTAATTTTTAAAACTGTACTTAAATGATACACCTTCTAACACCCACTAATTTAAAACAAATGAAATTAGGGATATACTTAAAAAACCAAAGAGAAGTTGTCACCAGCTAGACTCCAAGACCTGACCTTTATTGTGCACCTGCTCTTCCTTCCAGCTTATTGCTTAACTCAGGCAAATGGAAAGCAAAACCACCCTCAACGAATAGCAACTGCCCTGACAAGACCTCCAGCCTTCCAAGACCCTCCAGACCAGTTTGAGCTTATCCCCTGACTCATGCTTGTGCACCCGGACCATGGAGTGACCTCTAGAATGACTGATGACTACCTTTCCATCATTACATTAATTGGACATTTCCCCAAGCAGGAGCACAAGCCTCATTTACATAACATACAATGGGAGTATAGGCACATTTCCTTAAGATACATGTGCAACCTCATGCCTGCCTCTACATAGCATGACAGGGCTTCCCTATTTAAATATTCATCCTATCCCTAAATAAAGGAATTCGTTTACCCTTGTTCAGGGAGTCATGGCTGTGGAAGCCATTTCCTGTGATCTCCTTATTTGCTGCAAATAAAGGTTTCTTTGTGCAGCAGCTCAACCTGGTGCAGTTTCTGACTCATCAAGAATTGAACTCACATTGGTTTGGTAACAAAGTGACATCACCAAGATGATGACATAAGTTGTTCCTGACTTACTCTCCTCATAAGAAAAAAAACTAACATCTATTCAAGAACAATACATCTCTGAGAGAATCCTAGGACTTGGGGGTAAGGCTCAAGCACCTTCTTGCACTGGAGAGATTAAAGAGACAAGACAGACTGCACAGGAAGAGAAATGGCTACAAATGACTGCACTGCCCCTGCCCACGGTCAGCACAGAGTGGTTTTCCCTGAGCCTTTTTTCCACCAGTGGGAAAAAAGAATCCAGGGAGGATAACCAGCATCCAAGCTATCACTCTCGGACACTTTGTCAAAGCCCCTTCTCTGATCTCATACCATGGGGATGACCAGGTAATGAGTGGGGCTCAACTACTAGGAATATGACTGTGTCAGAGAAAGGGTAAGGGGCTTGCAACAACCAACACATTGATCTTTACAGACCAAGTTCATACCTGAACCGCCCAACCAGTGATCTAGCTCATCCACAGAACCAAGTTGGTGGTGGATTTTGACCAAGGAACTTGGTGCAGTGCAGACATGCGTGATTTAGACCCTCAAGCAAAAAGTTTTGCTGGCCCTAGAGCCCAGTTTGCCTTCACCCAGGGAAGGAGCTGACACAGCCACGCCCACTCTAAACAGTATCTTCCGGTTCCATCTGATCAGAAAGAATACCACTGACTGACCCAGTGGTATTCTAGAGGTCAGATGTGTAGGCAGAGCTGATCTCTCCAGAGCAAAACAGTCCCAGACACCAGACATGGAGCACAGGCAAGAGTATTAATTCATAGCCAAGGCTGAGGTTAGCTACTGGCCCCTCCCAACCTGAGAACCTGGATGGGAACTTGAGAGTAGCCTGGAGCAACCTCTCCCTGTCTAACCCAGGCAAGGGAGCTGGAACAGCCCCACCCACTGTGGAAAGTGACTTCCAGCCCTATCTTACTGGAGAACTGGAGACATCTCCTGGAAGCTATGCAGCCCAAGGACGTTCAAACCAAGAGGTAGGCAGAGCTGATAGTTTATAGAGCAAAGCCAGTGGCCCTAGTCAGCCAAGGAACTTGGGATGCAAGTCAGCTTGAGTTAAGACAACAAAGAATCTTACTGGTTTTCATAGCCCTGCTCAATATAGCCTTAAGCTCATCTGACTCGAGAACCTAATCAGAGCACATGGGAAGCTGCATAATTTTTTCAGCAGTGGCACTTGAACAGATGGAAGTGTGTGGCTTTCCCCATCTGCAGAGCAAAATTGGTAGCTTCACCTGATCAGGTTGTATATACAAGACTAATTTGGGTCACCAAACAATGAATTATACAGGGCAAGAAAGCTAATTCACGGCCCCACCTACTACTGAATATAGTACCTAACTGGTAAGTCTGAGCAAAGAATCCAGGCAAACACAGAGCTCATCCTATACCTCACTTGGGTAGGAAACCAAACCAGCAGTCCTATCCAAGTTTTCTTGGCCAATGGCACAACCTACACACCCATCCTCAGAGCTCAAACAGTTGCCTTGCTCCAAAATAGACTATAGTAGCAGGACTCACTTGCTCAAGGACATTACCAGTAGAAACACCCAGAAACACAAATGGAGTTAACTGGTAAAAAGCTATCTCAGTCAAAGCAAACCTGTAAAGTCTCAAAGGGGAGCTTGATTACTCAAAATGTGAAGATACTAATGTAGGAATCAAGGATCATAAAATATCAGGTAATTATGAAACCACCAAATGAAACTAATAAAGTTCCAATAACTGATCTTAAAATATGGAGACTGATGAACTGTCAGAAAAAAGTTCAGAGTAATGTTCTTAAGGAAGTTTAATAAACTAAGAAAAAACACAGATAATAAAAACAAAATTAGGAAAGCAATGCATGAACAAAATGAAAAGTTTGACAAGAAAACAGTAACTATCAGGAAAAAAGCCAATCAAACAGAAACTCTACAGTTAAAAATAGAATTACTAAATTGAAAAGTAGAGTTTCAAAAATGGAGTTGACACTATAGAAGAAGGAATCAGCAACCTGGGGGATGTAACACTGGAAATTAAAATTTAGGTTATATTAAAATATATGTAAATTTAATTTATATTAAAACTAAACTAAACTAAATAATGAGAAGAGTGGAAAAAAAGCCTATGAGAAATATGGAGCACAATGAAATGAAGAGAAACAATTGTTGCATTATGGAAATTCCAGAAGAGAAGAGAAAGAGAAGAGGACAGAAAATAAAGTTAAAACAACAATGGCAGAAAACTTCCCAAACCTGAGGAGAGAGATGGATATCCAGTTCCATGAGGCCCAAGGGACCCCAAAAAGTCAAACCTGAATCCAGGGCTACACTGAGACACACTATAATTAAACTGTCAAAGTCAAAACCAAAGATTTTAAGAGCAGCAAGAGAAAAAGAAGTTATATACAAGAGAATCCCCATAAGACTATTGGAGGATTTCTCAACAGAAACTTTTCAGGCCAGGAGAGAATGGGTTGATATATTCAAAATATTGAAAGACGATAATGGTTAACCAAGAGTTCTATACCCAGCAAAGCTGTTCTTCAGAAAAGAATATGGATAGACTTGTCTTAAACAAGCAAATACTGAAGGAATTAATTACCACCAGACATGCCTTATAAAAAAATGCTAAGGGGAGTTCTTTGAATAGAAGTAAAAGAATGCTAATTAGTATTTGTTTAAGAAATAAAAGAACATAAGAAGGTAGTATAAAACATAAGAAGGTAGTGTAAATCTCACTGGTAATGGTAAATTTATATCATAATTAGATTCTTCAATATGGTAGTAACAGTGTTGTGTAATTCACTTAAAACTCTAGTTTAAAAGTTAAAAAAAAGTAGTAAAAATACAATAATTACATATATAGAAATATAAAACCATAACTAATAATCTGTTAATAGTTAAAAGCATGTAAACTATAAGAGCAATAACCTAAAATGTGAGGGTCAAGAGAAGTAAAAGTGTAAAGTTTATGAGTACTATTGAAGTTAAGATTGTTATTAGTTTAAGGGTGTTTTAAGTTTAATATATTTTATGTAAGTCTTACAGTAACCACAAGGTAAAATCCTGCAGTAATTACACAAAAGAACATAATAAGGAAGTCAAAGAAAGCATGCTATACCCAAGCTATCAAAACACATTTAAAAAAAATCAGCAGGGATATAAACAAAGAAGGATGATCTATAAAACAAGCGGAAAACAAATAATAAAATGGCAATAGTAAGTCCTTACCAATTAATATTTTCTTTAAATGTAAATAGATTAAATTATCCAATTAAAAGAACATAAAATGGCTGAATGAATAGAAAAGCAAGATCCAACAATATGCTGCCTACAAGATACTTACTTTAGCTTTAAAGACACACACAAACTGAAAGTAAAGGCATGAAAAAAAAAACTCAAAACATTTCAAGCAAATGGTAACAAACAAACAAAACCAGACTTTATTATAAAGTGATCAGTACATCAATAAGATATAACAATTGTAAATATTTATGCACCCAACATTGGAGCACCTAAAACAAAAAGTAACAGAGGTAGGAGAAATAAACAATAATACAGTAATAGCTAAGGAGTTTAATATCCCACTCTCAATAATGAATAAATCATCCTGACAGAAAATCAATAAGGAAAGAGTTGAATGACACTATAGACCAAATGGATCTAACAAACATACACAAAATATTCTCTCCAAGAAGAGCAGAATACATAGTATTCTCAAGCTCACATGAAACATTATAGGATAGATCATGTATTAGGCTACAAAATAAGTTTTAGGAAATTCAAGAAATTTGAAATCATACCAACTATTATCTCTGACCACTGGAGCATGAAACTAGAAATCAATAACAAAAGTAAAAATGGAAAATTCACAAATACTTGGAAATTAAACAAGATTATTGTGAGAAACCAATGGATCAAAGAAGAAATTAAAGGGAAAACAAAAAAATTATTGAGACAAAATGGAAACACAATATATCAACGTGTGCAGGATGCAGCCAGAGCAGTTCCAAAAGGAATATTCTTAGCAATAAATACCTACATTAAAAAGCAAGAATGAGGGATCCCTGGGTGGCTCAGCAGTTTAGCACCTGCCTTTGGTCTAGGGTGTGATCCTGGAGTCCCGAGATCAAGTCCCACATCAGGCTCCCTGCATGGAGCCTGCTTCTCCCTCTGCCTGTGTCTCTGCCTCTCTCTCTCTGTATGTGTCTCAAATAAATAAATAAATAAATAAATAAATAAATAAAATCTTTTTTGAAAAAAGGAAGAAAGATACCAAATAAATAGCATAACTCTACACTCTAAGGAACTGAAAATGAAGTACAAACTGAGCTCAAAATTAGTAGAAGAAAGAAAATAATAAAGTTTAGGACAGAAATAAATAAAATCCAATCAAGAAATGGGGATAAACATGAACAAACATTTCTCCAAAGAAGACATTTACAAATGGCCAACTGACACATGAAAAGAAGCTTGATATCACTTGGCATCAGGGAAATACAAATAGAAACAACAATGAGATACCACTTCACAACAGTCAGAATGACTGAAATTAATAGCCAGGAAATGACAGAAGTTGGCAAGGATGTGGAAAAAGGGAAATCCTCTTATACTGTTGATAGGAATTCAGGCTGGTGCAGCCACTCTGGAAAATAATGGAGGTTCCTCAAAAAGTTGAAAATAGAGCTACCTATGACCCAGCAATTGCACTACTATGTATCTACTCCAAAGATACAAATGTAATGATCTGAAAGGGAATCTATATCCCAATGTTTATAGCAGCAATGTCCACAATAGCTGAACAATGGAAAGAACCCAGATGTCCACTGATGGAGGAATGGATAAAGAAGATGTGGTATATATGTATATATACAAATGGAATATACTCACCCATCAATAAAATGAAATCCCGCCATATGCAATGACATGGATGGAACTAGAGGGTATTATGCTGAGGAAAATAAGTCAATCAGAGAAAAACAGTTATCATGTGATTCCACTCATGTGGAATTTAAGAAACAAACAGAGGAGCATGGGGGAAGAGAGGAAAAAATAAAACAAGATTAAGTCAGAGAGGGAGACAGACCATAGGAGACTCATAATCATAGGAAACAACCTAAGGGTTGCTGGTGCGGAGGGGGTAAGGGGTAACTAGGTGATGGACATTAAGGAGGGCATGGGACGTAATGAGCACTGGGTATCATGTAAGACTGATGAATCACTGAACTCTACCTCTGACACTAATAATACATTATATGTTAATTATTTGATTTTTTTAAAGAAAGAAATGAAATAGAGGACAAAAATACAGAAAAGATTAATCAAATTATAAACAAAATTGACAAATCCTTAACTAAACTAACCAAGGAAAAAACAAAGGACCTAAATCAACAAAATGATAAATGAAAATGGAGACATTACAACTGTAACACAAAAACTTAAAAGATCATAAGACACTATTATGAACAACTATATGCCAACAAACTGAACAACCTAGAAGAAATGGAATAATTCTTAGAAATATATAATCTACCAAGGCAGTATAAGGAAGAAATAGAAAATCTGAATCAGCCAATTACTAGCAAGGACATTGAATAAGTAATCAAAAATTTCCCAACAGAGACAAGCCCAGGTCAGATGGTTTCACTGGCAAATTTTACCAAATATTTAAATAAAGATTTATATCAGTCAATCTCAAACTGTACCAAAAAAAATCAGAAGACAGAATACTCCTAAACTCATTTTATGAAGCCAACATTATCTTGATACCAAAACCAGGAAAAGACACTACTAAAAAAAGAAAACTAAAGTCCAATATCCCTGATGATAATAGATTCCAAAATTCTCAATACTAGGAAATCAAATTCAGCAGCATATTAGAAGAATCATTCATTGTGATCAAGTGGGATTTATCCTTGGGATGCAAGCATAATTCAACATATGCAAATCATTCAATGTGATACATCATATTAATAAAATGAAAGAAAATAATTATATAATTATTATAATAGATGCAAAAAAGCATTTGATAAAATTCAAATTTTATCAATTCATGATAAGAACTCTTAACAAATTAGGTATAGAAGGAACATATTGTCACATAATAAAGGCCATATATGACAAGTCCACAGCTAACATCATAGTCAATGTTTGTGAAATGTTGAAAGCTTTTCCTTTAAGATCAGGAACAAGAAAAAGTATGCACTCTCACCATTCTTATTTAACAAAATCATAGAAGTCCTAGCTAGAGCAATGAGGCAAGAAAAGGGTCTAAAAAAGATAAACAATTGGAAAGGAAGAAGTAAAATTGTCTCTTTTTTCAGATGATATGCCTTATGTATAGAAAATCCTAAAGTATACTGTTGTATCTAATCAATGAAATCAGTAAAGTTGCAAGATACAAAAGTAACATACAAAAAATCAGTAGCATTTTTAAACACTAACAATGAATTTTCTTAGAAATAAATCTATCCCATTTATAATAGCATCAAAAATAATAAAGTAGAAATAAATTTAAAGAGATGAAAGAGCTCTACTTTGAAAACTACGGGACACTGATGAAAGAAATCAAGTAAGATACAAATAAATGGGAAGATATCCCATGTTCATGGATTGGATGAATTAATATTGTTAAGATTTCAGTACTACCAAAAGCCATCTATAGATTTAATGCAATCCCTATCAAAATTTCAATGGCATTTTTTTTTACAGAAGTACAGCAAGCAATCTTAAAATGTATATGGAATCACAAAAGATCCCAAATAGCCAAAGGATCCTGAGAAAGGAAAACAAAGAAGGAGGCATCACACTCCCTGATTTCAAACTATACTATATAAAGCTACAGTCATCAAAACAGTACGGTATTGGCATAAAAATAGACAAATAGAGCAATGGAACAAAATCAAGAGTCCAGAAATAAATCCAATCATAAATGGTCAACTAATATTTGACAAGAAAGCCAAGATACTAAATGGAGAAAAGAGAGTCTCTTTAGTAACCAGATATTCATATGTGAGAGAACAGAACCAGAATCATATTTTACACCACTTACAAAAATTAACTCAAAATGGATTAGACTTAAATATAAGACCCAAAGCCATGAGACTCCTAGAGCAAAACATTGGAATAAAGCTCCTTAACATGGGTCTTGACAATAATTTTTAGTTATGACACCTAAAGCACAACAAACTAAAAAAAATAAACAAATGGACTACATCAAACAAAAAAGCTTCTACATAGCAAAAGAAACATCAACAAAATGAAAAGACAACATACAGCATAGAAAAAAAAATATTTGCAAACTGTGTAAGCAGTTCATTCATGTCAGTTTCATAAGCAATTAATATCCAAAACCTATAAAAAACTCACACAATTCAATAGCAAAAAAACACACAAATAACTCAGTTAAAAATGGGCAAAGGATCTGAACAGACATTCAGACATTTCTCCAAAGAAGATATATGAAAGGCTAACAGGTACATGAAAAGATGCTCAACACCACTCACATTAGGGTAATGCAAATAAGAAGCACAATAAGATATCATCTCAAGCTTGTTAGAATGGCCATCAAAAAGACAAGACATAAGAAATGCTAGTAGGGATGTGGAGGAAAGCAAACCCTTCTGCAGTGCTGGGATTGTAATTTGGTTCAGCCACTATGAAAACCTGTATGGAGGATCCTCAAAAAATTTATTTAATTTTAAAAATATTTTGCTTAATTATTCATGAGAGACACAGAGAGAGGCAGAGACATAGGCAGAGGGAGAAGCAGGCTACCCATGGGGAGCCTGATGCAGGACTCAATCCCAGGATCCTAGGATCATGACCTGAGCCAAAGGCAGATGCTCAATCACTGAGCCACCCAGGTGCCCTCTCAAAACTTTTTAAAAAACATATAACTACCAGATGATTCAGCAGTTCAACTTCTAGGAATGTATCCAAAGGAAATAAAAACACTAAGTCAAAAAGATATTTGCACCCCCTATATTCATAACAGCACTATTTACAATGGCCAAGACATGGAAACAACCTACAGTGTCCATCAATGCATGATCAAGAAGTCGTGATATATATATGTATATATATACACACATATATATATACATACAATATACATAAAATATATACATATTATATATATACATATTATATATATATATATATATATATATATAAAACCATTATTCAGCCATAACAATGAGGAAATCCTACCATTTGCAACAACATGGATGGACCCTGATGGTATTTTTGTAAGTGAAATAAATCAGAAGAGAAAGTAAAATACTGTATGATCTCATGTATATGTGGAAATCTAAAAACAAACAAAACTCATAAACAGATTAGACTTGTGGTCACCAGAGGAAGGGGATGGGGATGGGGGCAGGGGGAATTGGAAGAAGGTGTCAAAAGGTATAAACTTCACATTTATAAGGTAAATAAGTACTAGGGATACAATGTACAACATGATGACTATAGATAATACATAGGAACACTGATGAGAATAAATGCTAAGAATTCTCATCACAGGGAAAAGTTGTTCTCCTTCCTTGCTTCCTTCCTCCTTCCTTCCTCCCTCCCACCCTCTCTCTTTCCCTTCTTCTTTCTCTCTAAATCAATCTTTTTCTTTCTTTTTTCTCTCTCTTTCGTCTTTTCTTCTTTCTTTCTTTCTTTCTTTCTTTCTTTCTTTCTTTCTTTCTTTCTTTCTTTCTTTCTTCTTTTTATTCTCTTTCTACCTATATGAGAAGATGGATGTTAGCTGAACCTGCTGAGATAATCATTTCACAATATACATATTTTGTAATATATGTCAAATATAAGATGCTGTACATCGTAAGTTTATACAGTGATGTATGTCTATTATTTCTCAATAAAACTGGAAAACAAAGACAAAAAGAGATAAAATAGAGTGTTTAAAACATGTTTAGATATGCCAAATGAAGCAGAAAAAGAGAAAAAATTAACAGAAAACGGATGGGACAAAGTGCACAAAAAGAGCAAAATGGTAGATTCAAACACAACTATATCAATAATTACATTAAATATTAATGTCTTGACACTATAATTAAATTACAAAGGTTAGTAGATTAGATAACTAAAACTAAATAAAAATATATGCTATGTACAAGAAAAAGATATTCACTATAAAAACAGAAATAGAATAAAATTTAAAATATGAGAAAAGGTATACCATGCAATTACCAGTCTAAAGAAAGCTAAGGTATCCATATAAACACTAGAGAAAATTGACTCAAAGAATGGTCAAGATATAAAGAGGTATGTTTCTTAAAATAAGTAGCCAATTCACTTAGAAGATGTAAAAAACACAGTTAAGAATATATAAGAATCTTACATGTGTACTCAATTTTAACAGTTTCAAAATATACAAAACAAATAAGTCACAGAACTACAAGAGATAGATAAATATACAATCATAATTGGAAATCTCATTTTTTTAAAGATTTTATTTATTCGAGAGAGAGACAGAGAGAGAGAGAGAGAGGCAGAGACACAGGCAGAGGGAGAAGCAGGCTCCATGCAGGGAGCCCAATGTGGGACTCGATCTCGGGTCTCCAGGATCAGGCCCTGGGCGGAAGGCAGCGCTAAACTGCTGAGCCACCCGGGCTGCCCCATAATTGGAAATTTCAAAACCCTTCTCTCTGTTTAACAGAAGCAGACAGTAAATCTATCAACCAATATGGACTAATTGATATTTATGTAGCATGACATACAGCAACACCACAATACCCATTTTCCCCAAATATACATGGATTATTCACTCAAATACACCATAAATTGTGTCATAAAAGAAGAGTCAATAAGTGTCACAGGGTACAAAGTATATTAGCTGACTATAAGAGAATTAAAATAGGATTTTATTTTTTAAGAAGCCCTGCAAAATTCACACTTATTGGTATAAAACTATACTTTTAAATAACACAGCTCAAGAAATAAAAGTGGAAATTAGAAAATATTGTGAGCTGACTAAAATACAACATATCAAAATGCATCAACTACATCTAACATAGTATACTGGGGGAATTTTTAATTTAAAATGCTTGTATTAGAAAAAGGGAAAGATAAAAAATGTAGGTTACCACAGTAATAAACAAAATATTCCGCAAAAAAAAGAGCAAATCAAACCCAAATTAAGTAGAAGGAAGGAAATAATAAAGTTTAGAGTAAAAATCAAGGAAATGGAAAATAGGCAAAGAGAAAATTAATTAAAATGCTGGTTTACTAAAAAGAAAAATACTTTGATACATTTGATAAATGCTTAGCTAGAGTTATCAAGTAAAAAAGAGAGAAGACATATTTGCTAGCATCAAAAATGAAAAATAATCAGTACTAGAGATCCCATACTAATAAGACATCATGAGGAAATTACAAGACTTTAGGCCATAAATTCAACAAATGGCACATTAATCAAAACAAATTGCCAAAACTAACACAAGAAGACATTAAAAGCTGAAAAGTCATATACATTTGTAATTACAACCTTCTTTCTTAAGAAAATTCTAGGCTCATTTAGCTTCACTGTATTTTCTATAAAATAATAATACCAACTCTGCAGGAACTCTTAAAGAGAGTAGGAGTAAAAAAAAAAAAAAAAAAAAAGAGAGAGTAGGAGTACAAACTTCCTAAACCATTTTATGAAGTTAGCATTACTCTGATAATAATACTAGACAAAAATCTGATTAGAAAAAGAAAACCATAGGCCAATATCTCTGATGAACATGAATACAAAAGTACTTAACACAATCCTAATAAAGAGAATCCAGAAGTATTTCAAAGACGATTTATCCCGAGGTTGCAAATTAGTTTAACATTTGAATATCAATTATATATTTCACTATAGTAGAAAAATAAAGGAGATAAGATATATGCTTATCCTAATAGATCCAGGAAAACATTCAATAAATTTTAAGACTCTTTCATGATAAAAACTCTCAACAAAGTTAGAACTTTACCCTGACAAAGAGTATATATAAAAGAACTAGAGCAATCGTCTTGTTTACTCATGAAAGACTATTTCTCCTAAGTATTTGGGTAAGGCAAGTTTTTCTGATCACCACTTCTATTGTGTTTAATACTAAAAGACTTAATTAATGAAATGAGCTAACAAAAGAAAATAAAAGGCACAAAAATTGGATGTTAAGAAATAAAACCGTCTGTATTCACAGATGATATCATTTTGCACATAGAACATATTAAAGAATCTACAGATAAGTCTCTAGAAGTAAAAATTGAATTTAGCAATGTCACAACATAGGACACCAATATACCAAAATTAATTGCACTTTTAGATACTAGAGATGAACAGTTTGAAAGTAAAAATTTAAAATTTCCTTTATTGTGCCTTTAAAATAATAATATTATTAGGGGAAAATTAATCAAATATATGCAATATCTACATACTAAAGATTTAAAAAGCATTACTGGAAGAAATTAAGACATTGAAATACATGACAAGATTTGGAACATTCATGAATTGGAAGGAAGACAATTCTTTCATGATACCAATTCTCTCTAATTTGGTCTACAAATTCTATACAATCTCAGTCAGCATCCAGGAAAATTCCACCAGGCTGTTTGCTAAATTTATCAAGCTAATCTTAAAACTTATAGGAGAAATTTTTATAGTAGAAATGCAAAAAATGCATTTTTTGCATTATTTTTACAGTAGAAATGCAAAAAATGTAGAATAGCCAATATTGAAGAAAAATCATATGAAGAACCCATACTAATTGGTCAAAGACTGACATGAATTAAATATTGTATTTAATTGTGATTAACTGCAGCCTTTTCCTTATACCACACACAGAAATTAACTCCAGATGCATGGGGCCTAAAATAAAATCTAAATCTTTTTATAAGAGTTCATGGAGAAAATCTTGGTAATCTTGAGGTTGATAAAGACTTCTTAGATAGGACATACAAACACACATATATGTGCACACACACACACAACCATAAAAGAATAAAAAATCAATTGGATTTCATAAAAATTTAAACTCTCTTATTTAAGAAGCACCTTAAGAAAATGAACAAGCAAACAATAGACTGGAATATAATATTTGCAATGTATGTATCTGACAAATTATTTTGTAGCAACAATGTATAAGGTGCTCTTTCAACTCAAATATAAGAAGTCAAACAACTCGATGTTGGACAAAAAATTTGATCAGATACTTCAGAAATGATATGCAAATGACCAATAAGTACATGAAAAATGGTCATCATTAGTCACCAAGGAAATGTAGCTTACTAACTAATAATTAGTTACTTCTACATACCTGTTACAATGGCTAAAATCAAAAAGGTTGACAATCCCAATTGTTGATGAGGATCTGAAATACTGGAACGGGAACTCTCACCTTGCTAGTGGTAGCATAAAATTATATAACCACTGTGGAAAGGAGTTCAATAGTTTCTTATAAAATTAATCATACTTAATCTATGATCAAACAATTCTGTTTTATTTGCCTAAGAGAAATAAAATGTATTTCTACAAAAAGACTTGTAGTTAAATTATCACAGCAACTCTCTTCATGATCCTTCCAAAACCGGAAAGTGAATAAATGTCAATCCACAGGTGAATGTATAGACCATTGTGGTATATAGAAGGGAGTACTATGCAGCAATGAAAAGAGACTACTGATATACTCAACACTGTTTTGCTGCATGGAAGAAGCAAGAAATAAAAGCTTACATGCTGTAGAATTCCTTTTATATGAAATTCTAAGGCAGGAAAAAAATCATACCTGGAAACTGGGTATGGTGGTGGAATGAGGATAGTCATTGACTGCAGTAAATCTTACTGAAGTGACAAGAGTGTCCTAAATCTTGATTGTGAGGGAGGTTACATAAATACACACATATGGCAAAATTTGCCAAACTGTTCACTAAAAGTGGGTGCATTTTACTGTATATAAATTATACATCAATTGACTGGATCCTGCTAAATTTAAAGACTTATAAACATTTAGCAATCAGAGTTAGGAAGATACTTTTGCCTAGAAGCAAGCTTTTTAGGAAGATTTAAGAAAAGAAGCCTGCTATAAAGATACACTGGGACTGGAATCTGAACCAGAACTTATCTGATAATCTCTTTACAACAGGCAGCTCTTAGCAAAGGAGCAAAATTTAAAATGAGGGAAGCATGGGACAAGCAGGAAGGCAATCAAACTCAAGCTCACTCAGTAGTTTTACTGTGGCAGGTTCTATGCTAAAGGCATTTCATAAATAATCTTGCAGGTTTATCAAAACAATATATGATAAGCATTACTAAAGCTTTTAAATAACATACTCAAGTAACAAAACTAGAAGTAGAGGTGTTAAGGTGTGAACTTAAACCTGTTGTCTCCAAAGATACAGATTTTTTCACTTAAGAAAAAGCAATTTATAAGGCAATGTTTACTAAAAATACAAGGATGGGTTGTTTTGTCTGTAAAAAGGATGACAGATTTGTCTTTCAAAGAGAACGAGAACTTCTACCTCTGAGAGCGATGTCAGAAGTTGTATAAGAAAGTACTCAACATTTTGAAATGGAAGGAATTTGATATTTATATTTCATAGTTAACTTGACCTGATTTCCAGTTTCTGAACTGACAGACCTCAGAAAGCCTCTTAAAATTTCCCCAGTAACTAAATAAATTAGGCGGAATGATATTCTCACATTAGTAGTTTTTTTTAAATAACTGGTCTAAGATTATGTTCCTTTTGAGAATCATCATTTTAGTTGGCTATCTCCAGTAGTATTATGCAAAAGCCTGGACTGTTCTACATTTTTATAAATCCTTCAAATATTCTTATAAAGGCATAGTAGTATTACTTTCCCCTTTGAAAATGATATAATGTTATGGTAGAAAGTGATGAGTAAAAGAACTTAATTAAAAATTCTGAAGAGAGAAAAAATGGGAGATTCAAACAAAAATGCAACCTAGTACTAAATATGAAGTCTTATATTTAAGATGAAAACCTCAAAGGCACAATAAGGGATAAAGGGACCTGGCTTCCGCGAAGTCCATTTGAAAGAGACCGTATAGAACTGTGTGAAATAGAAGCATAACATGGACCAAATATATATGAAACTAACAAGTCTTCAAAATGTGTTAAAGAAAGTTTCCAGAATGTTTTAGTCTAATCAAGTTGAGTGTAGAGTGTTGTGTTCAATTTGTGTCACTTTATTACTATTTTTTTAAGTAGGCTCCACACCCAGCCTCTGCGGGGCTTGGATTTATGGACTTAGGACCCTGAGATCAAGACCTTAGCTTAGATCAGGGATCCCTGGGTGGCGCAGTGGTTTAGCGCCTGCCTTTGGCCCAGGGCGCGATCCTGGAGAACCGGGATCAAATCCCACGTCGGGCTCCCTGCATGGAGCCTGCTTCTCCCTCTGCCTATGTCTCTGCCTCTCTCTCTCACTGTGTGCCTATCATAAATAAATAAAAATAAAAAAAATAAAGTTGAAAAAAAAAAAGACCTTAGCTTAGACCAATGTAGTCAGATGCTTAGCTGACTGAGTAACCCAGGCACCCCTTAATATCCACATTTTCAATTGGACTTGGACAAACTACAGTTCATTTAGAGAAGGTAATCAAAATAATGAGGTATTCAATAAATACATCCTAGGAAGAATGTGTGAAGTTGAAATGAAAGGGTTTTGTGACAATGGTTTGATGGATACAAACTGATTTTGCATTTTTCAATGAGAACAATCAGTACATAAAGCAGGATGTCTGACAGTCGTACCTTTCCACAAATGAGATGGGGTGTTTCCCAGAGGGATGAAATTCCTATCATTCAAACTATTGAGGAAGATGACAAATGATAGTCTTTTAAGAAGAGTATAGGTAAGGCTCTAAGGTTCTTAGCCTTCACTACTATCAGGTACCTTGCATGTTATAGATCAACAGGATTTGGCCATGATTTGGTTGAGAAGGATGAAGAAGAGGAAGAAACTCAATGGTAGTTCCATAGATTACTGAGTAAGGAGTAAAAAGACAGAAAGGCAAGAAGAGCAGATGTCTGGGGAGAGTCTAATAAACTCTATTTTATACTAGATTTTAAATTTATAGTGAAATGCCAATGTTATAATCAGTTATAAATATTTGACATTATTTGCAAATGTAGGGCTGTGTTTCATGGAGAAAATGTAAAGTAGTTATAGTTCTGGAACTTATTTGCCTGGAAATAGTTGCTGAAGATGAGGGTATAAATGACATCTCAAGGGAAGGGAGTATAGAAAGAGGAAAGGATAAGGATTGACTCTTGAGGAATTATTACTTTTCAGCCTTAGAAAACAGTAGAGGCAGAGAAGAAAATTAAAAAGAGAAAAATAGGATGTTTATAGAAGCCAAGAAAGAAGAGAATACCAAGAAGTCAGAGGCCAGTGAATATACTTAAAATACTGCAAGGAGGGTTAAAGAAGACTCAAAAAATTCCATTTAATTTGACCATCAGGATCTGGACTTTGGAGATAATTTTCTGTAAATTAATAAGTACAAATGTTAGTAAATAGAAGTAGTGAGTGTACTTTTTTTTTTTCAATGAATTTAGTGGCAAAGGGAATAATAAGGAGATAGCATGTTGACTGTCAAACAAGATAAAAGCAATTTTATCTAGAAAATTAGATGCTTTTGTGTATGTTTATGTAAGCAAAAACAATTAGAAAGAAAGACCAACAATGCCAAAGAAGGAAGAGATGTATCTTGCAGATCCTAGAAAAACCAAGCAGTAAAAAGACCCAAAGCACTTGGTCACCTTGGGGTCATTGCTAACTCTTAAGGCTCATTTTCCTGATACTGTGCCTGAGATATCTACTTTTAATAGTCACTGAGAGGCCTACACGTGCATAACAAGTCTAGCTCAGTGCTTGATACACAGTCATTATTTTTAAAAACCTAGTATTTCTTTTGGAAAGGAGATGGAAACAGGAGGGCAGAGAAGGAAAGATGAAGATACCAGAGAAAAGTTTCAGAGAGTGAAGCATGGTGACAGATGGAGAGGAGGAAAGATTATGGAGGTTGTACCAGATGGCCTCTGCTTTTTCAGTAAAGTAGGAAGGAAGGTCATCTGTTCAGAGTGAGGACAGCATGGTTGAGAACGAGACATGAAAAATGTAGAAAAATGTTAGAATACTTTTTTTTTCTCCCTAGAGAAAAGGGATATACAGTTCAGAGAGGCACGAGATACTGAGTTCCTGAGGAGTAAAGATGCCTAGAAGTGTGGTTGGAAAACAAGAGTTTAGCAGGCCCAATGGGGGCTTTCTCATAAGCTTATCTGGTAAAGCTTGGCATCTTGGGAATGAGTGAGTAGCCTACAATGGTAAGGTAACTCATTTGGGGGATTTGGCATGATCTAGGGGTGATTCTGCTGTTATGGTGAACCACCTAGAAGTCATAGAGTCTTGGTGGCCTGGGGAAGTCTCGTGAAGCTGGAGTCAGGATGAAAAACTGGATACGTGAGAGGTCATTGAGGATACAGGATCCATGATAAAGATGAAAAAAAAAAAACTGATGGGGGAGATGGGAATGAAGATGGTTGAAGTAGGTGAGAGGAGCTCTTTTATATGGATTATTAAAGCTGGGTCAGTTTTGAGAGAAGATTAATGTAAGTAGAAGGTATAAGTAGAAGGGTGGCTGAAGTGCATTCACATCAAGACCATAAAAAATGAAGAGATTAGATAAATTTTATATAAAAGGTATGGTTTTGGACACCCATGAAGATTCTCAAATTATTGGGCTGATAAAAGATTTAAGGAAGAAATATGTAACATGAAAATAGCAGTAGTAAGAATAGTAGTTAGGTGACAGTTCTAAGGCTATGAAGAGGCCTTTAAATGGGACCATACAATTTCAGAATAAAACATTTACCTGAGGCTCAACAGATCTGAGTTTAAAGCATGGCTCTGCCACCAAGGTTTCCCAGCTGAAGAGCAAGAGATGTGGAGTCTGAGATTACCTCCAGTTAGATCTAATAACTGTGACCTCTTAGACTGACCCAGTCTTCGTTTCACCAGAAGCATACACTCAAGTTAAAGAGATAAGTACCTGTTCATGCAAAAAGAAAAAATAACAGAGAGGTGACCCTACAAGACAGTGTTTGAATGTTAGGGGGTGGCAAGGTAATTCTTACTACAGATGTATCTCGGGACAAGAGCTCCATGTTAAGGTCACCAGCTTTCATTGTAGAGGAGTGAGGAGGACCCATACTCTTGGCTTCTGAACAAGAATCAGGATCACCTAATCACTGTCACTGACGCATAGCTTCCCAACCAGCTTGGTGTTTAATGTTTTGCCCAATGAAGCTCCAGGCTAGCACCACTCCCTCGCTCTGAGGAAGACTCACAGTCGAGAAAGGAGCACAGCCATGGCCTTCAGGAAGCCTCCTAGTTCTACCCCTGGCAGTTTCAAGGGATCTTCAGCAAAGCTCTCTGGAATCTGCCTCTGCGTATCTTCCATCCACCACAGCCCATACCTAGTTCTGCCTTAAACAACCACATCCACCAACTTGCTAACCTCTCACGGTTCATTTTTTTTCCTACTTCAATCATGTGACTATAAATAGTTCAGATCATTCACTACTTTAATTTTTTTAGCTTTATTGATATGCAAAAACGTCACATGCATTTGATGCTTATATCTTGATAACCTTGGAATCATTACTATCTGAAGCCAAGCCCAGGGAGACTGAAGTCCTGCTGAACTCAGCTTCTATTAATTGAAGTCCCATGAACTACAGAGTGACCATATCTGGGACAGACCCATTTTACTTCCATAGTCCTGATATAAACAGGGCTGGCTTCACCACTGGGCATAGTGGTAGGGCCCAGTGTGGCATCAGAGGTCTACGAAAGTGTTTTAATTTTTATTTCTTTTAGAGATAAGATAAAAATAATGAAAGAAAAAGTGAATATGATAACATGAATATAATATAAGGAATCCAGCCTGGATTGTATTTGCTTTTACAATAAACGGTCATAAAATATAAATTTTAATTTTTTTCCTAGAGGAAGAGGACCATGGAATCAAAAGTGCCTAGACATGATGAAAATTATAATACAGTCCTGAGTGTAATCATTAATAGCTTCCTTTTTTCTCCTCTTGAATTCTTAGTTCCAATGATAAAGTTATAGAGTGACCCTAATAATGAGAGAGTGGAAAGAGACGTAAAGGAGATGCCTAGAGATGGAAACTCTCAAACCTAAAGTAAAATACAGATGAAGGCCTATTTCAGACCAATAGCCATGGTAAACATATGGTCATTTTTTTAGTGTTCTCTGTGAGCCTGTACACCTTTGAAGTCTCCCTTCCATTCTTAGAATCATTCTAAGAGATGCCAGTTGACCAGCTGGAACACCGAGAGGTATACATGAGAGAAGGAGCATGGAGATTGTGACTCCACCCATCACTGCGGAAAAATCCTAGCCCAGTGGCCCTCCCCTATCATCTATTCTTTTCCCACACCCCTCTCTCCTTCTCACTTTCTCTGTCTCCCAGGCTGCCAAATTTCATTACAGTTAGTTTTGAAAACATGCAGATTGGCTCTGCCACAAATTTGTGTTCTCTAACCCCTCACTGTGGCTCAGCAATCCTTCTTTTCATCTCTTGTTAACTCCATTTACTCTTCCTCCCATGGCTTGGCATAGAGGAGAATGAGAAACAGGTCAGTCTCTCACTCACTCAGCAAGTCTTGGTTGAGGACATACCACAACACCCAGGACAATTCCTGGTCCTGTCACAGATCTGACCTCAAGTCGCTCACAATGTAGTAAGGAAAACAATGTGATTCACCTTTTTTTTTTTTTTAATATGCCTACTAGGTGGCAAGAAGGATGACGAACACTTGCTTTGAAAAGATGAATTCGACATCAGCTCTGCCTCCCCTGAAAAGTTCACTTCTCAAATGTACATAAATGGATCAATATCAAGCCAAATGTTGCCTCTCTTTAATTGGGAGTCGGGAGCTGATTATGCAAAGTATACCTGAGGGCAGATTACAGTTGAAAGTTTGACCCAACTTGCACAAGAGACATCTCTTTGCTCTTAGTTTGGGCCTCCTCCCGTCTCCAGACGTTTCTACATTAGAACCAAAGTGAATACAAGCTTATTTTTAAATCATTAAAACCCTTGGCCCAAACAGCTCACTACAGCATGTTGTTCCTTAGTTAGGAGCTGTCAGAGTCACTTAAAAACAAAGCTGAGCAAAGTGTTAAATAAACGTACAAGAAGGCAGAAGGGGCAGTTCAAATATCACCAGGTAATCCAAATCCACTGTGGATTTGGGGAGAGCGCATCTGCAGACTCTAAGAGACCGCAATGCTGATTAGCTTTTTAATCTTACCCCAGTAAGGATGGAAATTTTTCCTGTTACTGAGAGACACGAGGAAACCATTATTTCTTTGTAAAGACAAATATCCATTTCAGTAAGTAATTTAAAGCACACACTGTAGAGAACATGTGTGGATATTTGGCAGGGAGCTGGAAGTACTAATAAAATAACTTCTCCTTAGCCGATCTTTTCTAGACTAAAAGACAGAATTAATGGTTTCTTCTTTCTGGTATTTACCATATTATAGATGCTTACAGTTGATCAACTGTTAGAAATAAAGAAGTCCTATGCACATAAAATAAGGGAAGGAGGACAAGAGAAATCTATCACTATTTTCTTTTTTACTTAGAATGTCATCAATGTTTAACTAACGCCCTTGATGTCAGCCTGGCTAATGACTCTGTCTTTCATTATTTAGATATGTCTATACCTGCATAGCCCTGGGATTGTCTCAATCATACATATTTAGCTTTGATACTGTTTGCCTCTTTAGGATTTGGTTATATATCCGAGGGAAAAAAATGCACTTATATTTTTAGATAAGTGTTACTTCATGACATGTTTGTGAGGCTAAGAAGATGACTGGGGGAAAAAAAAGATGACTGGGGGTTGATAATATTATAGGGCACTAAAAATAATTTCACTTTAGAAACCACACATCTTGTCACCTGTCCCTCATCCTGGCATCATGCTGGGCAATGGGAAGATACATTCAGTATTCATACATACTGTCAGAGCAGGGTGCTGGCTGTTGTGGAGGAATGATCCCTACCTGTCTCTGTCATTACCCTCTTGGAGTTTACTATGGCTTTGGGTAGATTATGGAAAAGGACAAATGCAATATTTAATTAGTGGAACCAGAGCAAAGAGTAGAAAAACTAGTGTTGTATCTCACGACATAAATGAAGTGTCTATCACTCTGCCTGGTTCCTATAGGTGCTCAGTAAATATTTGTTAAATGAATGAATAAGTATTTTCTAGACCCTAGATGATGGCCCTGAGCTATCATATACTTGGGTCTCCAATGGCAAGTAAGAGGCTTCAAGATTCTCTGTCATTTTTTTTCTCTTGGAGAATTGGCTTCTTAATATATAGTTTAACAAATGACTATCAGAATGTCAAGTCTGCTAATCCTGTGTCCTGGGAGGTTTCCAAGACAGAGGACTCTACTGTGCATTAGAGGTGGGGACGGGGACCCACTGGTGAAGATTTTTTTAATGGATCTTCATATGTCACTGTTCTGCAGAGCCTCTGTCTCTCTTTAAATCTTTGGTGTCCTTTAGGGACTCTTCATATTAGCTTTCTAATTACCAAAAACCATGTCACAGAATTTCCTTTTCTCTCATTTATGCCGATTGCAATGCATCATCTTCTGGATCAAGTTAAATAGTTCTTCTTCCTTTGCTTTCCTACCTTTGAAATTTTTGTGGACTGTAATTATTTCGCATTTTGGCAATGGCTTCAATGAATTATCCATTTTCTTTAATCCACCCAGATAACTGGATTCTTCTATGGGCTTAATCATCTTGCTGCTCTTGCCTGGAGTTCCTCTCATTGCTCTTCATTTGTTCTGAAAAGAGATGCCTCAAACTGAACCCTGCACTCTGGTGAGATTTTTAAGAAGCAGATGTTCTCATGGTATCCCTATGATGAAATTTTATTGCTATGAAGCTTTTTATGGCATTATCAGCAATTTGTATTTTCTCCAAAACTGTGCCTAAAGCTTTGCAAAACTTTATTTTCACTTATGGGTCTTCATTAAGTTACATTTTATGAAGAGGGAAAGAGAGACAGACAGACTTGCGTGTGTGTGTGTGTGTGTGTGTGTGTGTGTAAGATAAAAGAGAAGAACTGCCAAAGGTGTTGACATTTTCTAACTAAAGAAATAATTTCTCTCTGAACTAATCCCTTAGAGATTGCAACTATCCAACTTTATAATCTTAAAAGCTCTTATTCACTTGATAGGTTATAAAATATTATTTTATAGATATATAGTTAGATGCACAAATATAGACTTGTAATATTTAATCCTGTGAGGCAGAATTATTCCCATTTTACAGATGATGAAAGCTACTGTCTGAAGAATCCAATAACTGGCCTAATGAAGCAAGGGGTAGACCTGAGACACAGCCCTGGATCCCCTGCCTCCCAGGCCAGAGCCATCTCTGCTCCAAAACAGCTGCCTCTTCCATCACAGCTGTTGTTTAGAGAAACCAATTCCAGTTTCAGATACTGCATATATAATAAAACACAACAGTAAACTTTACACTCAGCCTCCAATACTTATTGCATACTTTGTTTTATCAGATTGCCTTGCCACTGTCAAAGGAAGAGAAAAAAGAAACTAGGAAAGTGAAGTGTAGCTTGTGTTCTTCTTTTCAGAGATCCCTGCAAATATCAGTGTCGGGAGTCAAGGGCAACCTCATTGTTCTGAGCTTTTTCTGGTATAGGGAGAGAGACTAAACATCACCATGCTCTGATGGTAATAAAACAGAACACACGATGTGGAGCATACAGTGCTGATCCACTGGGCTGAGGTCCCCAAATTATGAACAGGTTGCCTTCCAAATGTTCTCTTGAAGGAAGTTGTTTAGATTAATGAATGCATGTTCTCATGCCCAAAAAGGCCCTATAAATAAGGTTAAGAGTTTAGGTCTTAGCCACAAAATCCTGGCTGTAGTTGTCTGGAGTGTAGTACCAGGTGTCTTGGCATCTCTATAATAAAAAATAATAATAAATAAAATAATAATTATTTTTAATAATAATAATAAATGAAATTATATATGTATACACACACACACACACACACACACACACACGCTATGGCCTAGAGAAGGGGCTCTAGAGAGGTGGTGAAAGTGAAGATCAGTAGGGGGCATTTGCAGAGAGTAGCAACAGGGCTTTAACAGTAGAAGCTATTGTGACAGCAAGAGACTCCAGTTAGATCAGTACTGGGGAAAGTTTCCTCCTTTTCTTTACTCTTGTCAGTCCAAGACACCACTTCTCCTTTCTGCTATCAGCCACTTATTGCTTCAAGTTTCCCTTTCACCAGAAGCAGTTTGAGTCAGAAGAGAGGTCTGGGTCTCTCATCTCATGCTCTGTTCCCAAAGCCAGCACACAGTGATACAAAAAATTGGCTGAGTTTATCTATTTGCAGGTCCCTTTGTATGAAGATCATACCAGAGGAAAGAGATGCTCTGGGCCCCTACTGTGCCATCAGTATCATTCTGTAATTTAAAAAATACTTTATGTCATATGTAAATTCACAAGATGTAATTGGCCAACATATCAGTTGCTTCTAGGTTGTGCTTATTGAGAGAACTTAGATCTGATATCATCTAGTATAAATTACCCAGATTGATATCCTTATTCTTAATATGAATTATTTATATCTAAATATCTAGTGTAGATTATCAAGATTTTTTTCAATGTAGTTGCAAAAATGATGGGCTCTGGAGTGGGACTGCCTGGTTTACAAGCTTTTGCCTTTTATTTAGTTATTTATACAAGAGTAAAAATAATGCCTACTCCAAAGGATTGTTGAGAGGATTAATGGCTTGGTTCTTACAATGGGCTTATCCCAGTAATTACCAGAGAGTAAGCACTCAGTGTTTTCTCTTGTTATTATCATCATTGTCTTTGTTGTTTAGTTATGCTTCAGAATTATATAGATTCTAGATTTTCTATGGAATTTTAACAGAGGTCTTGTGAAAGACTCTGTTTTAATAGGGTTCTCTGGGATTGGAGAATGTGAGGAAAGGGGTCTGACACCTGTGAAGTTATAATGACCTCCCAAACTCTTCCAGTGAAAGACGGGAGAGTGGGAAGAAAACATGACTCCTCTTCTTTGCTCTCACCACTACAGAGATTGCTCTGCCCATGCCCAACCCCAGGATGCATGAAAAGTGGAAATGGCCATAAGGCCAGCAGGTAGAGAAGAGGCAGCAGAGTGTGGTAGTGATGAACATGTATTTCGACGGGCCAACTCTCTGGGTTTAAACCCCATTTCCATCCCTTAATACCTGTATGACCTTGAGCAAGTTACATAAACTCTCAGCTTTCCTGTCTGCAAAAAGGAGATAATGATAGTATCTACTTACAAGGTTGTTGGGAGGATTAAATGAGTTAATGTCTATAAATGATATAGACTAATATCTGACATAGTTCAAGTACTACAGGAGGAAGTGAAGAAAGGGGTGATAGCCCAGATACAGTTAATAATAACAAGCAACCCCTCCAGTGGCTCTTCCCGAATCCCATATGTATTCAAGATGTATTTATATATCAACTGTGTTTACTGACCTGAGTTTATTTTTAAATAATGATTCAACTGTCTTCTCATCTTCTTTGGTTTTACATGTTTGCATTTTTTCTACCATGGTTTCTCCATGTTATCCTAACTTTATTATTAATTTTAGAAAAAAAATCAGTCTCTCCTTGCATGAATAGACTCTTAGTCTGCTTTCAGAATGTATCCAGACTTTTCCCCCTTGGGGTCTAGAATGATAGGTAAGAAGCAGTCAAATCCACGTCTATCTTTGCAAGAGGAATGACCCAGCCGCCCATTCCTCCTGTACAATTTCTGCTCTGAAGTGATGCTAGACACTTTTGATGTAAGGCTATGCAATTCCTCCAAAACATGGCCTGAAATGATGAGAGACAGAGGACAGAACAACCAAGTATTGCCAGATTAAATTAGCTATCTGTCCCTTTAAATTGTTATTAAGCCCATCTGAACTTTAGTTTTGTTCTCTGTAAAATGGACATATTACTACATACCATTTTGTGCACCATTTATTGAGTAATCTGAATTATTATTGAATGCTCTATTTTATTACAATAGGTGTGTTTTCTTTCTTGGTTTCATCAAAACTTGCATTCATCCATGGAGTGTGTTATGTAGGTGAGTACTGTCTTTTGTGTGTAGTGAGGCAGAAAAAGGTTGAGAATAGTTGATCTGAAGGACTGAATGGATTGCATGCACCTCAGGAATTCCTCCACAGATATTGTTTTCCTCATCTGAACTTCTGATATGTCCAGAGAGGTGGAGAGCTCACCATTGTGCCCCCTGAAAAAGTATACAGTGCTTTCAGTTTGTGCAGAAACGTATGGCCAAGCAGCCAACCCAGCTGACACAAGATTTGACATTGTCTTATGAACATTAAGGAGCCTGACAAGGGCAGTTGGCTGAATTGAAGGCCATCTTTTCTTCCCGTGGACTGAACTCAGCGCCAAGCTTTTCCGGAAGTGGTTTGGGGTTACCTCTGGCACAAGGGACAAAAACCCAATAAAGATCCTAGTGTCCTAGATCATAGTGCATGACTATACTCTTAGTCTAGAAGATTTTTAAAGCAGATGTTACTAAACATCTGTCCCAGTCATAATAAAATAAGTAAATAAAGATCACAAAAGGGAAAGCAGCCATAGATTGTAAAAAGCTCAACTTTCAAACTTACCATGTGCCCTCCAATGATTTTCTCTTGGCATTAAATGTGTTAATTTGCTGTGTCTACTCATCCATGAGGGTCTGTGACAGCATTATGAAAAGTCAAAGAGATCTACAATAATGAGGTTTTTTTTGTTTTTAATTTTATGTTTTCACATTGATTACAATTTTTAAAATATGAAAGGACAGAACATATTCTGAATTATCTAGTAAACCACCTTAGAACCAAGTATTGCCATATGATTTCAGTGCTCAGGTTTATGTGTGAGTGAATAATCTTATGGGTACCCAGTGATAAAATATAGTCAGAACATTTCTGGCTGGCTTTAGGTGATCACACCCTAATGTTAATGAGACAGCGATCATCATATGTCTGCTATTGTACTCTTGTTGGATTCTTTCACTAATTATAAAGACAAAACTTCTTTTACAGTGATCAGCTACTATTGAAAGATATTTTCACAGGCTAGGGTTTTAGCTTCATAATTTATTTAATAAATCTAGAATGTTTTGACATCATGAAAATGACAATGTGGTGGAATAATGTTCTACATTAATTGTCACAAGCTAATGAGAAAAGAACAAAGGCAGACTTAATATATAAATGGGATTTTTGCACCAAATGAACAGTAAATGACATCACAGCACCTGGTACAAACTTCCAAAGCTTTTTATCATTGTTCAAATAGAGAATTCTGGTTGAATAATTAAATTGTCACCAGGCAGTAGTGGTATAACCACTAAACTTAAAGAAATCCATGTAGAGGAGTAAGTATCTTCCATGTTGCTTATAGATGTTCTCTGCAGACCCATATTTGTACATCACAACTTGCAAAAGTTCATGAGGATTAAGCAATAATAAACAATGAAGAATTTGTCATTCTGACAGGTGTGAGGTGATATCTCACTGTAGTTTTGATTTGTATTTCCCTGACAATGAGTGATGTTGAGCATTTTTTCATGTATTTGTTAGCCATCTGTATGTCTTCTTTGGAAAGAACGTCTATTCACATCATCTGCCCATTTTTAAACTAGATTATTTGTTTTTTGAGTACTGAGTTTTATAAGTTCTTTATATATTTTGGATACTAACCCTTGATCAAATAAGCTGGAGATTATGCTAAGTGAAATAAGAGAAAGACAAATACCATATGAGGTCACTCATATGTGGAATTTAAGAAGCAACACAGATGAACATAGGGGAGGAAAAAGAGAGGCAAATCAGAAAAGTCTCCTAAATATAGAGAGCAAACGGACGGTTGCTAGAGAGGAGGTAGGTGGGGCGGATGGGTTAAATGGGTGATGGAGATTAAGGAGAGCACTTGTTGTGATGACCACCGGGTGTTGTATGGGAAGGCTGAATCACTAAATTCTACACCTGAAACTAATATTATACTGTATGTTAACTAACTGGAATTAATTATATTAATTAAGATTTTTTATTTATTCCTTTTGAGAGAGAGAGCGAGCATGCATGCAAGTGGGGAGGGGCAGAGCAGGAGGGAGAAGGAGAAAGAATCTGAAGCAGACTCTTCACTGCTTAGAGGGCTTCACCAGCCCTCATGGGGCTGGATTCCATAACTTGAAGTCAGACACTCCACCAGCTGAGCCACCCAGATGCCCCTAACTAACTGGAATTTAAATAATAAGTTGCAAAAAGAAAAAAAAATGCCATTAAATTATATTGTATAATTTTTTGGTATTAATTTTTGGGTGAATTTCTATATATTCATTGAAACAATGTATTGTGGTCCAAATTAGATATTCTTTAAAAAGGAAAAGTGACAACAGTGATGCATATGATTTAAGGAAATAGTCCATTAGGTTCAACATTACAAATATACAAATTGACAGCGAATCAAATGCCAATTTGTATATTATTTTACAATTCAACCTACATATCATTTAATTTAGCAAAATATCATAACATCATCTGCCACATTAAATCATTTTGAACAGTTTTGGCTACATATTTTTATTTGTATTTATTAAAAGTAAACTGAGGCATATTAAAATGTTTAAGGATATATCTGAGCATTTATCCACTCCAATTGGGCAGCACCAAACCAGAAGTGATTATAAGTGCTCCACTGACAGGAGTTAGGGAAAAGATTTTAATGGAGAAAGTGAGACAGCAAAAAACAATAAATAAATAAATTCTCTTATCGGCCACAGCTTAAAGCCTAGTTGGCTGTTCCCGATTGGTTGTATTTAGTGTTTTGATTTCATCACCCTGAAGCATTTACAGGCTTAGATTTTTGTTTTGCTTACATAGACCTCCACGGCATTAGAGTAACTTCAATCTAGTGGCCTCCTTGTTTAATTAATTAAACACATGCAATGTGAAGCTTTGTTTAGATCTTTTTTAAATATATGAATTATAAGTACAGTCGCACATACTTAAGTAAAACATAATAAAAAAGCAATTTAAGACAACAATGAAAGCTTATAATTTTTTTCCTCCAAAAGTTTACTTTATTCAAGTGCTAAGATTTTTTTAATGGATAAAGATTTTAATAGTAAAATTTAACATTGATGGAACACCTATTATACATACATAGTTAGTATTACTCTTGTCACTTTAAAAATAGAAAAATGTATTCCAAGGGAAAAAAATGACTTGTCCAAAGTCATAAAATTATTAAGTAACAGAACAAGGATTTGTAGTGAGAGATGTATGGTTGCAATTTCTATTCTTCTCTCAAAACAACAAAATGTCTCATGGTTTGAGCCAGGAAAATACAGAGGGACAGTTAACAGAAATAATGAATTTGGTTTTGTATGAGTTGGCCAGTAGTCCTTATTCTTTGATGATAATTGTACGATAGGTCTGGGAAACTCATGAAGCTACTCTTCATCATTATGATAAAACAACACTATTGTGTAAGAATGAAAAGCATTCTACACTAGCTCAGAAGAACTCATCAAAGGTGGAAAATTTCTGGTAACTGCTGCATGAGTATCACTCATCCTCACTTGTAACATGATATTAATATTCACTATTAACAAATGTGATTTATAGGGATGCCTGGGTGGCTCAGTGGGTGAGCACCTTTGACTCAGGTTCTGATCCCGGGGTCTTGGGATCAAGTCTCACATCTGGCTCCCCCTGCAGGGAGCCTGCTTCTACCCCTGCCTATGTCTCTGCCTCTCTCTGTGTGTCTCTCATGAAAAAATAAAGTCTTTAAAAAATGTAATATATAGGTAAAACAATTGCTTTTCTACCCCTCTTCACTTCTCTTCTTTCCTCCTCTTCCTCTCCCCTCCTTTTCATCCTCAACTCTCTCCTTCATTTTTTTGTTCTGTTCCTTTCTCCCACTGTACATCCTCTGACATCATTATCCACCTCCAGGGACATTTTTCTGGTGTTGATCTTCTAAGGAGGAAACTTTGCCTTCATGGAGTGACTTAGAGTGATACCATCTCCACTGCCCAGGGCAAGGGAAAAGAGTTTCATTTATCTTATAGGCAGATTATAATGTTCCAATAGCTGAGAATCCAAAATTGTTTAACACTGAAAGACTGTATTTGCTGGAGGGAATGAATATATCAGAAAGGCATAAGACCTTTTCAAATAAAAGTAAATCAAATATTTATTGAGCACCTACCATGTGCAAAAGCTAAAATAGTAGGTAAAAATTGAAAACAAGGATAGGGCAAGCCTTGCCTTCAGATTGGGCATACAAAAATTCAAATCCTAATGCAAGCTAAATAACTGCTCAAGGCAATTATAGAAAAAAGTTAAAAGGAGATATAAAAGTAATTTATAAATAAATAGTGAAGACTAATGCTATAAAGTTGAGACAAAACACAGGTAGAATTTGAATTGTACCTGGAAATTTTACAAGGACTTGCACAGTTGGAAAAGTGAAAATATCGTAGGATTATTATTGGACTCAAGTGGTAAGTTATTCTGATCAATTCTTTGTAAAATTGGACAAATCAATAACAAAATGCTTTAACAACATGCCAAGTCACTAATGAAGATCTTCATTTGGAGAAACTGCATATTCTTATCAGGAGAGTAGGGCCAGTAGTAGTGCTAAGAGTAGAAAGAGCAGTAGTCACAGTGGTAGTTACCACTTTCAGCAACCCTCTACATCTACACGCTAAGAAATGCAAATAATGCTAGAGAACCATCATGAATCTAAAAGATTAAATGTGGCAGGTCATGAGTGGTAATTATAAATTGTTTATTTTTTCCTTAACTTTTGGATTCCATCTTTTACATGTAAATCTGCATTAACTTAAGTCTTAGAAATTGTCAGAAATGTGATTTATATAGGGAGAGGAGCATTATTTCGGCATAAGGCAAAATGAAAAAGTCCTTTTTTGCACACATGTTTCCAGTTTTGCTGCTTAATTTTGGAAAGAGGTAATTCTACGTCAAAATTAGGCTGAGTGAAAAATGCACACACAGTAATCTTCATTTTCATTATCTGGAGTAGTTCAAAAGGCTCAAAAAATGGAACTATTCTCCAAGAAAGGAATGCATGTTCAGGTAATTACAAATAACAGACGCATCTGGTTATCTTAATTGTTTGGGAATGTCTCAATTAGCTGAGAATGTTTTCATGATGACTTGGAGACAGTGAAAATTTTTCACAGCAGATTGGATTCAATAGTGAAGAAATATAGGCAGCTCACCCTGAAGTCTATTTATGACTATAGAATCCGTTCAAAGATCCATATCTTTTGGATTTTATTTGCCTGTAAAGGGAATAGAAATGCTATTTGCTTTTGTTTTGCTTTATCTCTGCAGCCTCGTGGTTGGTCTGAAGAGGACTGCAGGACTGTTGGTGCTGAGGATGCCCAGGCAAAGGCAGGACATGCCAGCCTCCTGTTCTCCATCCTGACCATGATTCCATTTCCTAGCACGAGTTGCCTTCTTACTGAAATTTGATGCTCACGCTTACTCAGTAATTTGGACTTGCTCCTTGGGAAGATTAGAAGGATCCCTAGCTACAGGAATATTCTCAATCTGGTTGAGGACTGATGGTTTTTGGATACTTGAAAACAATTCATACTGACATATTTTGGTCAGACAGTCAGCAGCATTACTTGTCTTAGACCTGCCACCATACGAATGCTCTCATACCCTATCATGCTTCTAGTAGATTGAATTCAGCTCAGATCCTGCTTTTATCTGAGCTTAACTTCCTAGTTATTTTATTTATTCATACTTTTAAGGAAATAGGTTTGTCAACTGCTGGATAGTACATAAATTACTATATGTGGAATACAGGGCAGTGTAAGATAATACAGGATAGTTCTGGAGGATGTCCAACAAATCAATGTCTTAGACTCCGAAACTTCCTCCCTGGGTGCAAAAGCCCTCCTATACAATTTCCTTGCTTTGTGGTATATTCATGTAGATTAAAAGAGATGGCCTCACCTGTTACAGGGGCAATTTGGCAATTTCCAATGCAATTGTTTATAAATGCTTCTAGAGTGATTTTTCCAATCTTGACAAACACTCTCTCAAGCCAGAGGAAACTTCATAATTTCTAGTGAAGAGGTTATGAATTATTAAATCTCACTAATTCTTCACTTAACTGCCACCTTTATATAGAAAACATGATCTGGGTTAAATCCTACAGATAGAGGGAACATGCACCTGGGGTTAATCTAACCAGCAAGTGGATGCTCCACTGCCTCAATCAAATTTAGATCAATATTATTTATCCATCAGCCCTTGAAATAGAACATGGGCTCTTCCACCAAATCTTTCTTTCTTTTTTTTAAAAAAGATTTTTATTTATTTATTCATGAGACACACACACACACACACACACACACACGCACGCACACACACACAGAGGCAGAGAGAGAAGCAGGCTCCATGCAGGGAGCCCGACGTGGGACTCGATCCCAGGTCTCCAGGATCACGCCCTGGGCTGAAGGCAGCGCTAAACCACTAAGCCACCAGGGCTGCCCCCACCAAATTTTCTTACCTGTAGGAATTAGAAGGAGAAACCTAATACTGTCTGGTAATTTATCTACTCCTAGAAAAGTCCGTCTCTTCTAATTTTTCAATGCAGCACCACACCTATACAGCAGAAATGCTTAGGAAGTATTGAAGAGAGGGGTACAAATGAAGGGGAGTGGAAAAAAAGAGAAATATTAGGGAAACAGATGCTCAACTTCCTCTCTTGTGGTGTAGGATGTAAGACGCTGGCGCTTCAACCAGCCTGCAACTTCCAGCCTGCAGATTCTCCTTTTAAAAAGTAGAACCTACTCCTGTCTGTTTAACAGAGACTTACAAAGTTACAAGGCCCCTAATTAACTAGGCATTTAGTCAATACTATCTCTTCTTAAATTATGGACCTTTAGACTCAAAATACCAATGTAATATGTTCTGTATTAGTACGTTAAATAAAAGATCCCGCATGAACCATGGCTCCATCTTTTAGGGCTTCTCTCCTAGCACACTTTTTCTCACCTGATCCTTGCTTGCCCATCTCCATAGTGATGTTAGACAATTCATTGTTGGATTCCATATAAATCCTTCATGTGGGACGCTTGGGTGGTTCAACAGCTGAGCATCTTCCTTTGGCTCAGGTCATGATCCTGGGATCAAGTCCCATGTCAGGCTCCCTGTGGGAAGCCTGCTTCTCCCTCTGCCAATGTCTCTGCCTCTCTCTGAGTCTCTCATGAATAAATAATAAATAAAATTTAAAAAATCATTCATCTTTTGAAAGATAACAAGCAATCCCTTGACTTCCATAGCCTGGAAAGCTTTTCTTTGTGAATAGAATACTAAGAGACCATAATGTAGATATATATATAAAACCCGCCTGCAAGGAATATCTTCTTACCTCTTATTCCATGTCTTTTCTCAAAAAGACTTTGTCTTGGGACAAAGTCTGACTGACTTTGGGACACTCCCTTTATTTTTTTTTCTTTTTTTTTAATTTTTTATTTAATTATGATAGTCACAGAGAGAGAGAGAGAGAGAGAGAGAGAGAGAGGCTGAGACATAGGCAGAGGGAGAAGCAGGCTCCATGCACCGGGAGCCCGATGTGGGATTCGATCCTGGGTCTCCAGGATCGCGCCCTGGGCCAAAGGCAGGCGCCAAACCGCTGCGCGACCCAGGGATTCCCCCACTCCCTTTAATATATAACACTATCTGTCAGGGTTTCTAATTGTCATCTTTCTTAAATCTGCCAGAATTGTTATCTTTGTTAGAAAATACCACACGATGGTCTTTCCTTCATTACCAATCCATCCCGGGTAGCTTGGGCAAATCACCTAACCTCTCTGAGCTTCTGTTTCTTCACTAGTAAGAGGAAAGTGCTAACACCTCACAGAATCAAGTAAGATTGAAACTCAGGTAATGTAAAAGTCTCAGGGCTTAAAAGCTGCAGAATATAAATACTGTCTCAGTAACTCTATTACTCAAATTTTGGCACCCCAATATCCCACTTGGTCTCTGCAGTGGAACAGACTTACAGACTTCCTTTTCCCCAAATACTTCCCAACTCTAGAGTGGCTTTCCAATTCTACTGGTCTGCTCTATATTTCCATCCTTACTCTAATGGTCTCAGCTGGGATTCCACAAAGCTTAGAGCTCCACAGTGCCCTAAGAAGTCATGCTTCAAGCTGAAGCCTTGTTCCCTTCACTCACACTACAGCTGAAGTAAAAACCACCTCACTATCTTATTAATGCAGTAAGAGTAGAGCTATGGCATGGCGCCAGTGCATCTGGCACTCAGGTGTGCTTGCCTCTGAAGCCAGGGGGAATCTGATGTACCAGTGAGTTCCATATTCACACTCATAGAGTCAGGATAAAACTAGCTCCTTCTAGTAGGTTTGTTTGGATTGGAAGAGGGAGAGGAAGATACCACAGTAAGACTGATTGAGGACCTAAGTACTCTAATTTTGGAGTAATCTCCACTGGGAAATCATGACCTCCTTATCCTAGTGCTTAGAGAGGCTAATGGAATGGCTTGGGCAGACTAAACCTGATAACTACTAACAGATTATACCCAGGAACCAGATTATACCCAGGATTCACTGTTATCTTCAGGCCCAAGGTCTGTTACCAGGCCTGCATGGAATGGAGACTTGATCTTTGCTTATGATACAGGGTTTTACTGACCCCATTATTTCCTCTATGATGTAGCTTCCAAATGAAACTTTACCCAAGTCTGCCTGTTTGTCTCTCTCCATCAGTTAGGTCCCCTTACTCCCTGGACTCTTCTATGTAAATCATTGGATTGTCCACCTGGCTTAGTACATGAATCTCAAAGCACTGAATAAATACCTGACATCTACTACACACAGAAAAAGAAAGTCAAGAGCCAAAGGTTTGGAGAAGCAAGGGGTATGTAGATCATATCAGAACTTCTCCAGAAAATTAAACTGAAATTAAAAAGGTTTTAAATACACTGAAAGTTGGCTGAGCTTCACCCCTGAGTAGGAAACAGATAGACAGGTTTACATGCTAATTGGATAATTGGTGAGCTGCAGTTGATTCAAATATAAAGACACAGATTAAACCAAATTTCAGTAGTTAACAACCCACTCTGAGGTTGCTTATTTGTTTGTTTTTGCTGGTCTAATATTTTTAATCAATGCTTTTCCACACCCTGCATGGAGGAGGAAGATTGCTGGGCATGGTTACAGAGGCCAATAAAAAAATCTAGAAGAAGATGCTAATAACGAATGAAAAAAAATGGAATTTTAGTGGAAGAAGGCTTAACTCCTTGGAATCACACAGTCAGATGCACTAATATTTATAGATGAGGACAATGGGGCAGAGAGAGGTTATAAGTGAAACCAAAATATTATTCTTCAGAGTTTTAAGTAGAGGCTTAATTAGTATAAGAAAGTCTTAAGAAAAGAACTGAACTTATGACATTTCCCAGACTTTCTGGGTATAGCATACAAAATAATTTCAACTTGTGAATCTCAGTTTCTACCTAGTATATAGGGGACCAACATTATGGCTAACAGTCATTATACACATTGGATCTCGGGTTGAGAAAGCTGATATTTGCAATTTGTAGATGATTTGCTGGGGTTCAGGGATAAACATTTGTATATCATTATTTAATTTTAGAAGGAACAGCAAAGTGTGTTAGAAATGGTGAAAGAACCAAAGGCAAGTGTTCTCGTCATGATTTCCACAAACTGAGTACAGTGAGGCAGGAGCTATCTTCCCCCTCTTACCTCCATACCCTTCGTAAGGTGACTTTGCATCTCTTCCCATCATGAAGTGGTGTCTACTTTCTTAGTCTAGGCTGACTTTGTGACTTGATTTTACCAACAGAATATGGGAGGAGTGACAGCACGAGAATTCAAAAGCTAGGCCCCAGGGAGCCCTGCTGTCTCCTGCTATAAAACAAGCCCAATCTAGCCCGGCTGGAGGAAAAGAGACTGGAGGTAGAGAAAGTCAGCCAAGTTTTCCCAGCTGAGGTCCTAGATGTGTGACAGAAACAGCTAAGATTGCAAAGCCATTTAACTGACCTGCAGCTGATCTCAGATACATGTTGATCCCCACTGGACCAGTACTGCCCAGTGAATCCAAAGCTTCATAAGCCTCATAAGCAATAATAAATGGCTACTGTATTAAGGGGAGTAATAGTTATTATGCATCATTATTGTAACAACAGACAGCTGACATATGTGTCTGATAGGATTAGCTCCCTCTATAAATATTAGTATGGCTCTGACTTCCAGTAGAATGGATTAGATGTCCCTAATTTGACTGTGGAGAAAAATATGGGGAGATAAATATCTATTTATTTACCTACATGTTATATACATATATTTTTCAAAGTGTTTATGTATATATAGATACACACACACATATATATGCAATATATATAACCACATCTCTGTAGATACGTCCAACTTTAAACACATATATTCATCTATATCTAGATTAATAGACACAAACTGTAAAATCAGACAAGATGCTTTACACAGAGCTCCTCAACCAGATACATTCATCTTCGTATAAAGGTAAATTACTCATTTCTGTCATCAAGGATTTAGTAAAGGCTCTATTGATAGCATATCCTGTGCACTGACATAAAGCGGCCCAGGGCAGATTTATTTAGCAGGTTGGGCAACTAACATATCTTGTGATTTAGCCAAACACAGGTTTTATTTCTTCAACCATCTTTTCTTTCCTCCTATTACCATTCAGGTGGCCCTGCATAAGATTTGCTCACATCAGTGATTAGTCCCTGTATCATTTTTATAGGTCTATTTTTAAAAGGTGCTTATTTAAGTGACTGGTAACTAATCATAGTTCTATAATTGACTGAAAAGTTGACTCAAATTAAATTGAAAAAAAAAAAAAACACCAAACTCTCATTATAAATTATTCTTCCCAGCTCCACAAACACTCATTTTACAAACAGCGAAAGCATGAAGAGACAAAGTTTGCCTTCCTGCAAAAAATATGTTCAACAATTACAGACCAAAATTTATAGCAAAGGAAGAATGTTCCTCTTTCTTCGCGGTGACACTAATAAAAGGAAAGAAATATAAGTACTGCTTAGTGTAGGCTGGGAAATGCCTAAATTTTAAAATTAGAATAGTAGCATTTTATTTCTGGACAAGCTCGACTGATCTTTTTACACAGAGCGACAGACAGGCTTAGGGGGGCATGACCTCATCACAAAGATGTGGGCTTCAAAGGCCGCTCCTCAAACCTCTTGCTGATCACCTGCCCTTCTACTACCCCAAATTAAACATTTAAAAGTTTTGAAGCCTTCTTGCTTTACATTAAACATTTTTCTACCATCCTCCAGTCAATTACCCAGAGGCCAAAAATATCTCTTCCCTCATTCAGCCTATGGCACCTCCACTGTGAAGTGCTCTAAATCCATTAGCAGGGCCCTCTCTGCATGCTACATCATCGGAGGAACAAAGCCGTGATGATGTAGAACAACCCACGTTCATGTATATCACTAGAGTTCTAGCCTCCTGATCAGCCGGCGGGCTTAATAAACATTCCAGATGGCTTGCTCTGCCTGAAGGAAGAATGGATAATCACACTGCACTCCCCTCCAAACAATAATAAAATAAGGCCATGGTAGCACAGAAGCCCGAGCCTGCCAAAAACATTGAAAGGACTGCTTAGAACAATAGAATCAAGTGATTGGAAGGCACATCAGTGCCCTCACCCTTTATGAAGGAAGGTGGCCTGCTTTCCTATAAAGCATGCAAAACCAATTGTGTTATGCAACAGCTCTGCCGAAAAAGAAAGTAAGAAAGAAAAAAACCCAACAACAACAAAAATTCCAACTAAATACTTTCTTTTAAAAGATTTTGGTGAAAAGGGAATTTAAATAAAATAACCTTTGCAAGCCAGAATCCTGAGCCATATATACATAGTCTGACACATACAGCTGTGTGTTATGCTTGTCAATAGGGAGCAGAAGAGGTATGATCAGTTCTATATTCACTTTAAGGCATTTTGGGTGGAATTCCATAATTAGAATATATGGAGGTATTCTGCAGAGTGTCTGAAGAGGCTTAAAAGGATGAATTCACACAAAGAAGTGAGTTGAGTACCACCGGTACTCAGCTCTGAGGCCAGTTCTTAGGGCGCACATCTCTCCTCTCCACTGTTTGCCCTGGGTTCCTCTCTCTTTGCTCCTTGGGTAGTACTTTCTGTGCTTTGAACAGATACCCATTATAGTTAATATGTTCCTGATTGATAACTTATGTCTCCTTCTAGTTCAAACATTTGATCTTCCTGTTATGTGATTGGAGTATATCAGAGTTGGAACTTAACATCTGTTCAGTGTTTATCATGAAAGGTCTATGCAGAACAGAGAGGATTTCCAGGGCAGTGAAACTATTCGATATGATATGAAAATGTTGGATCCATGTCACTATAGTTTTGTCAAAACCCGTAGGATGTCCAACAGCAAGAGTGAATGCTAACATAAACCCTGGACTTGGGGTGATAATGATGTGTCACTGTAGGTTCATCAATCACAACAAATGTCCCAGTCTGGTGGGCAATGTTGATAATGGGAGAGGCCTTGGACGTGTGAGGGGAGGAGGTATGTGGGAAATCTCTGTACCGTCCTCACAACTTTTCTACGAACCTAAAACTGCTCTAACAATTGGAGTCTATGAAAAAAAGAAAGAAAGGTCAAAGCAGATTCAGGTATTTTCTGTATTTATTGGTGGTTAATTGGGGGAATATAGTTAGAAGTCCAAGTAGATTCCTGATACACAGCTTTGACTGCCTCTAACCCAAATAAAAAATTTCAGGTTCTGACTAGATGTATTTGCATATCAGAGTATAACAAGATTCCTTAATGGTAAGCCAAAAATCAAAAGATTATTCCTCCAAGGAAAAGCATCTATAAATAAGGGGCACATGTTGCTGGCTTCCATCTCTCCTGGTAATGCTTTCCACTGCTTATTATGAGTTGTGTGTTGTTACGTGATGATAGGAGGAATGAGCCAACACAGGTTGTGAATGATGTTGCCATCTGAAGAGAAGTATACCCATTTTAGGATCTATATGGTTTAAACATGTGCCTACATATAAGATTTGTGAAAAGTTACTCTTTTAAGTTGAGCTTGATATTTGATATCTTTTATTCCCATGATAGTAGCTTATTTTATGAGTCTAATAAATCACATTCTGCAAGCCAAACAGTCCTCTGTCTTCAAAAAATTACTTAATATACCAAAAAGCTAATATAAGAGCATGGTAACATTAAAAAACATAAAAAGGACTATGTTATATTATGGGTTCTGTTAAGACATCAGTTCTCTAATCTGCTTTTAAATATAGCACATTTCAAATCAAACTTGAGTGAGTAATTCTTTAAAAAGTTCAGCTGGCATAAAAATAGATAAGCAAAACTATGTCGAAAAAAGAGGAAGAATGTAAAAATGTATTATAAAACCACAATAATTAAAACAGTGTAATACTAGACCATGAAGAGAGAAAGAAAACAGTGAAATAGAATCCATGTCAATTAACGACAAAAGAAAGGTAACTTTTCAAATCACTGGGGGATAAATGGATTATTTAATTAATTTAATTGACACAATTGCTAATTTGGGAGGTAAGAATAAATAAAATTAGATAGTAAGTTCCGACAAAGAAAAAAGATAAATGTATACATTAAGGAAATAAAATAATAAACTTGCTAGCAGGAAATAAAGAAAGGCATTTTCATATATATGATATGGATAATTTTTAACATGATGTCAAGGTCATACACTATAAAAAAAACACTGGAAAATCTCAAAAAAGCAAAAATCTATTAAAATAAAAATAAAATAAAAGTAAAATATCTATTTACTTCAACATATACCAAAATCAAAGAAGAATAAAAATTAAATTGAAAGGAACTCTCAATGTATACACAAGGTTAATAACTTTAAGATGTAAACTGTTCTTAAATATCAAAGAAAAAGATTAAAATGACAAGAGAAAATGATATGCAGGAAAAATATATTCATTCACAAATTAGACATAAACATGAAATGGCCTTATCCAAGAAATACAAGTAAAAATAGAGTAAAAATTCTAAGAAATTTGACAGGCAGATATAGAGTGGAAGAACACTTCCAAACATAAAAATGCTGGATAAACTACACACACACACACATACACACACACATATATTATATTTATTATATTATATTATATTATATTATCATATTATAAACATTAAGAATGGTGACATATCCCAATCCCCTTCACCTACTTGAGTCTTCTCTCAGAAAATAATGTGTTATAAGAAAAGATCTACAGATAATGACATTTTGGGGATGCCTGGTTGGCTGCCTTTGGCCCAGGGCATGATCCTGGAGACCCAGAATTGAGTCCTGCATTGGGCTCCCTGCACGGAGCCTGCTTCTCTCTGCCTATGTCTCTGCCTGTGTGTCTCTCATGAATAAATAAATAAAATCCTTTAAAAAATGATGTAGTCTCTGAATGAAATCACAGATTTGTCACTTTTTCATCTAGAGTGAAACCCACAGGATTTCTATCAATTTTTTAGAATTCCTCTCTAAATGAATGTTTAGTTTGAGATCAATCTTAGGTGTTTTTTTTTTTTTTTTAAATCTTAGGTATTTAAGGAAAGCCTTAAGCATGAACGAGAGACTAAAAGAAATAAAACAAAACACAGACGAACTTAAAGAAAACAAAGACAATATAGATATTAGAAGAAAATTTAAAAAACTATAATCAATGTGCTCTGAAACAGTAGAAGAAACTGCTTTAAGGAACAAACATTCTGAGAAGAAGAAATAGCTGCTGGAAAGTGAAAGCATGTTAGCTAAAATTTTTTATTTTTTATTTTTTTAAGATTTTATTTATTTATTCATGAGAGACACACACACACAGAGAGAGAGGCAGAGACATAGGCAGAGGGAGAAGCAGGCTCCGTGTAGAGAGCCCAATGTGGGACTTGATCTCAGGACACCAGGATCACACCCTGGGTTTAGCTGAGCCACCCGGGCTGCCCAGTTAACATTTTTTTAAAAGTAAAAGAATTAGAACAAAAAATGACCTTCTTAGAAGAAATTAAATAAAGAAAAACTGGCAAGGGCATGAGAAAATAGGTAAGTACCTAAGGTGGCCAATATCGAAATGATAGAAATCCCAGAGAGAAAAGAGAAATGTTGAGGGGAAATTATAAAAACATTAGTAAGAAAATCTTCCAGAGCTAAAGATCAGGAGACTCCAGATTTAGTCTCCATAGAATATTCCCAAAATTTATGAGTTAAAATCTCATAACTCCAGGGCCCATCAATATGACATTATAGATCAATAAAGATAAACAGAAAACCCTAAAAGTTTCCAGAAAATAAAGTGTATGACATAAGAACATGAGGAATCAGTATGGTTCAGTTATTGCACTGCTAGGTATTTATCCAAAGGATACAAACAGTGATTAGAAGGGGCATATGCACCTCAATGTTTATAGCAGCAATGTCCACAAAGGCCAAAATGTGGAAGGAGACCAGATGTCCATCAACAGATAAATGGATAAAGATGTGACACACACACACACACACACACACAATGGAATATAATTCAGACACCAAAAAAGAATGAAATCTTGCCATTTACAACAACATGGATGGAACTAGAGAGTGTTATGCTAAGTGAAATAAATCAGAGAAAGGCAAATATCATATGATTTCACTCATATGTGGAATTTAAGAAACAAAACAGATGAACATGGGGGAAGGGAAGGAAATATAAGATAAGACAAAAACAGAGAGGAAGTAAACAATAAAAGACTCTTAACTATAGGGAACAAACTGAGGGTTGCTGGAGTGGGGATGGGTGGGAGGATGGGGTAACTGGGTTATGGGCATTAAGGAGGGCACTGGAAGTAATGAGCACTGGGTATTGTATGTAACTGATGAATCACTAAATTCTACCTCTGAAACTAATAGTACAGTATATTATAATTAAATTGAATTTAAACTAAATTATTTTTAAAAGATGAGGGATCAGAATGAAACCTGTCTTCTCAAAAACAAACCTGGAAGCTAGGAAACAATGAAGAAATTAAGAGGAAAACAGATTTGCCACCTATCAATCTATAATTCAAAAACAATCAATTGTGATGGTAAATTGAAGACATTTCTAGATACAAGGCCATTCTCCCCAAATTATATTATTATAGTGTATATTATAATACACACATTACGTAAGGCATATTTAATACTACAATATATGTACTTCCTTAAATAAAGGAACTAAAGCAAAATAATAGGAAGGCCTGGAAGTGGGCCTAATATTTGATCCACATTCCTCTTCAAGGCATTTGTCTGTTCTTAAATTGCCAATATCGAATGCTAAGAAGCCAAACATAAAACAGCTGAAAGGGAGAGTGGAGATTTTAATAGTCACCCTATTCTTGTGACACAAAAATTGAATTAGGATACTGAGAAGCCCCACTAAAAAGTTAGTCTGCATCCATTTATAAATTAGGGTTCTCCTAAGAGAACAGGGAAAATTTCTGTCTATCTATCTATCTATCTATCTATCTACCTATCTAATTATTATAAGGAATTGGTTCATGTGATTATGAAGGCTGGACAGTTCCATGATCTGCTCTCTATAAGCTGTAGACCCAGGAAAGCTGGTGGTATAGTTCTACTCTAAGATTGTAGGCCTGGGCACCCCGGGTAGCGCACCAGTTTAGCGCCGCCTGCAACCCGGTGTCTGATCCTGGAGACCCAGGAACGAGTCCCGCGTTGGGCTCCCTGCATGGAGCCCGCTTCTCCCTCTGCCTGTGTCTCTGCCTCTCAGTCTCTCTATCTCTCTGAATAAATAAATTAAAAAAATGCTTTAAAAAATAAGATTGTAGGCCTGAGAACCACAGAGTTGACAGTGCAAATTCCAGTCAAAGTCTGAAGACCTGAGAACCAGCAGTGCCAATGATGCAAGACCTAGTATTAGGGCAGGAGAAGAATGATATCTCAGGTCAAATAATCAGAGAGAACAAATTCTCCCTTATACCACCTTTTATTTTATCAGACCTTTAATGCATTGCATGATGCCTACCCACATTGAGGAGGGCAATCTGCTTTACTCAATCTACCTATTCAAATCATTGAGAAATACCCTCACAGACACAACCAATAATGTTTAATCAAATATCTGGGCACCATGTGTCCCAGTCAAGTTAGCACATAAAACTGAACCATCATGGGGCACCTGAGTGGCTCAGTTGGTTAAATGTCTGCCTTTTGGCTCAGGTCATGATCCCTGACTCAGGGTCCAGGGATCACCTCGAGTCAGTCTACCTGCTCAGTGGGGAGTCTGCTTCTCCCTTTTCTACTCCTTCTCTTTCTCAAATCAGTCAATCAATCAATTAATCTTAAAAAAAAAGAACTATCAGAAGCTCTTTCCCATACATCTTCTTAGAATGCAAGGGAGTAGTGCAATCAAATCTCAAGCAGTACAAGAATCGATAAGAGAAATTCCACTGAGGTGCATGGGGCCACTTCCCTAGCATCAAGAATCTTCCTGTGGATGACTGGATGACAGAGAACTAAAAGACATCTTTCCAAGGCCCTATAAACCCACACTGAGTGGACTGCGGATGTCCTATAAAAGCTGAAGATGAGAGGAGAGCCATTAGGAATCTTAGTGAGGCACACTGGGCTTTTACTGATTGCACTGCACTGGCTCTCTGAAAGCTGAGAGCAGGCAGCAGGGCAAAAGCTGATCTCCTGAGGCACAGAAAGATGGAGGTAGAGGGAACAGAGATTGGAAAAACTCCCCAATAATCTGAGATAATGGCATACAGAAAGTAAAACAGAAAACTTTCATGAAATGAAAAAGTTGGAAACTGGTTGTAAAACATAAATATGTCTCCAGAATTTTATAAGTGTGTAGATCCTAAGCTCTGTTGAAGGAAATGTCCTTTTTCTGACCTCAACTCATAAGAAGCCAATAATGAACAGAATCTAAGTAAAGCTGCATCAAAACCCAGATTCATATTAACTACAAATAAAATTTATCCAGCTTCCAACATCAGTGGCCTAATAGAGAAGTGGGCCCTTTTCTGGAGAATAATGTTACTTATTTCAAAATAACTCAATTTTTCTGTTAACAAAATGTTTAGTATATAATTAGTACTTGAGAGAGCATGAAGAAGCATAATAATGAGACTGGAACAGAAAATAGAATTAGACCAAAAGGCTTTAATTATCAGAGACAGATTTTGAAATAACGGTGATAAAAAAGTGAAAGACTCAGTGGAAAAGTGAATACTTGTGTGAATAGTTGAATGATTTTATCAGAGAAAGAGAAACTATAAAACTAACCACATGTAAATTCTAGAAATAAAAAATCGACATATCAGACATACAGAATTTATTTGATAGAGTTAAATGCAGCCTAGCCAGAGAACAGGGCACAAAAAAAGGAAAGATCAATACATTTGATGATAGGATAGTAAGAAATTATACAAAAGGGTAAAGTCAATGAACAGAGAATCTGACATTAGTGGGAAAATATTAAAAGGTCAAACATACATGTAATTGGGTTTCCAGAAATAGAAACAGAAGAAATATTTGAGGAAAAAGTAGCTTAGAAATTGTATAAAACTGATGAAAGATATCATTCTACAGAACCAAAAATTTCAGCAAACACCAAGCAGGAAGAATATTATAAAAAAACCAAACTTAAGCACATCAGAATCAAAATGCCAAAAATCAATGATGATAAAAAATCTTGAGAGTTGCCAGAAAAAAAGGACACATTATATAAAGGGAAACAAAGAGAGAAATGGTGGTTGATTTTCTTCAGAAACACTGGATGGCAGGAGTCATAGGAAGATATGTTTTAAAATTGACAGTGAATTTAAAGATATTTGCAAATAGATTAAAAATAAGAGAATTATTTCCAATTGATCTGCACTTTGAGAAATATAATAAGAAGAAATTCAAGCCATAAAAAGACAATTTAAAAAGGAAACTGAGATTACAGGATGGAATGAAGAGTACCTAAAAGGGCCAATATCTGAGATATTATAAAAGACCTTTAAAGTCTGTGTGTGAAGCAGTCATCAAAAAACCTCCCAAGACACTAAATTCCAGAGCCAGATGGCTTCCCAGGGGAATTCTATCAAACGTTTAAAGAAGAAACCATATTTATTCTACTGAAGCTGTTCAGAAAGATAGAAAGAGATGGAATACTTCCAAACTCGTTCTAGAGGCCAGCATCTCCTTAATTCCAAAACCAGACAAAGACTCCACCAAAAAGGAGAATTATAGAACAATTTTCCTGATGAACATGGATGCAAAAAATTTCAACAAGATACTAGCCAATAGGATCCAACAATACATTAAGAAGATTATTCACCATGACCAAGTGGGATTTATCCCCAGGAAGCAAGGCTGGTTCAACACTCATAAAGCAATCAATGTGATAGATCACATCAACAAGAGAAAAAACAAGAGCCACATGATCCTCTCAATAGATGCAGAGAAATCATTTGACAAAATACAGCATCCATTCCTGATCAAAACTCTTCAGAGTGGAGGGACAGAGGGAACATTCCTCAGCATCTTAAAAGCCATCTATGAAAAGCCCACAGCAAATACCATTCTCAATGGGGAAACACTGGGAGCCTTTCCCCTAAGATCAGGAACAAGACAGGGATGTCCACTCTCACCACTGCTATTCAACATAGTACTAGAAGTCCTAGCCTCAGCAATCAGGCAACAAAAAGAAATAAAAGGTATTCAAATTGGCAAAGAAGAAGTCAAACTCTCCCTCCTCGCAGATGACATGATACTGTACATAGAAAATGCAAAAGACTCCACCCCAAGATTGCTAGAACTCATACAGCAATTCGGCAGTGTGGCAGGATACAAAATCAATGCCCAGAAATCAGTGGCATTTCTATACACTAACAATGAGACTGAAGAAAGAGAAATTAAGGAGTCAATCCCATTTACAATTGCACCCAAAAGCATAAGATACCTAGGAATAAACCTAACCAAAGAGGTAAAGGATCTATACCCTAAAAACTACAGAAAACACCTCTGAAAGAAGTTGAGGAAGATACAAAGAGATGGGAAAATATTCCATGCTCATGGTTTGGAAGAATTAATATTGTGAAAATGTCAATGCTACCCAGGGCAATTTACACTTTTAATACAATCCCTATCAAAATACCATGGACTTTCTTCAGAGAGTTGGAACAAATCATCTTAAGATTTGTGTGGAATCGGAAAAGACCCCGAATAGCCAGGGGAATATTAAAAAAGAAAACCATAGCTGGGGGCATCACAATGCCAGATTTCAGGTTGTACTACAAAGCTGTGGTCATCAAGACAGTGTGGTACTGGCACAAAAACAGACACATGGATCAATGGAACAGAATAGAGAATCCAGAAGTGGACCCTCAACTTTATGGTCAACTAATATTCAGCAAAGCAGGAAAGACTATCCACTGGAAAAAAGACAGTCTCTTCGATCAATGGTGCTGGGAAAATTGGACATCCACATGCAGAAGAATGAAACTGGACCATTCTCTTACACCATACACAAAGATAAACTCAAAATGGATGAAAGATCTAAATGTGAGACAAGATTCCATCAAAACCCTAGAGGAGAACACAGGCAACACCCTTTTTGAACTTGGCCACAGCAACTTCTTGCAAGATACATCCATGAAGGCAAGAAAAACAAAAGCAAAAATGAATTATTGGGATTTCATCAAGATAAAAAGCTTCTGCACAGCAAAAGAAACAGTCAACAAAACTAAAAGACAACCTACCGAATGGGAGAAGATATTTGCAAATGACCTATCAGATAAAGGGCTAGTATCCAAGATCTATAAAGAACTTATGAAACTCAACAGCAAAGAAACAAACAATCCAATCATGAAATGGGCAAAAGATGAACAGAAATTTAACAGAGGAAGACATACACATGGCCAACGGGCACATGAGAAAATGCTCCGCATCACTAGCCATCAGGGAAATACAAATCAAAACCACAATGAGATACCACCTCACACCAGTGAGAATGGGGAAGATTAATAAGGCAGGAAACAACAAATGTTGGAGAGGATGTGGAGAAAGGGGAACCCTCTTGCACTGTTGGTGGAAATGCAATCTGGAAAACAGTATGGAGGTTCCTCAAAGAGTTAAAAATAGATCTGCCCTGACCCAGCAATTGCACTGCTGGGTATTTACCCCAAAGATACAGATGCAATGAAACAACGGGACACCTGCACCCCGATGTTTATAGCAGCAATGGCCACAATAGCCAAACTGTGGAAGGAGCCTCAGTATCCATCCAAAGATGAATGGATAAAGAAGATGTGGTCTATGTATACAATGGAATATTACTCAGCCATTAGAAACGACGAATACCCACCATTTGCTTTGACCTGGATGGAACTGGAGGGTGTTATGCTGAGTGAAATAAGTCCATTGGAAAAGGACAAACATTATATGGTCTCATTAATTTGGGGAATATAAATATTAGTGAAAGGGAATAAAGGAAAAAGAGAGAGGATGAATGAAAATATCAGTGAGGGTGACAAAACACAAGAGACAACTAACTCTGGGAAAGGAACAAGGGGTAGTGGAAGGGGAGGTGGCCAGGGGGTTGGGGTGACTGGGTGATGGGCACTGAAAGGGGCACTTGGCAGGATGAGCACTGGGTGTTAAGCTAAATGTTGGCAAATTGAACTCCAATAAAAAATTTTTTTAAAAAAAGTGTGTGTGTGTATAAAACTTAGTATATATAAAAGACCTTTAAAGTGTGGAGATATATAGATATATATATATATATATATATATATATATATATATATTTGTATATATAAAACTTTATTCAGTAGCTTCTTCAAAGAACTATTAGATAAACAAAAGTAATAATTGTATTATGAGGCTTTTTGCATATATGGGAGAGCAGTTGGGATCAGACACTTGAGACACGTACACATATACATTTTCTCTCTATGTATGTGACTTTCATAAGATATATGCATATATAATGCATATATGTATATATATATGTCTTACAGAAGACATATATCTAGGATATATAAAGAGGTCCTATAAATAAATTAGAAAAACACAGACAAATCATAAAAGATGGTTAAAAGTTTAGATAGTGAATTCATAAAGATGGTATCTTAATAACCAACAGATGTGTATAAAGTTGCATCACCTCATTCATCATTAGGAAAATGAAAATAAAGCCATTTACTGCAATGACTAAAATTAAAAACTCTGTTAACAATACAAAATTTTATGTGGATGTGGAGTAACTTAATGTTTCACAAATTGATGATGGGAGAATTGCTTAAGGCAAAAGCTGCCTTGAGAAGAACAGTGACATTTGACCAACAAACCACTCAACCCCAGGCAAAAGTTAGCAAAAAGGAAGCTGTAGGAATACATTTTTTGACCAATCTCTCTCCTTCCTCCCCCCAATATCTTGACAGTGCTTCCGATTTTATAAGCACAAAGTCAAGCAAAGCTTTGATGTTTCCCATATAGGTCAGCTGCTAAGGGCAGCTGAAAGGGTCTAAATGGGGCAAATGGAAAATAGAAAAATAAATAAAAATAAGGTAAAATTATTAATTTGGGGGGCTTATATATGAAAACATATTTAATTATATACTAGATGTCTTGGCTATGAACAATATTTATTCAACCACAATGGCATAAAAACTGTATATTGAGGTATCTTAAAAAATTGGGATGGGTTTATATGGGAGGAAGAGGTAATGATATCAAAGAACAAAATTCTCACTTTACACATTAGAAATTCAATAGATTGTCTTTAATATTGTTTTAATCAAGAAGGAAAGTAAACAAGTAAATATCCACTCTAGTCCAAAAAGATGGAGATAAAAAACAGAAAAGTTGACTTGGGAGAGAGAATCAGGAGGTGAGAAAAAACAAGTAAAATAGGTCTGTTTTCTTTTAGTTGTTGCTGTTCTTAAAAACCATATAGGACTATATGCTATTTCAACTATATGTGTATATTATGGAAATAAAGAAATAAAAGAATATTGAACAAAAATTAGTAAACCTATCACTATTTTAGCTCATATTTTAATGAGCTATTTGGGAATTTTTTTGGATCCAAAAGAAAGGCAATTTCACATGGTTCAACCCATTAAGTAAATCATATTAATTATAAATATTTTGAAGTTTATAATGGGAGCATTTAAGAACAGTGGAGAATTCAAATTCGACATTAATAATATGGAAGAATGGATAGAGGAGCTAAAAATGAAAACATTCTAAGCTCTTTTATTGCTAAGGAAGGCTATAAACAAATTAATTTTCACCTTTGTTGCACGTTCAGATTAAAATTTAAAGGTAGCTACCAAAGGGGGTGCCTGAGTGGCTTGGTCGGTTAATTGTCTGCCTTCTACTCAGCTCAGTCCCAGGATTGAGCCTGTCCATCAGGCTCTCCGCAGTGCGGAGTCTGCTTCTCCCTCTGCCCCTTACCTTGCTCATGCTATCTAATAAATGAATAAAATCTAAAACAAAAACAAAAACAAAAAACAAACAAAAAAAAAACAGTAGTTACTAAAGACTAGTAATAAAATATATAGATTTCAAATAGTTCCTGTGAATAATGAATTTCAGCTGATCAAATGGAAAGCTAGAAAATTAAAAAGAACACACAGAAAAAAAAACAAAAATGTTAAAGGAAAGACAAAATAAGATTGCGAAAATAAGTCTAAATATATCCATAGTAATTATTATGCGACATGGATTAATCTCACCTATTGAAAGACAGAGGCTATCAAGTTGAATTAAAAAAAATCTAGCTGTATGCTGTTATAAGTGTTACTCATAAGGCAAAATAGTGCAGAAAGGCTAAAAATCTTGAAGATATACAAGAAGATATGCAAGTATAACCAGTCAAAGGAAATATTACGTATGTAATCTATTTTTTAAAAAGCTAATATAGAAATTCAGACAATTTTAGACAAAATAAATTCCAGAATAATAAAAATTAAGGCAAAGCTACACATTAGTTTGTATAAAAAGGGATGCTATACAATGAAAAGAGAAACAACCAAGAATATGTAACAACCATATTCTGTATGTACCAAAAACTGAGAGAGTTAGGAGAAATTCACACATCCAGAGTTGGATATTTTAACAGAATTCAACTACCAACTGACAGACTAAGTAGAAAAAAATGCTAGAAGTTTTTAAGAAAACCTCAAGATATGTCAAAATGTATATATTGTAAAAAATAAATTTTTGATAATGCTAAAAACTTAGAATCTGCTATAATAAAATAATAAAAAGCAGCATGTGTTTCACTAGGTAAGAATGTGGAGACACTTCCCAAATAACCAATAGACTAAAATATATATATATTAAAAATTCCAAAATATTTATAATTAAGACAATAATTTTACTACATAAGAAACTTGTAGTACATAGCAAAGTAGTCCTTAGAAAGAAACTATAGTCTTAAGATTATTTATTTTAAAAACAAGAAAGAGTGGGGAGGGAATGAGCTAAGTAAAGAAGCCTATACCAATAGTAGTATACATCCAAAGTAAGATGATGATAACCATAATGATACATTCGATTTTGATTTTTTACTAGCATGGGAGAAAAGATACACATTTGTCCAAAGTTGTAAAAATATGAAGGAATAGTCACTCTCTTTTTTTAAAGATTTTATTTTTTTATTCATGGGAGACACAGAGAGAGGCAGAGACATAGGCAGAGGGAGAAGCAGGCTCCCTGCGGGGATCCTGGTGGGGGACTCTGAGATCATTCCCAGAGCTGAAGGCAGACTCTACTGAGCCACCCAGACATTCCAGGAATAGTCACTCTCATTCACATGATTGATGGGAGTATAAATTGACTGAATATTTCTGGAAGATCATTTGATAATATGTTTTAGCATTTTAAATTGGGTATATCTTTGAATGTATTTTCTTGGGCAGTTTTATATTAAAGAAGAAAAAAAAGAAGAAGAAATGAGGCAAATAGACAAAGATGAACTCCCCTCCCCAGATGAAGGCAAAGAGAAAAACCTAATGTCTAATAATAAAAAAATTGACCAGTCATTATACAAGTTTGATATAATAAAATATTATACAATCATTTAAAATGATGAAATATACCTCTACTTATTGACATGGAACTATGTCCAACATCTACTGTAATATAAAATAATCTGATCATAGACTGGTATATACATAGTTCTAGTTTTCTTAAGAATCAAACCAGTATATACCCAATAAATAATATACAATTATTGTATAGGAGTAAAGTGGAGTAGTGAATTGGCAAAAGTGTCTTTAATGTTCTTTTTGTGAAAAACCAAACCTCCATGGGCATGATCCTGGAGTCCCAGGATCGAGTTCTGCATTGGGCTCCCTGCATGGAGCCTGCTTCTCCCTCTGCCTGTATCTCTGCCTCTCTCTCTCTCTTTCTGTGTCTCTCATGAATAAATAAATAAAATCTTAAACAAAACAAAACAAAACAAAACAAAACCTCCAACTCCATAGACTGACAAAACCATTATCGCTTGCAGGATTTTTTTTTTTTGTGTATGTGGTCACTTTGGTCTTACACTCTTTATTGTGTTTATTTACATTGATATAAACTGGCTATCTTCATTTCTTGTCCTGGACAATCAAAAACTGTTTACAGAGATTTATTCCCTAAGGCAGTCAGATAACCTGGACATTTTTAATCTTAGGGCATAAGGAATCCCTTTTTTAACAGTTATACCAAAGTCTTTGAGATGCTTGCCCTTTTACATGCTTAATGGCAGCATTCTAGAGCAGAGCTTATTCATAGGGCAACTGGGGACTCCAACTACAAAGAATACAATTTCCTTTGTTTATTGATTAAATGCTTTTCTATATTGGACAAATTTGTTCCTTGAAAGCAGGGACAAGAGCTCATACTTTATACAAAATATAGTACAGAAGAATAATGAATGAACCAACATTTTTTGGAGCCCCCCTCTCCCTAATATTGTGTTCAAAATACATTCAAATTCAAATATAGATATATATTAGCTGATTCTGGAAATCTAAATTCTTTCTTTGTATTTTGCAAGTAGAATGCTGAAAGGTGCTTTGAAATCTCTAAGTCTGTCTACCTGTCTGTCTTATAAAAAGGTTTAATGGCAAAATTTGGGGAAATAGAAAATGCTAGAGAAGGGGTGGGCAGCAAGGGTAGTCTGTCCGTGTTAGTGGGGGTAGGAGCAAGGACAGTAAAATAAGAGGATTGAGGGACCCTGAAAAAAGATACTGGAACTCTATTAGCATTTTCAAAGCAAGTCTTTATTGTTTGTCTTTATTATCTTAGAAGAGATTCTTGAAGTGTACTAAAGGATCAAAGGGAAAGGAAAACATATCAAACTATGCAAATTAGGCCAGGCTTTATGTGCACCCCCTTATTTATATCAGTGCTAGTACCTGAGAATAAACTGAATGTATGCTATTGGTCCAGAAAGTGATTAGAAACATCCAGGTTATTTCATTCCTAGCTTATCATAATTAGGTAAGATTTTCCTGTCTATTTTGACCAGTGTGATGGTCAAATCCTCAAATTGAATGGAATTATCAGTCATCCTAATGTAGTTAAAATCAGTAAAGATCACTGACAATTTTTTTTGAAACAAAGAGAAAAAGAGGGTAAAGCTGTTGAGATGAAAGACTCTACTTCAGGCAGTCCACAAATATTAATTCTGTCTAGGTTTGTAGGTCAGGAAAGTCACCATTTTATTAAGAGTCCCTCTCTCAATTCTTTGTTTCTTTCACCTGGAATGAAATGACTTGTGTGAGGTGATTCTTGCCAGGGCTTATCTTTATAGATCTAAATACATGAAAGGCCTACTTACCATATATTTTAAGATTTTAAAAACTTGTGTCTTGTGAAATAATGACTATTTTGGGATATCCTCTGACGATGGCTCCAGGATTAGAAGGTGAACATGAAGCTGTATCAATCAATGGGGTGGAGATGTAAGCTGTCAAGACACTGAAGCAGCAGCAGTAAATATAGGCACTAATCCTGGCTTCCCAGAATACTCAGCACTCATCAGAGTTACCAGAGCCCTGGGACAAGATTTGGCTCTTCAACATAAAAGTGAAGGCAAAAGGAAACTCCCTAAACAAGTAGGTTAGAGAGACAAAAACAGTATCTTCTTGATGATATTGGCCAAAAAGAATGAATAATAAATGGAAAAATGAAACCTCAAATGTATTTTGATCTCAGGATTGAATCAAGGGAGTATTGAATCAAGTACAGTGGTCCCAGTTTATAAATTAGGTTAAAATTATCGGAAGAATCTGTCAAAACTTCCCTTTTCAAGCAGGTCATAAGAAGAAGAGCATATGACCACCAACTATGAATGGGATATTGGGCTGGTCTCTAAACAAAGGATTTCACACTCTATAGGGGGAAAGCTGCTTGCTCGCTTGTTTCCATCTTTCTCTTCTGCCTCAAACAATGTGAGACAATGTTCAGACAATATTTGTCTTCTTTATCCAGTGATGTTTTCCATCTATGAAAATTTGTGGCCAAAACTTTACCTTTAGTGCCTCTGGGGACTAAAGGATGCTCAGAAAGGAAAAACTATACTAAATCAAGAAGAAATGAGACTCAGTGGGAAATGAACCAAAGTATGAGTGAGGATTCTTAGAGGCAGCAGAGACAGAGCGGGTTTCTAGGGTAAATTCAGGAGAGCAGGCAAAAATACCAACTGCCCCATGTGTGAGATGCTGGTTGTCAGCCATCAAAGAGGCCCAGATAACAGAAAAAGTTTGCATTTTGTTGCAGTTAGGCATGTTGAAAAGATTTAACATCGCTTTGCAGAATATTTATCTTGAGCTTCTATTTCTTTCTTTAGATATCAGTTTTCTTTTAGATAACTTTACTCCCTTCTTCAGGAAACCCACAATAGGAAAAAAAAAAAAAAAAAACTAATAGGGAGAAAGAAAAAAAAAAAAACTTTCCAAAGCAATTGCTTCAGAAATTCTTTCCTTGTGGTGGACTCAGAATTTTTTCTTTCTTTCTTTCTTTCTTTCTTTCTTTCTTTCTTTCTTTCTTTCTTTCTTTCTTTCTTTCTTTCTTTTTTAGTTTTTGTTTAATTAGGTTTTAAATCTTTCCTTTCTTAATTACTTTTTTTTTTTTGGTATTAACACCTAAATATACTTCTATTCGGAGCACAAACATACAGTGATAACAATTAGCAGAATAATTACACTCTTTCTGTCAGTGTAACCTCATGGCATAGAAAGTATTACAAATCCATTTTAAAACATATTAAATGTTCATATTAATGAGGATAATAGAGAACAAGTACCAGCAAACTAAATATTGTTAATGATTTTGAGCTATTAAATTCATTACCATTTTCTTTCATAATAAAGTGGTTACTTGCTAATTAGACCTTTTTTAACTCATCATTATTGAATTCATTACATTGTGTGCAGTTAACCCTTGGAGGTCTGTGGGTGTGTGCACACAATTAAAATCATTTTAATACCATATTAAAGGAGATATGGGGAGTTCTTATGGCTTTTCTAACAGTTGTTCCATATACTTTCCTTATGTACATTTTCTTGGCAGGATATGCCTGGCAGCTTCATAGCTGTCACCGCATTTTCACCAACACATAATACTGAAGCAGCCTGAATTCATTAGGGTTATTACCATTAGTATTTAAAATAAAAGTGCATCCCACTTGTTTCATTATAAAAATCAGATGTACAAAAAATACACTAAAGCAAGTAGGCAATAATTTAAAATAGTTGTAGTGAACTCTATGAGGCAGTTGCCCATTAGGCAATTTTTCTGCTAATCTCAAGTCCAGTAAAAATTAATACTGACCTGGGGGAGAATTACAGTCTCAGATTGTTAGGATTTATTTTTCTGTATAAAGATGATATTATTTTACATACCACTACCCTCGGACTGTCTGGAATACATATATAATATATATGTATATACATATATATACATGCACATCATATATATGATACACACACACACGTATTGTATATACATGCATACACACACGCGCACATTTTGATGCTAATTTCTTAGATGTGGTCACACTGCCCCAGCTGTGCGAACTCTTTTTCCTAGTTTCTCTTGTGATCAAACATGCATATTTTGGTCATGGCTGCTAGCCTAAGGAGGGAAAGTATAACCAAGGAACAGATTTTTGGTCTATATATGTATTTAGTGCTAAAATCTAAACTGTTATCTTCAGTGCCAATAAGCTCAATCTAAAAACAAAAAGTTCAGGTTGGTGGATAAGTGTGTGAATGAGACAGACATTCATTAGTAGATAACAAATCTGTGTATGTGTGTGTAACACAAATCGACAAGGTGTAGTGATGAGTGTGGTACAGGGCGGGGGGCGGTAAGTGATAGGACAGGGCTAGTGTGGTAACATACACACTTCGAGGCATGGGTCAGTAAACAAACCAGAGGACAGAAGACAGAGCTCACTGTGGTAGTTTGTCTCTAAGATGATTGCCATCAACCGTGAATATATATGTCATTCACTCACTGAGAAGTGGAGTCTACTCTTCTCCTCTCCTGGAATTTGGGTGAACATTTATGACTGGCTTGACTAACAGAATGTTAGGACTATAAATCTAGGTCATAAGAAGCTTTAGAGTCCTCCCATCCACCACCAAGTTTTTTTGGAATACTTACTCTGGAGGAAGCCAGCTTTCAAAAAGTCTAACTACCTTGAGAGCGTATTCTGTATGAAAATCCTAGCTCTCCATTTGGAGAGGCAACCTGAAGAGATGGATGACAAATAAGTGTTCAACTGTTCCGGCCACCTTAGCAGCCCTGGTACTGAGTAAAAGAGCCTTTAGATCACTTCAGCCTCAGCTGTTCTCTGACTGAAGCCATGTGGAGGGCCCCCAAGTGAGACCCAGCTAGCCCACCAGCTCTAAGAACCAGGAGATAACTTGTCACTTGAAGCCGCAAAACAATAGATAACATAGCAACAGATAACCAGGGCATTGTCCCCTGTCTAGGTGTGGACTTCAAACAACTTATTCTCAAGTTTTTCTCAACTTACTTCCATTTCTCATTTTGCAAGTCTAAACAACAACAACAATTTGCAGGACCGCAAGAACTGCCGAATTCCAGTAGACTACCACTGAAATGTAATACAATGTGATTATGCCCTGAAGCATTTCATTTTATGTGAATGGCGCCTTCTGAAGTCTTGAAACACCACAGTCTTATCACGCCTAATATTTTTACAGAGCTGTACTTTTAACAGATAACTTTGTTCTTGTATCCCATTTCCTTTTATGACAAGCACCGGCAGTACTGGGGATGGAAAACAGAAGGTCAAAGTGGACTACTGGATTGCTAGAAGTCCCACAGCCGGTAAGTTTCAGAGTCCAGATATGGACCAAGACCCACAGCACTTTGTCCTGTATAATCCTGAAGGTCTGCCTGGAACAAGTTTCTGAGCTTTCTGTGAATCCCAGTGTAGTATCACTTTCCTCCCTCAGCTCTGTTCTTTTTTTTTTTTTTTTTTTCAGCCTGTTCTTAAACCAATAGTTGAGTCACCTTGGACAGTCTCTTACTACTTTTCACTTTCTATGTGCTTATCATTAAAACAGGCTTACAATACCTCCCTCAAATTCAGTGAAATTAAAAAGGTGAAAGCAAAATATAAGTTGTAAAGCATGATACAAAAGTTGGACGAGGTTACTATTACCTCTTGCCACTATTGCCCTTACCAGAAAATGTTTCATTTCATTGTGGAAAGTAGACTCTTAATGCTAAAGTAATCAGAGAAGGAAGATGTTAGCATAAGGAATAATCGGAGGAAATTTTATGGAGGAGGGGAAATTAGAGGTATGTTTTCAAGAAAGCAAAAAGCCTTTGAGTAGATTAATGAGGACAGAGAAGAAGGAAAAGTCAAGAACATGGAGCAGTCATTGGGGAGGGAAGTCTGAGAGGAAGCGCTATAGTAGGATTTCTGAGCAGATGCTTAGCAACAGAAGGGTGCTGAGAAAAGGTGTCAAGGAAATGTGCTTAAAAAGGATACACGGAACTCAGACCATGGCACTTACCACTTAAAAAACCAGAATCCATTACAATAGTTCCTCCTTTATTCCCCCTCATCCTCCTCATCCCTTTTCACCCTTCCTATTCCAGTAGCCCTTGCACATTCCTACAAGCCACCTCCCTGCCATGCATCTTCACATTTAGTGAGAAAATACTTAACGAAGACATGTTTCAAATAACGTCTTGTATGGGAGCTACACACACATGAGTGCCCGCATGCACACACACCACCACCACCACCACCACCACCACCATGACTCTCAATTACCGAAACAAAAACGAGTAATATCTTGTCTCATGTTGTCATCTTTCAGAGTAGAAACTATGTCTATTGTGCTGATTAGTTTTATTTATTAAACAAACATTTTTATGACAATAGGATACTGCATGTCATTGTAATAATATAATAATGCATAAAAAAATCCCCAGAGGAAAACCTGTTTTTACTCTGCACACAGCAGTTAATAAAAACACACCCTTAGTATAGTTTTATCTTCGCCTTCCAAGAACATGTGATTCTAATTCACAACAAACAATATATTACCTGCTGAGAAGAAAATGTCCCTTTTAAGAAAATTCTTGTTCATTAAAAAGAATTCCGATTGATGGGAATCACAACAATGATATATAGTCTCTTGTCATTTGCATTTGGAAAAAAAATTACCTCCTAATCTTTCCATGCTTATCATGCTTGGAGAATTAAGAGTAAAAGTTGATAGAATTAATAGTCTCTTTTCTCTATTTGCTATTATTTTGTTCTTCTTTAAGAACTGAAGCACAGAAAATATGAAAGTAAAGAAAGACTTGGATTTTGCAAATCAATATACTGAAAGAATGTAGGTCAGGTTGCTACTCTTCTGAATGTGCTAAATGTCTCTCAAAATTACTTTTTAAAGGATCTGGGGCATGAGTTCTGTCCCTCTGTGCCTGCCCTGATAAAAGGTTATCAACTCTGAATCAAGATGGCTGACTGAACAAACGACTTTCCTCTCCTCCCTCCTCAAATCCCATCAAGATGACAGAAAAAATATAAAAATAAATCTATATCAGTTCCAGGAAGCCCACTGGGGGATCCTAGACGAATGATCAGTTAGGAATTCTGGAAGGTATTTAGTAGATGAGAACTGATAGACTACAAAAGTCCCCTAGAATAGGGACAAGAGAAAGGACCTCCAAGAAGGAATGTTTTTCTAGTTTTATCCCCCCAAAACAGATTAGAGGCTGGAAGAAGGAGCAGGTTTGGTAACTTACTGTAGAGCAAGCAGCTATTCTTAGAACATTTGACTCCAGCATGTGTCCTCTGTTAACATATTGAGTATAATCTTTTCACGTTGGGTTTCTTGCACAGGTAATGGGTTATCTGGGGAGGGGGGGGGAGTGCTCAGCTCAGTTAATTCATGGGTAGTACTATTAATGAGATAGTTCTATTAATCAAGACCGAGTTGTGGTTCCAGTTAACTTATTTTTATTTATTTTTTTCATTCATTAAGCAATTTGGTGGGTGCCAGATATTGTGCATAAAGCGCAGGTACCAAAATATCTTTCTAGTCTGTGAGGATTGATCCAAATTATGTTTCAAGTTTCAGCCACCACTTTTCCGATGTAACATGTGCCATGTGAGTGAGAGTGATATAGCTTCAGGTATGCCTCATTTCATCTTGGAAGAACAGTATTGTCACACGGAGCTTCTGGGGGTATATCAGCAAGTGCAAACAGAACTGCAGTCTTAGATTTCTTAAGCTGTGTGCTCAAAGAGTTAATACCATAGTTTTAGAGACAAATTTTGACCATGTCAAGATTCTAGGTCAATGTTAATGTTGAAGAGAACAATAGGGTACAGTAAGACTAAAGGATCTGTTATCCAGAAGATCAATACGTAAGTCAAGAATAAATAGAGCTGGGAACATATAGCCTCCCCCCCACACACACACACATGTAATTAGGTGTCTCTTAATAAAATGAGTACATCTGTCTTCGTTTATGTGTTTTTATTCTATGGGAAATTCAGATTATATGTCATAAAATAAAAGGGCTAAATTTATGAAAACTAAATAGCAAAATAATCAACAATAATACATTTCTATTAAAAGTTATAACTTGGCAAAATTTTGCTCTTATTCCAATAATAAAGGTTCATTTAATTCCCCAGTTTTGGAACATGTCTTTAGGTTTTCCGTTAGGGTCCAGGACATATCTCTTTAAACATTCTCAAATGTGACACCTTTTTTTTTTTTTTTTTTTTCTTTTTAAAGTGAATTTGACTCGGGTACAGCCAAAAATCATCTGACTAAAGATTGGTGACAAAGATGATTAGTTAGCTGGGAATACTATTTTTCATAAAAAATGAGATTGATTTCACATGTGGCTTAAAAATCTGAATCTCAAGGAAAGGACTGTTGCTTAATAGCCAACTCTTCCCCATGATCACCAATACTATGACCTTCCAATTGCCACTCAGTTTATGGTGGAGAGATGAAGAACACGGAGATGGATCAGAGGAGGACACAGTAGTAAAGTTACCTTCATAGTCAGGGGCTGGGAGGCCTGTGGATCTATTACTCATTATTCCACTACAGAGTTAAATGTATTCAAGAGTTTTATCAACACTGCTTTAGATTATGTGATATTTGAATAAAATCATGCAACTTAAATCACCCCATTCTTCAACTTACAATCTCCCAGTACTGATTGGGAACAATCTAGCATTCCAATATTCCATCAGAAACTCAGGACTAAATTACTCTCTTTCTCTCTCTAAATGTCTCTCTCTCCTTCTCCCACCCCCAGCCACCTCTCTTCTCTCTCTCTTTCATACACACACACACACACACACACACACACAGATGCCTCACAGACATACATACATTCCTACCAGTAGTCTTGTCTTTTATTTTCTACTTATGAAGAAAAGTCTCTCTTTTTTTTTTTTATTCCCTGTTGCCCATTTCAGTGTTAATTTATCCCCTTTAAATGTAATATTCTGTTTTAAGATGTTTAACATGGAACTTTTCTTTAAAATAGCCATTTTTGTCTTTGGTCCTGGCAACCCAGAAGGTCTGTTTGGGGAAGCAAACTATCCCCCTTTACAAAATACAGGAGGTAGAAACAGCATATTTCAATTTGGTTTTGTTTATTCCAAGTATTTCGGTGAATAAGGGCCTGCAAATCAAGTTCAGGGTCTTTAGATGTTTTGTGTTCCCAAAAATTTATCCAAATGCACATGTTCATATTCATTTGTTTGCTTGTTCTGCTCCATAATGAAATCTTCAGGCTCTCGGTGGCAGATATCCTGGCAGATAATCCGGATTTTGGTGCTGATGCTTGCTATTCTTAAAAGCCCTTTCAAACTTCTAGAAATCTCTGTATCCTTTAACAACTAAGACATTCCATTTGAAAATATTCACCTCTTTGTGAAAGGTGATGTCTACCTAAGAGATCCCACTCAAGAAGGTTACTCCCACCTTTCATCTAAAAGTCTTTCTGTAAAGCAAGTAAAGATCAAGCGGGGAAATGAGGGGTACAAAGTAGATGTTCACCTGGCTACAAGCCCCTCGCTTTCTAGAGCTATTCCTAAGGGTTTGCGACAAGAACATACTCAGCCCGTGTGAATCCGGCTCCATATCCTAGTGGGAGGGGATTTATGTGGGCAATTCCTTCTGTGCAACATTATAAACATAGCCTATTATCTCCTGACTTTCCCATTCCTAGTTCTTTTTCCCTAATGAATGATTCATGTATTAATAATGGTAAAAATAATACTTTGCAATTATAGCATGTTCTTTTTCTCTCCAGGGTGCTCAGTGGACATTAAGTACATAATCATTTTTTCATTCAGACTGTCCTGGGGGGTGGTTGGGAGGCTTACCGCTGGGGATACCAGCTTTATATTATCCTTGTTCTGCAAACACACTTTTCTGTGCAAATGCCAATTTTCTGCATTCTTTAGGAGAAAGAAGCTAAGATGGCTCCTGTTTTTGAGGTGCCGGAAAACTGTGGCAATATGAGTTGTTCAAGACAATGAACTTATTGAATTTTTAGACTGATAAGAACCTTGGACTGACTTACCAACCCCCACTGATGGCTGGTCCTCTACCTAACATGTAAATGTTAGAGGGCTTTGAGTTTCAGTTCAGGTCCTGTTTCCTCTCCATCTCTACTCTCTGTTTTGATGATGTCATCCAGTACCACAGCTTTAAATGACAACTTTCTGCTGATTATTCCCAAATTAATATTCTGTAGTTCCAATTTCTCCTCTGACTCATGCATCCAGCTTCCTGATTGAGATCTCTTCTTGGATATGCACCGGGCATCTCTGAATGTACATGCTTAACTTCCCATCTCCACTCCACACCCTCTCACACTCACACCTAATGTGTTCCTCCCCCCAGTTCCTCATTTTAGGAAAAGGCACTCACATTTGCCTAAACTTAGGAGTCTCCTCAGCTCTTCGCTTTGCCTCGCCTCCACCGCATTTTCCCCATGAAATCCTATTGGTCTATTTCCAGTGCCCCCATGGTGGTTTCTGCCATCATCTTTTGCCAAGACGACTTCAGTTATTCTCCAGCTGGCCCTCTTGATCTATTCTTGCCACTGTACAATCCATTTCCACAGTAGCCACAGCGAATGTTCAAACTTTGGAAATTTTGAAAGCGACTCCTCTCTTGAGACCCCTTTCCCCGTGTATTTAATTCCCACAGAACACAGAGGGCATGAGCTGGAAGGACTGCCAAGCCTTGCCTCTGGCTCTCTCAGACCTCATCCTGTGTCACCTGCCTCTTGCTCACTGTGTTCCAGTCACACTTGCCACCTTTTTGTTTCTGAAAGAACTCATTCATGCTTGAGCATATGTACCTTTTCTTCCTCTGCCTCCATCCACATCGTCATAAGAATTGCTTCTTCTCATGTTCTGATTTTCTCATATCTCAAATATCATCTCAGAAAGATTTCCCTAACAACTTCATCTAAAGTAGCCTCATTTCTTTCATTTTCATTATTCTTATCTAAAATTAGCCATTTTCTTGGCCTTTCTTCAAGGTCCCAGGGGGGAATGGGACCTATGGTGTCTTAAATCTTGAAAAAAATAAAATAAATGGAAAAAAATTATTTTGAGAGACAGAGAGCATGCACAGGTGGAACGGGCAGAGGGAGAGGGAGAGAGAATTTCAAGCAGACTCCATGTTGAGCTTGGAGCCCAACACAGGGCTCAATCTCACAACCCGGACATCATGGCCTAAGCTAAAACCAAGAGTCTAGCAATTTACCAACTGCACCATCCAGGTAATCTCCCCCTTTTTTCACTTTCTATCTTCTCAAGCAGTATATGGCTCATAGTATGTGATCAACAAATAGCAGCTAAATAGTAGTGAATGAATAAATATAGGTGATGGTGAAAATACTTTATACCCTAATATAAGAGACTGGTGTCATTCAATTTGTGTCCTAAAAATATCTTCATATGGATATAAGAAACAGCACAGAGGATCATAGAGGAAGAGAGAAAAACTGAATGGAAGGCCATCAGAGAGAGAGAAAAATCATGAAAGACTCCTAATTATAGGAAACAAACTGAGGGTTGCTGGAGGAGAGATTGGAGGTGGGGTGGGGTAATTGAGTCATTGGGCACAAAAGGAGGGCACATGATGTGATGAGCACTGGGTGTGATATGCAACTGATAAATTATTGAACATAACATCTGAAACTAATGATGTACTATATACTGGCTAATTGAATTTAAATAAAAACAGTGAAAAATAAAAAAATATATATCTTTATATAGAATGTGACTGTGAAGTAAGGGGAGGGTTCAGAGGCTTGGGAACATTTTGAAGACTATTGTACTAATCCAGGTAACATGAGGGAGGACTTGGCTTAAGGCATCATGGATGGGAAAAAAAGAAGGGGAAGAGATAAAGGTAGAAACCGCAGAATGTGAGGACAAGATAGAGAGAGGTGAGTCAGGGATAAGGTTTAAGCTTCTACCCACAGCAACCTGAGAAGGTGATGATATTATTGACTAAGGTTGCAAATTAGGGAAAAAAACAAATTTAAGTTCTGTAGTTGAAAAAATTGGGGGGAGTATGAGTAGATTATGATAATCTTCCTTTCCTTTGAGTTGGCTCCCTTCTACAAGGATGGGACGGGCTCCTAGTGCATATCCTTTGTTATATAATCCAGTCCAGGAATTTGGCTACAGCCAAGTGGATCTGGAACGGTCATCTGATCCAATGATAGCCAGACTCTCTTTGCCTGGAATTTAGAATTGGAGCTGGTTGTTAGCTAGTCAGTCTCTGGATATGGCTAGAAATGAAGTAACAAATTCTGAAACGGTGGGGATGTCCCCCTAATAGCAATGTAGATAGTCAATTTATATACCGAGAGAGTAAAAAATCAGATATGTAGAGAGAAACAGAAATGAGACACTGAGGGAGAAAGAGGGCTGCCTACGTTTCTGAAAACTGCTTGAGAAGGGGGCCAGGTGGACAGGTACACTTCAATAACTAATGAGGACAGAGGTTAGGGCTGGAGGAATGGCTAGGGTTTGCACAGCTGGACAGGGATACGCATGGAGGAAGATGTCACCACCAGGAGGTCTTCCGTGAACAAAAGCAGCTGGGGAGGGGAATTTCAGAGCTCAGAAGTCCAACCACCTTGATCTGAGAAGGATTCTTGGTGAGTAGAAGTGACCACAAAGAATGCTCTAGTCTGCAGAAAATAATTTAGCATTTTCCCCCAAATGGAAAATCCTCTTGGCTCCCCAAAGAAAATATCAGTCTCCTATGAAAGTCCTTTTTACCTGCCTGCCTTTAAATTCACCTTGGCTAAAGGGGTCCTTATTCCAGGGCCGGAGCGTGATGGCAGCTTCCGAGCAAACAACCAGATCCTCGAAGTTTTGCTTCTGTCGTTTCCATGGAACTAACAATCCAAGAAAACTTCCCAACACAGGAGTATGAACATTGGGAAATGAGCTGCTCTCCCTGTGTGCAGGACTGAACAGCTTGGAGAACAGGAAGGAGTGAGCTGGGGAGTTGGCAGCTCAGCCCCAGTGTGGGTAACCGGACTGGGAATGTGAGCCATGTGGAGTACATCAGGGCCAACATGGCTAAATCTGTGCTGGCCGGTGTCTGACCCTGAAAGAAGGAAACCTTCATAAGCTCAGGCCCAGCTCAGCTCCCAGACACATGTGTAAGCAATACCACCCCCGACCTGCTCCTCGACACACAGGGTCAGTGTTCTCCCTAACAGAATGCAGATGGGTGAGTCTCCATTCGCCCAGCCAGGATGCACCAGCTTGGGCCTCAGCTTCCTCTTTCGAAACAGCAACACATTTCATAATGAATCTTTTAAGACACCAATTGTAAATACAAACAAACCTCAAATCCTGATCTGCTGCTGGAAGCTAGCATGATTAAAACAAAAGAAGAAAAAAGGAGAAACCCAGTCCTTCAAGAAGGGTGTTCCAATTTCCACTTCCCATGTATAATAGAAGACTCATTTATTTTTATTTTTTATTTTTTTCACCTACTTTCCTGAGGAAAAAATTCCAATCCTTAGGTGCATTTATTCAAACCAAACTCTAGTATGAAAAGATCTGATTTGTCAGCATTTTTCCCCTTTCAGACACTCGGGTCGTATTTTATAGGTACTTAAGCCACACAATCACAAACTGTCCATGTCTTGTCCAGACATCAGCATCGCTATTTCCATATGAATCTAGGTCAAGGCAATAGCAAAATGTTAAAAACCTGGCATGCCAGAAAGACAGAAAAAGCAGCAGAGCTCAGACTCAGCTCTTGGCATAGTTCCCCAGTGTCACATCGAGAAAGTTAGAACTGACCCCACAAAGTCAGTCCTCGCTATGATCGGAGCAGCATTTTAAAAACACACGAACAGCTGAAAAGTCCAAATCCAAATCAAATTTCACTCTTCGAAATGCCGTAAGCCTTTTTCCTCTCCTCTTTATGCCACATAAAGGGGGGAAAAATGAAGAAAGAGACTCAGAGAAAGCTTGTCATTAGCATGTAAAAATCAATGAAGCTAGTCTATACAATGAAAAGTTAATACAATTAATTAATTTTGAACCTTAATGTTGGTAAAGCATTTGAGATTCTCAGATTAAAGACAGAATAAGTATATTGAGGCACTGTTTTACGATGTCATTCTGGCTCTTAGAGCTAAGGTGCCACATAGTGATATTATTAACACAAATAATGAAGCTATTCTCAGCAAAATAATCTCAGATATAGTAGAGCTGTCCACAAATTTCTAAATACCAGTTTACATTCATGCAGAATGCTGCAGTGGTGCAATCAGTAGGAAGCTCAGAGAACTCTATGATGCCCAAATGGGGGTGAATTTATTATAATACCCGGGTACTCTGAAATAATGGGAAAATTCCTGGCACATGAATTATTCCAAATGAATTACTAACTAATCCTATTATGTATTTCTGCTCCAGCTAAGCAAAATTACTTGTTCTTCCTCAAAATGCCTCACACTTTTCCTACTTGTTTGCCTTTGCTCTGATTTTTCCCCTGCATCAGGAGTGACCTTGTTCCCACCTCCCCTTAGCTAAGCCCTGTCCATTTGTCAATGTCCATCTAAAGTGTCAGCCTTCCATGAAGCATCCCCCAAATCCCAGAAGTTAGAATTTTCAGTTTCTTTGAAGTCCCTTAACTCTATATTCAGGCCTTTCTTAAGGAATACGGTCTATTAATCAGGATGATCGTGGCTATGTTACAAATCATACCTCAAAATCTTGGTGACTTAAAACAACAATGTTTATTTTTTGGTTATAAAAAACCGACAGGGAGATGAGGTAATTTGTTTGACATAGAAGTGATATGCCACTGATGCACAGTTTGCCCTGATTTAGATTAGTTCTTTCAAGAATGTTCTATATTGATCAAAGATGAGGAATGGATCCTAAAATACAAGTGTGCAAGTTTAATTTCTCTGAGCTTAGAACTCACAAGTTCTTTTTCTCTGCCTTAAAGACTCTCCTTTCTTCCTCTTTATTTTTTTCTATTTAATGAGCACAATGAAAAATTAATTTCTGTCTCAAAAACAATAAAGGTAAGAATTGCTGGATAATTATGGGAAAATCATAAAACTACTGGAAAGTCATAATATTCTAAACCTTAAAATTTCATATGGCACTTGCTTTTTGTCTCATTAAAACTTTCAAATGTAGAAATATGTCTGTAGACATTAACATTAAAACAATCTCTCTTGGTGGATTAAGTATATTTTTTGTATATTTGGTTTTTCTATTTACATTTTAAAAACTTCAAAAATTATTATCAGTGTAATATTTGATCTTTGAATATTGGTGTCATTTTAACTTAGTCACCTCTTTGAAGGTCCTACCTATAAATATGGTTACATTCGTTATTAGGATTTAGGGATTCCATATATAAATTTTGGAGGAACACAATTCAGTCAATAACAACACCAACAGACCACTTCCAGAAATACCTGAATAATGCTTGCACTTTATGTAGCATATTTGGTATAAAATTGGTCATCTCTCTTTTAATTTTTACAACCATCTGATTTTCCCAACTGCTCTTAGTGGAATTCCTTCCCATTTTCCTTCCTCCTATCTATCTCCTCTTCTTCTTTTTCCCCTCTCTCTCTCAGCAAAATCTAAATTCAAACAACAAATAGGAAGTGCATGGAATGACATATTCAATGAACATGTGTGAAGAGAGCAGCACCGAGATTCGCAGAGATTCCATGTATCTGGCCCACGCAGGCATGATGAGCCTCTAGTGGGGGCTGCTGCTTAAGGAAGGCAAAACTGGAAGAGGACAATAGGCAAGCACCAACATGGGGCACATGCTGGCTTTTGGGACTTCTAACCGGAAGCACAGCTCTCATTTCCCAGACCCCACCAGTTTCAACCACAGTAACAGAACTCGTCACATTTCCTGAACCCACATCCACACCTTTGAATCAAAGGCTTCTCCTGAGTGCTCTTTAATGGCATCATTCTCATGCTCATCTCTTAGAAACCTCATCTTGTACTATCCTCTAGGCTCCTCCAAAAGGTGTCCAGTTCTCTTTGCTGACATCACTTCTCAAGGCCATACACAATGTTCCTGTCACTCATGTAATAATTTGAGGTATTCATAAGCTTATTAATATTGGGAAACTCTTCTGCTCCAATAGGCATCACAGTGAAATAAGGAAATACACTCTTCCTGACCATATGCTGTTAGTACGCCACAAACAAGGTGCTACAGCTCCCAGATTCTTACAGATAAAATTTGTCACTTGACCAGCTCTTGACAGCCACCACCATCCTAGATTGTAACAAAGATCCTGGAAGCTTGGGCCCCAAAACCAAAGATTTGTATGACACTGCACAATACCAGAATCAAAATAATTGCTGTTTTCTAACCAGCTACTCCCTGTCTTCCAAGTTCAAGTAGTTGAATTTCTTTCCTTCTGATGGATTCCTTCCTCATCAGTTGTGCTGTTAGAGGAGTCTGGCAAGGGGGCAGGTGTCATTCTTTAAATTCCCATCATCCCATATTTACATCGTTCCAAGATGAGTTTTTGCATCTAGTTACTATTCTCCCCAGAGACTATTAGGGGCTATGCAAACAGAATTCTTTCCGTCCCTGAAAGCATGTCTATTTTTAAGTGAATTTGCAATGAGCATGAAGTGTAGGCATTGTTGGAATCTTGCTACATAAAGACATTTTGGGTCACATCTGCCCCCAGCACATGGATAAGTACATTGAGCCTAAAAAGTAGCAGCTCTCCATTACATCCAAGGAAGGTGGCAAAACTTCCCAAAACACTATCTGTCAAAACTTCATTTCAGTAAATCACAGGTTAAAAAGCACAGTGTAAGGAATATAGCCAATGGTATTGTAGTAGTGTTGTATGATAACTGATGGTAGCTATATTTATGAACGTAGGGTAATATACAGACTTGTCAAATCACTATGCTGTACACCTGAAACTGATGTAACATTGTGTGTTAACTACACTTCAATAGTATATGTTATGTAATAATATATATACATACATACATACATATATACACATAAATAATTTTTGGTTTATAAATCCAAAAAAAATCCTATTTTTAGATATGTTGGTCAGTCAAATTATCTATATAGGATTAATATAGGCATAATACTTGTGAAATGTGTAGCACTAAATAAGAATGTTTGTCTAAACATGAAAGTGATCCCAAAGTGTCATCATAACAAGAATTCTCTGCTTATATTTTCAATACACTCAAAACTTCAACTACTTGATATCCTGATTGATTCAGATTGATGTCCCCACCATGCATAAATGTCCCCTCTGGTATGCTCCAATCACAATCTCTTCTCCATGTCTCTAGTTTATACTCTAAGTAAACCTGGCTGCTAGGTCTGTGGCTGGTTCATAGTAGGTGATTAATTATATTTGTAGAATAAATAAACGTCAATGCAAGAGAAAAGCCAGGTCCAAAATATATGATACCTTTCTATCTTGGAATACAATCAACGGAAAAATGTTACATTGGCCAGCTAACAGTATAAAGTGAATGGGATTTTCAATCTACCCAACTCCCACTAGAGTTAAAAAGGCATCTCAGTTCCTAATTTTATCTTCAGTTAGAGGTTATGAATTGAGATGGACTGGACTCCCCTAAAAGTCACATTCTTCACCTTACTCTAAGATACATCTGAGCTGTGGGTTGGGCTGAAGGCTGGAGGAGTAAGGCCGGGTGATGGGGTACAATGCAGAGGCGGGGCTCCACCACCTTTCCTTTTCCACATTGAGCCCTGGAGAGAGGGTTGTCAGCATAGGTGTTATGAACCCTTTGATTTGAAGCTTTCTCATCTGGCTGCACAATACTTTGGTGCCTTAATAAGATTCAGCTGAAAAGAGACTTCCTTCTTTTCACAAATTGAAAGAAAATCTGTTTGGACATTTTTTAAGGGAAAGGGGAAAAAAATTCTGGGTTTTCTTGTATTCTTTTTTTTTTTTCCCTCTCTTTTAAAGTTGTTTCTGTCTCTTAGCAGCTCTCCACCTTGTATGTTCATGTCAACTAACTGGATCTTTGGGGGATTAAACAAGAGAAATAATGAGAAAATATTTACATTTTAGACTCATGGGCTTGGAGGTCCAAATGGAACCCCATCCAACAAACATTTTTAGCATGTAAATTTTTTAAAATTAGTAATTCTAGGAATAAGTTAAAATTATCTTTATGCTGTTAGGGAAATTTCACCAAATGCTTATGTATTTTTAAACTTTGCTTTTTTGTTGAGGTATAAATTATATACAATAAAAGGCAAAGATCTTAACTCTTCAGTTATATGAAATTTGACAATTGTATAAATCCATAAAACTATCACCCAAACCAAGATATAAAGCATTTCTATTATCAAAGTAAGGGCCATCCCTTCCTAGTCATTTTTCCCCATCCCTTAGGGGAACTTTATTCCTATCAGCTAACATGAGTTTTATCTCATCTAACCAAAATGTAATATAATAAATCATGTATTCTATATCTGCTTCTTTTGTTTAATATAATTTTTTTAGCGATCCATTCATTGTGATATACCAATACTATGTTAATTTTTATTGCTAGGCAGTGTTCTATTAGAGAGGTACATCACTATGTGTGCCCTTTATCTGATTCTCCTGTTGATAGGCTGAGTTTGTTCAGGTTTTGACAGTAATGAATGAGGCTAATGTGAATACTGTTGCATAAGCCTTCTCTTGTGAACACATGTCTACAATTTTCTTGTGTACATACCTGGGAGTGATATTTGTGGGCTATGAGAAATGTGCATATTTAGCTTTTGAAAAAAACTGCCAAACAATTTTTCAAAGTGGTTTTACCATTTTTTGCTTTCATCAGCAATGTATGAGCATTCCAGTTGCTCCACATCCTCATCAACTTTTGGTATGACAAGTATTTCTTATCATTAAAAAGTCCATTCCAAAAGAAGCAAAATTATATGATATTTTACCTTTATCCATATTTCTCTGATGACTGTCTAAGGATATTGAGCAAGATATTTATATGTTAGCCATTGGGTATATATCTTCTGTTATAACATGCCTGAGTTGCTTACCCATTTAAAAAAATTTACTGGTTTGCCTCTTTATTATTTAATTATAAAAGATTTTTATGTATTCTGAATGAGGTCACCTTTAAGATATATATATATAAATATTGTTCCAAGTTTGTGGCTTATGTTTCACTTTCTTGGCAGTTTATGCATTGACTTTAAACATGACATAAAAAACAATAACCATAAAGGAAAAAAATTAAGTTGGACTTTATTAAAATGAAAAACCTGTTATTATTTGCCTAACCCAAGATCATGAAAATATTCTCCTATTGTTTTTTTACGGCTGTACAGTCTTAACTTTTACATTTAGAACCACTAATATTCAATTTTAAGTTTTGTATATGGGTGAGATAAGGGTCTAGATTCTATTTATATCTTTGCAGATGTGCAGTTGTTCCAGAACAAGGACCCCAAAGGTTTTCTTCTGTTTTTAAAATAGTTTTATGCTTTTGTATTTAATATCTATGAAACACTTTTAAATTAATATTTATATAACATGTGATATTTAAGATTTATCTTACTGTTTACTGTGGATGCCCAATTCCTCCAGCACCATTTATTAAAATGATTTTCTTTTCTTTTCTTTTCTTTTCTTTTCTTTTCTTTTCTTTTCTTTATTAAATTGCTTCTGCATCTTTGTCATAAATTAATTGAGAGTTGAGATCAGTTGAAAAGTTGGAATTGGCCATCCAAAAGTCCCCTCCTGCCTAAAAAGCAATGAGAAGACTGGCAAAATGTTATCGAAATTAAATTTTCAGTACTGTGGATATTAACCAAAGTCTTGCAAAAACCACAAGGCATTATTTCAAGTATTATGGCTCAATCTTGGTAAGAACAGCAAGTTTTATGGTGTTTTTACTTGCCTGATTCCTATCCCCATCTCCCCAGCTCTGCTATAGCCCTGAAGATCAACAGCTCACAATTATGGTGAACCTAGCACCCTAGTAGCCATTGATAGGTGAGACCAGAAATAGAACACTTTAAAAGTTTCATTTCTAGATAATTATCATTTGAGCTGTTTAGCAGGTACCTGGAAACTCAGCTTTCAAGGCTTGTCTTACTTGATCTGACTCAGAGCTCATCCTGTGTGAACAATAATTTCCTAGGCATTTATTAAAAACAATCAGTAGCAATGGTTCAATATTGAAGGTGCCTGAGACAGCGATAACACTCGGAGCATTCAGCAAGCTAACAACAAAACAAACAAGCAAACAAAAGAACAACAACAAGAAGAACAAACCCCAGAAGAATACAATATCTACTGGGAACTTTGCAAAGTTCCGACATTCCCCTGAGAATCTAGAGGCCTTGTGTGTATACACAAGGCTGTGTGCATGCTCAAGAAAAACCTAAAAGAGCCCTAAGTTCCCAACTCTGGTTGAATTTACGTCTATAAAAACAGGAAATCAAGACTAAGGCAGAGTTATAACTTGTCAAGCTATGTGTTGGAGGCATTTTGCACACACACAAAACTAATTAGCAAAGACTGGGAAATGTATTGGATCAAGGTAACTATGGAAACCTCTATCCAAGCATTAGCCAATTAATGTTAATGGAGCAGAAGTGTAAGTGGTCACACATGACAAAGAGAATATAGATGTCACAAAATTAGCTGGGGAAAATCACCAAACAAATAGTAATGACAACAAAGAGCAAAAATGAAAAAAAATGAAAAAAAATAAAAAAAAATTAAAATTAAAATTAAAATTAAAAAGAAAAGAGCAAAAATGGCAAACCTTGGGGTAAGTTAAAGAATATGATTGTCATAATTATCATATTATATTATCTTAAATGCCCATTTAAATAAATAAAAACATATGGCATATACACAGAAAATAAAGTATCAACAGAAATGGTCCTCAAGGGCAGCCCGGGTGGCTCAGCGGTTTAGCACCGCCTTCAGCCCAGGGCGTGATCCTGGAGACCCAAGATCGAGTCCCACGTCAGGCTCCCTGCATGGAGCCTGCTTCTCCCTCTGCCTGTATCTCTGCCTCTCTCTCTTTCTCTGAGTCTCTCATGAATAAATAAATAAAATCTTAAAAAAAAAAAAAAAGAAATGGTCCTCAAGAAAGCCTAAATGTTGGACTTACTAAACAAAGAATTTAAGTCAGACATTTAAAATATGGCCAAAGAACTAAAGAAAATCACATCCAAACAACAAAAATATGATAATGCTGTCTAACTATATATATACACACACATATACATATCTAGAAAGAGCTAGAAAATATGAATTATGTGATTTCTCTAGAATTTACATGATGAATCTTTATTTTCTCTGTCTGGAAAGTTTATGTTCAAATAGTAGTATATTACTTTAAGAACCATGTAAGAATCTTATAAAAGTATAATTGATTAACCCTTTCCTTTCCTTAGTCTTCTAATTATCTGAAATTCTATTATTTTTTTCTCAAAGACAGACATTACTTGTGTCCACAACTATACATTTTCCCTCTCCTTTCAGGCACACAAAAGAATATAATGCCACCATGTGAGTAATCCTGGCCAATGATCTATGAGTGGGAACTTTGTGAATCACTTCCTTGCAGAAGCGTATAGGACTAAGTGTGAGATTTCTACGCCCTCTCTCCCTTTCCCCAACTACTGTCATAAAGACTTTGGGTTAAGATGGCACAGTCATACAAAGAAACCTGGACTGCCCCATCACTATAGAGAGGTGCATTTTGCATGTGACAAATAAATTTTGAGTGTGTTAAGCAACTGAAATTGTGGGCTATCTTGATTTATACAGGAATTGTCATTATAATTTATTTCTTGTTACAACTGAATGGTAAATTTCTCATTGTCTGGATTTAACCTAGTGTGCAGCTTTTTTGTGTCCCTTGTCAAAAACGAAAGAGTAATTAACAGACCCCTTGTTCAAGCCTACATAGAGCTTGACATTAGGGTTTCAATCTCTTCTCCTGAGTTGGTGATGAATAAACCTGCCCCTTCACATTGCCCTGACTTGGGGTTGCTGAAGTCCACAAGTGCCACAGGAGGCTTCTCTGACCTGAAGCAGAGATGACTATGAAAACTATAGCCATTGATTCAAAAATATGTATTGCAACTGCATTTTTTTACTATTGAACTTTCATGCACTTATATTTGTAGCTCACATGATTCTCATATCCTGCACATAAATAGTAACCCACATCTAGGGGAAGGAGCCCCAGACAACAGAAAGGCATTTTTTCATTCTCTACTCTCTCAGAAAAAAAAATGAATGGAAGGCAGACTACAAGCACCAGCCAACTTTTAGTGTTTGAAAGGCAACAATTCACCTGGGAAAGGATGCAGTGATAGCAATGTCATGGCTTTATTTTCCAAGGACCTTCTCTGTGTCGGTCTCTAGAGATACATATGAGAAGGCTCCGACTATGGTCTTTCAAGTAGTTTTTCTGTTCTTGATGGTTTAGGAAAGGACAGATGCATTTAAAATCACAAAGTGTGCAGTCTCAGCACTCTTTTTATATTGTTCACATTTTCCCAAGGCAATCATGCCCATCACATGCTTTTCATCTACATTTTAAGGATTACGAAATCTGTAAATCTTGACAAAATTTCTCTTGAAACTCAAGCTCTACATATCAAGCTGGATAGTAAGTAGTAGTAATACCTGGGCATCCCATGAATAACTTCAATTCAATGTGCCCAAAGCTGAAGTCATCATCTCTTCCTTCCAAATCTGCTTTCCTTCTGTAGGGCACATCTTGGTATATGTGTTTTCTCTAAGCAAGCTTTCTAAAATTTGATTTAGATCACCTAATTGCAATCTTCAAAAATTCTTCCAAAACTTTCCACTATATCTACAGTATACAAGCTAACACTCTGCCTCAGCACTTTTTCACTTGCTAATCCCTTAAATTAAAATTCTCTTTTTCTAGATATCCCCATGTTATGCTCTTTTACTTCCTTTAGGTCTTTGTTCAAATTTTGTATTATTAGAGACAGCTTCTCTAACTGCCTGTACAGAGTAACTGCCACTCTTTACAGAGTAAAAGAGAGAGTAACACTCTATCTTCCTTACCTTCCTTTCATGATACATAGCTTATGTGTGTGTGTGCGTGTGTGCGTGCATGCGTGTGTATTTCTTTCTTTTTATTGTCCTCTTCCTCCACCAGAATATAAGCTTCTTAAGGGCAGGCTTTTGTTTTGTTCTCTGCTCTATCTCCAGAGCCTAGAAAATTTTATCACATAGAAGGTCCCCAATTAATATATTTTGAATTAATGAAAGGAGGCAAGTGAGTGAGGCACCCCAGACTAGATGGCTCCATGGTCCATCTGTCATTCCTTCCTTCCTTCTTTTAATAAGAACACAAAACTCTTCTGAGAATTCCCTGGCAAAGCTTTCTTGTCTCTTAGGCCAAAAGTGGGTTACATGGTTTCTCTACAATAAGGAAGGGTGAGAAAATAAGTTTTGAGACTTTTCTCCTCTATACTTAAGGAAGGTAAGGGAGAAAGGGGTTGGGAACAAATTTTGGATAGCCACTCATTGGTGTCCCATTCTTCACCTAGCTGGGTCTTGTCATTTATTCTTTTATTAAAAATTTAATTTGCCAATGTATAACACCCAGTGCTCATCTCATCATGTGTCATTTACTCTTTATATTTCAGTTCAACCATCACTTCCTTGAGAGGCTCTCCTCTGACCACCCCCTCTCCAATGTTCACTTCAGGTTCTTTTTAAAAATAAATTTATAGAATAACTTCCCAGGAATGACTTGTATTGGCTCTTTCTATTCTCTCTTTTCCTAGAACTATCTGTTCCAGATTTTCATTTAGATGATTTATTCTCACCTCCAATATAGGAGAAGCTTGCTTTTGCTACCTAAAATATCCCCATCCCAGGCCTCATCCCGCCACTCTTGATCTCACTGAAGTGTTTTTTTCATAACTTTCATTGATATCTGAAATTATTGACTTATGAGTTTATTTTATGTTTTCCTGTATTGGAGAATAATATTGATAGAATACAGTCCTTTCCTATCTTGAGCCCCAGAACCTATAAAATAGTCCATAGGCTTCTATTAGTCTCAAAAAGTCTAATGTTGAAGACATGTTAGAAAATGAATCAATAGTGAAATCTATGCTATACTGAGTATTTTTACTTCCTTTCAAATAAATGATTGAGTAACAAGAGTTCAAAGGCTTTTCTGACCTAAAGTCTGATGATAAAAATTCAGAATCTGAGAACACCAAAGTCTAGGCCTATGGTATTCAACTCTGAAAATTGCCCAAGGGAGTCAGTGAACTAGACTCAACATTTATCACAGTTTGATAATATTTTGACTCATATAGAACTGTATATAATCCTAAGTACAGATGCCCAAGAAATGTTGAATGCCTCTAAAAGTCATGCTAAACCTTTGATAAATAATTTATACAATTCCCTACATGTACAGCATTAGGTCTAATGAGGCCATATTATCTAATTGAGTAAACTGGCAATCAGAATGTCTAACTGATGGATTGAAGTCATTTTGAAATCATGATCATTTGTTATTTTCCCTAAAGTTATTTTTTATTTCTTTCTCTAAATATGAAAAAAGAAAAATTTATTTAAAAAATATAATGATGTATAAACATTGAATCACTGTTATATCCCAAAGCTAATACAATGCTGGATGCCAACCACATTTCAATAAAAATATAGTTATACATATATAATGATAAAGTCACATTATAACTGAGGGTCATTTTCTAGTCTAAACAATGGGTTGGGAGCTTAGAGGCTGAAAGTGCTAGGCATCTCCAAGGCTCTCAACTCCTCCATCTCAGTTTATCAGACTAAAGGACAATTTATGAGCTTGATCAAAGAGGAAAAATGGGAGTGGCTCAGCCTAAATAAAACATCAATAGTAGGTTTCAAGCTGAGTGGCTCACAAGCATTGCTATTACTGTCATATCACCTCTAACCTCCAGGGGAAGGTTTCTTGGAAAGAAACATGGCCCTAAAAGCACCTAATGATTCTGGGAAGTTTTTAACTGTCAGTATATCAGATATGGCAGGGCAAATAATACCTTTGTACTCAATTTCCTCATTACGCTTATCACCAGAAAGTTTTATCAGATGTATAGTAGTCTCTGAACTCCAATTTCCCCCACTTGAGAAATGCAACTCTCAATGGCAATCCCTCTTTCACACTCCATATAACAGAATTCCCCAATTGTCATGGAAACCCTGATTCCCAACTGCAAATATGGGGCATCATTAGAATTTCTGGAATTCCTGTTGAATTTACTCTAGGGAGCTCTTAAAAATTCCAAAGTACTGAGTAAAGAAGGAAGCTTAGAATAATCCATATGGTCATTTCCTGTGAAATAAGGAAAAGAAGGAGAATGAGGAGAAGAACTCATTTCCTCTGAGAAAGAAGGAGGAGGAGAAGAAGAATAAAGAAGGAGAGAGAAGGTGAAGGAAGAGGAGATGTAGGGAAAAAGGGAGAGGGATTTAGATAAGCAGGATTTGAAGGGTCATCTGCTTTTTGAGGATTACCAGTCTCTCTTTTGCTATCTTCTAAGATCAAATTAGAACTAAAACCTAATTTGAATGTTTCCTCTTTCAAGTGTCCTTGCTTCCCTCCAAACTTGTAAACCTTTATACTATGTATTAGTATCAAAATTTTCTATTATTCGACACTCATGCTTTCCTGTTTTGTCTCCACTAGACACATTTGCAGTGTCTTTCTTCCAATGGCATATGACATGGTTCTGGGACTACAGAATCTTCCCCATGAAGACTTTCTCTGTCATTGTTGGATTACTTGACTATCTTTTACATTGTGCATTAGCCTCCATCATAGCATGCAGAGGTGCTTTTGTTTCTTGGTGTCCTGCTGCTACACCCCACCCCTCAAATCTCACCAAGCCTAGATAGATACCCATGTCTGAATTTTTGACACTCTGGGAAAAGGTATCTAAAATAAAATATCAGCTTGTGATTTGCTTTTGTATGGTTTTGATATATTGGAATATGTTCTCTAGTGATCTTTACCCAATGAATCAAAGTATATGAAATTCCTTCATCAGAATAACTCCTAATCCCTTTCCATCAACTTAGCTTTGATGGAAAAGCTGTGAGGAAGAATTAAATTGTCCCATTTCCATATTCTTTAAATACTCTTTTGGGGGTGGGGTGAACATCTCAGTGTTCTGTGAGACTCATTTTTGAAAGTCTTCTATAGGTAGGTAGATAAAAACCTCAAAACGTACCTCAAAACGTATACATGCTGAGTTTTTTTATTTTTTTATTTTTTTTATTTAGGGCTTGGGTGCCTGACCCTGAAACTTGGTTTGGGCCAAACAAAGCAGCTTCTCAATAAAAGTTTTTGACTGAAGTTGCTTTTCATATATATTTTTGGTGAAAGGGTCTTCATACTTTTCAAGAGTAAAGATTTATAATTGCCTATACAATTGAATACATTCTTCAAAATACTATCTATGACACCCTTTCAAAAATGTCAAATTGACATCCTTCAGGGTGTTTCATATGTATCCAGATTTTAATTTCTATCCCTTATTTTCCATATTTTTACAACCTTCAGCTTACTAGTTTGCCCATAAATGGCTTGTCATGCTCACATCTCTTATAATTAAAAACAATATGGGCATCCAATTTCTATCCTACTGAGGTAAATGAGGCAAAGTTTAGGTGAAGAAGATCTCAGAGGACATGCTAGGGATTACCCAGCACTCCTAGCAGTGGGAGAAGGACATAAAATGACCTATATCCTTCCTCTGAAAAGTCTGCCTGAAGATTTCATATGACTGGGTTCTTCTGGGCTCTTCTAACTCTTGGCAAAAAGAACAGAGAAGCCAATCCATAAATATTTATCACATCTATAATTTGCAACACTTTTAGTGGTCTACTTTATATTTGTCCAATTCTTCACATTTATGGCTATTTCTCCCTGAGTAGACAAACACCTCTGTCCTCAGCTTGCTAACCAAGCCCAAGGTATCTACCCTTCTCTCTCTGAGGTCATCTCAAAGAATAGTCTCATTTCCAGGATTATGAAGCATCCTACTCACATTTAATATTCCCAGTGTTCAAAAGGGTGTGTGCCATAGATGTAAATTTTGGTGTCTCCCCCTCTCCACATATATGGGGGAAAAAAAGCTCAATGCTTAGTTGAGCTCATCTAGACATAGGGAAAATTATGACATTGACAAAATTTGCCGGAAACACCCCCACCTCATGTTCCTTCTCTATTTCTTTCATTTCTCCATACCTACTTTGGAAGTGAACTGAAAACAATGAGACCCTAGCCCCTCCTGTCTTCACAGAGTTTATTTATACATTGGACATTATTATACCATGTTACCTACTTTTAGGTTTTGTCTCTGAAAAAAAGAATTGAGGGGAAAATATCTCTCCCAGGTTTTCTTACACTTTTCATTTCCTCTCTAGGGTTTTGCCACACTTATTCCTAATGGTCTCACCTTTCCTCCTTCACTAGGGTTCCTTACTGCCCTGTCTCCCTGACCCAGGTGTAAAGAAAGATTCCTGGGTATTCTTAGCACAACAGAGACAGCCTCAGGATATCAACAAAAATTTACCAAAATGAAAAATGAAAAAAAAAAGATGACAGAAAATAGAGATAACGCAGAAAATAGTCACATTTCAACATGTAAGTTTTTTATTTCAAGGATTCTAGTAAAAGGAGAGCAGGGCCTTACTAACTGAGTACAAGAAAGGGCTTCTCAGTTAAGGACACTTAGTCTGGTGATTTTTGGCATAAATCAAGAGATAGCGTTTTCTTCCTCCTGGACTCCTGGGTCTATTGCCTGTAAGTTCTGTTTTGTTTTCTCATCTTTTAGGGTGAGTCTATTGAAACTTTTCAAAATGAAACATTGTCCTGGTTCAACCCTCCTGACCAGAAGGTTATATACACCATTTCCAGTTTCCAGTCTGAAAACAAAGAACCTTTGAAACGTAGGACAATTGTGATTAACAATATAAAGACATAAGGTAATTCAGTGATTCAATTCTTAGCTTTGCTATATAGTAGTTGTGAGATCTTGGGCATTTTGTTTTACTTTTATGTGCCTCAGTTTCCTTACTCATGAAATGGAAAAAAAATGGTATATACTTCATAGAATTTTGCATTAAATGAATTATTAATTCAAGTAAGTACTTAGACAAGGCTTGGAATCTTATTGTTGTTTTTACTACTGACATGCCAGAGCACAAAAGAATGATCTATTCCCTTCCTGCTCATCTCTAACCATCAATTTGATAATTTTATCATATTTATTAACTCATCTACCTGAACTCATTCTCAGGAAAATTATCTTGGAAATATGTGCCTATGACTCTTCCATAATATGATGATCCCGTAACCTTTCTTTGTAAAGATTTTATTTTTATTTATTTATTCATTCATTCATTCATTCATTCATTCATTCAAACATGATCCAAGTGCCCCTTTCTGTCTTCTTTTTAGAGAGGGAGAAAGAGAGAGGAGTGAGGGGCAGAGGGAGAGAATCCTAAGCAGGTTCCACACCCAGGGCAGAGCTCAATCTATGGCTCATCTCACAACCCTGAGATCACAACCTGAGCCCAAATCAGGAGTTGAACACTAAACAGACTGAGCCATCCAGGTGCCCTGATCCCTTAGCCTCTTAACAACAGTTCACCCCCAAAATGCTGATCACTTATCATGTTCCAAATACTGTGCTAGGTGCCAGAGATGTAATGATGAGCAGAAAAGAAAGAAAATGCAAGTACAACCCTTGTCCTCACGAAGAAATAGCATCAGTGTAGATGCTTGGTAAAAATATTGCCTGCTTTGGAATCACACTGTGGTCCCCAAAGGTGGTCTCCACAAATTATGCTTTCAGATATCCATGACCCTGTGTGGTCATGTTCCCTGCAATGGATCTGAGCTGGCCTATGACTCATTTTAACCAACAGAATATGATGAAGGTATACATGCCAGTGTCAGGTCTAAGTCTTAAGAAGGTGTGGCAGGTCCTGCTCCTGTGCTTTTGGGGAGCCTTGAGCTACCATGTAAGTGCTCCAGCTGACCTGCTAGAGGGATTTCATGGAAAAGCCATGTGGTGAAGGAAATACCTTACAATTACATGGAGAGAGAGAGAGAGCTCCAGCCACCCGCACATCCCAGCCAACCCCCCAAGGCTTCAGACCATGAATGAGGCAACCTGGATGTTCCAGCTCATCACAAGTCCAGGTGACTATGAACTCAGTTAATGTCACCCAGAGTAAGAGCAGCTCATAGAACCCAGTCAACCCACAGAATCATGAAAGACAATAGAATGGTTTTTGTTTTAAGCCACAGAGTTTCAGAATAGCTCTCTATTAGAAACACAGGCAAAAACATCTTTCCCACTGACAGAGAGATGAACGTGGTGAAATTACTTAACCTTCCTGAGGCTCAATTTTCTCAACTCTAAAATGGGGCAAGAGTAAAACCTCACAGAGCTGTTGTAAGCATCAGATATAATATATGTAAATTCCAGGAAACCGGTGCTAATAAATGATAGCAATTACAGGTGGTTAAAGACTGTTGGTTTTCTGCCACATTCCCAGGTGGATTTTTACTTTAAATCAGGATCCTGAAGACCATGAGGCTTCCCCCAAGTTGCTATTCACATTTGATTAAAGGCTGCTTCCTCCCTATATGTGAATAAAGTCAGGACTGAATGTGAAGAGCTTTCTCTCCACGCAGAGAATTCAGGAGATAAGAGCCCATACCTGATCTGATATTTTCTGTGTTTTTTAACCCTTTATTTATATTCGCAAGATATGCCTCCTTGTTATGTCAACATTAAGGAATTATAATTGTTGCTAAACATGGCATCATAAAGTTCTCACCCTTGCCTCCAACTTAAGGCTTCCTGAGAACCTTTGAAGATTGTAAAATAAATGATGTAAAACATGGGATGTTTTGGGTACGACAAATCTCATTTATTTTCACTGTCATCACTCACCATGGTATATAATAGCTGCTCCATGCAAACTGAAATATTGCAGATGTTTTCAAAATACTATTGGGCTAGGGAAAGACCACTTGAATTTCTCAACTGCTTACTTTCAGTTTAAATCCCCATCCACAAAGTTTCTTTATATGTGTATTTTAAAGTCTTGAGCTTCTTGTGTGTTCGCTCCTAGTGCCACTGCCCATCCAACATCCAGTCACAGAGAACTTGAAAACGGTTCCTGGCATTCCATGAGGCACATAGGATTGAAGAACAAGGAGGCAAAAGATAAAAGTAGATATAACTATTCATTAGTTTTTGGTACATCAGATAATTTGTGCAATGGCTTCAGGGCTTTAATTGAATCACTTTTCCCACCTTGTCTTAATTTTAATTATGCAGCAATCATTTTTACCAACCTGTGCAAAGGAACCATATGAAAATGTGACATATGACAATATACATTTACCTAAGCTCCAGGACTACAGTGACCTACAGGCAATTAGCTACTGCCTCTAGCACTGAACGACCAATTAAAGAGTTAACGAAATGCCCTCCAAATCACCTACATGTTCAGGATTTTTGGACTGCCAGGAACATTGCACTTCAACTGATATAATTTTTGACTGACTGATTTAGTAAGTCTACATCTGCTAAAATTCCAGACTCATGCCTGTAAAACTGAGGAGTCAGGTTTTATGAGGTGCTTTCACTGTCATTAAAGACGATCCCACCTTAGCCCTTCTCCTAACAAGACAATCTTGCAGCCGTCATTAGGAGGCGTGATCCTAGCTTGTCATCACAGAGAAAAAAGGCTTGCTAGGTCAATGAGGATGGTACTGAGTTCATCTCAAGAATGTAAGACATTCATTCCAGTGGCTATAAGCCAGAAACTAAATATAAAGAAGGAAGGAGGGAAGGAAGGAAGGAAGGAAGGAAGGAAGGAAGGAAGGAAGGAAGGAAGGAAGGAAACATGACATTTTAAGATATAATATATATATATATGATACATATATAAATATATAAGATTATATATATATATATATATATATATATATATATATATATATATTGTTTAAAGTAGGCTCCATGCCCAATGCAGGACTCAAACTCACAACCATCAGATCAAGACCTGAGCAGAGATCAAGAGTTGGATGTTCAAACTGACTGAGCCACCCAGGCGCCCCTAAAGTTAATACTTAAATATATTTTTAGGGTTTTGTAGTAGTAAAGCTTGAGATAAGAATTTATTCAATAAGTGATTCCACAGACTCCTGGAAACAGTGAGGAAGCAGACAGAAAAGGGAAGAAAGCCATAGGGTGTGTCCATGAGCAAATTACCATTGTGGTCAACTGGAGACTGCTGGATGACAGTGTTGAATGTGCAGTACTGTCCCATGTGAGGGACAAAAAAAGATTCCCAAGGGGCAACTCCTGTCAGTCACTGGCCAAGAGTGCACTCATATATTGGCTCCCTAGCACTTTGCCTACTCCATACAAAGGCTGTGAATGCTCCAAGAGCCAGAGAAAGCCTTTAGACAGAGTCAGAGTGCTCACAGTACAAAGTTCCAAATGCACAGAATGGTGAGAATTGGGGCAATTTGAGTAGGACACTGACTGTTTGCTATAAAACTTGACTCCAATTAATTGTGTCTGAGTGATACCAAGTTTCGTTGTGGAGCTTGCTTCATCTAGTCTAATCCACACAGTTCATTCATTATACCCTGGATCTAAATATGATCTGTTTACCCATTGTTACCCAATTTAATCCCTAAAATCTGTCCTTGGTGTAGAACATCTCAGAGCATCACCCTTGCCTTGTGGGATGTCATAAAGTGTAGGGTACAGTGAGGGACAAGAAACAACCTATGCTTGATGAGGGAACTCATTAATTCTCTGTAAATCACATATTTGATTTGGCTGGGGACCTGACTGGGATAAGTCTACTAAAAATGTGTTTGTCAGATTCAAATAAATTGGGATGGATGATCTAAAAACTAAATATATATGAGAAACAAAGAATAGATAAAACTGAGGCTTATAAAAATGTAGACCAAATCAAACCAGTGACCCAAACACTTTTCTAAACTACTTTTGCTGAGACCTAGACATGTACATTAAATACCACAAGGATAAAGACAGAAAAAATGAGAAACACACAGGCTATGTTGGATCTTGCTTTTGGATGAAAGCCTAAATCATGCAACCTAAAAGGAGCTCTCAACTTCTGTTGTTATTCTTAGCTGAAGAGTCAGTTCTAAAGAGAGGTCCAGATACCACAGGAAGAGAAAATCCTTTTCCAGATGCTTTCTCCTCCCTAATTTCTTGGCAGTACTCCCAGGAAGCTGTCAATCAACCAGTCAAAATACATGGAGCAACTGTACTGAGTCAACAAGGACCTGTTCAGCACCTACTACACAAACGCACTAGGTTCTTGTCTATGATTCAGAGAAGCCAAATGAACTGCAGGGCTCTGATGTTTCACACCTGCGAGAGATGGGCTGATGGACAGATTGGTTGACTGATTAAGTGATTAAACCAAGTGAATGGACGGACTCCTAAAGCCCAACTTCTTCATGGACAATAACCTTGTCTTATTCTCTACTCTGTAAAAACCATCCCACCTCTGCTGCTTCATGCATGTTGTGGGCACTCTGTAAATGATTGTTGATGGCATGAAATAAAAACAGTGCAAAGATTTGTTCAATGCGAGTTGCCATGTAAGATCTGTAATTCTTCAAGTGCTGCAGGCATTTCTCTTGGTTAAGGGTTAATGGAACACACAGATGAGCAAAACTCTTAGCTCATCTCTTAGCACCACTCTTTGGCTGGGGTTTACAATCCTGGCTTCAAAAGCTTAGAGATTTCCAACTTATCAGGGAAGACTTTCTAGATTATGAAACAAGCAGTTTTTCACTCACTTCTTACTTTCTCTCACTTGCCTCTTTCCTGTTGGGCCAGATAATCCTTCACTCACAAGATGAAGTTTCAGCTTCTTTCTAAAACCTGTCTTTATATTTATCCTCATATTTCAACATTCTGTTTATTATATTTTTGCTAATAAAGTCTCCCCACTGCATGTCTTCTGTCCTTACACACTCTCTTGAGAGTTTCCTTCCTATTCAAATTGGTGCAATCAATAGGGCATACAAGTTAGGCGTGTTACTGATCAGTTGGGTTTTTTGGTCTGGAAGTTTGAAACTTCTTAGAATTTTATTACATTCCTTGGGCTTGAAACAATATAAATAACTTTATGAACAGGTCCACTTCTATACAGTTGTCTTTATTATCTCTTCTGTTTTATTGAGCCATTGCTGCTATTTTAGATTAGAAGCTCCCAGAAGGCAGGGATTGCAAACACAGCCTCATTTACCTCCAGACAGAGTAAAGATTTATCACTATGTCTCAGGGTTAAAAGTCTTTGAGGCTTTGTGTCCAAGTTGACCATCTACTACTCCTATTCTTCCTATAACATCGCCATTTCTCTTCTCATTCATCAACAACAAGAATAAACCAGTTTAAGATGAGTGTAAAACCTTGCATCCCACAGAGCATATGCTTAAAATATTAACACTTTGCAAATAAGTACCCTATTAAATTAACATTTATTTATAAGTGACTGAAATCAGACATTTTCTTGAAAGCAGATGTTGGAAAACTGTGATTAATAGACACTGAAGAGCAAAGAGAAAGCCGGGAGGAAAGCTGACTTAAAGACATCAGTATTGGCTATTTCTTGTTACAGTAATGCAGCATAACCAGAGCAGTTCAGTGGCATCCAGCAATTGATAGCTATTTTTGCTGTAAGTCTGAATTTTTGGTTGAGTGGTCCTGCCTATTTAAGCTGGCCTTGCTCATATCCCTGCAGTCAGCTGGCAGGTCAGCTGAGGAACTAGCTCATGTAGTAGGGTCTCAGGTGGGATGACCTGGCTCTGGTCCATGTGGTCTCTCTTCCTCCAGCAGACTAGTCAAGAAATGTTCTCATGAAGCAGAAATCCAAGATAGAACAAAAGACATGGTCCTCTGGAGGCCTAGACTCCAAAAAGGCACATCTACACTGTTATTTACACCACATTCTACTGGCCCCAAAGCAATCACAAGACCACCCTAAATTCAAGGGGTGAAGTAATAACCTCCATCTGCTGCTGAGTTGAGGTGCAAAGTCCCATTGTAGAGGAAATCTACAGAGCAGGGCCATCAAGTTAATCCATTGCTCAAGTTCTTTAACAAAATAATTCAGGTAGATCTAAGCTAAGGAAAGCCAAAAATAGAGCCAATCCTTTTAAATTAATTGCAAACTAACTGGGGAGAGTGAAGGAACAATTATGAATTCATTCATTGAATAGACATTTACCAGTTGTCTGCTATGCTTTAGGCTTCATACTGGGTATACATATGACTAAGATATAGTCCCTGTTCTCACGTACTTCACAATGCCATGGGTTTGCATGCAGCAAGCATCATTTAGATACTACTTTGTGCATTATGATAGGTACTCAATGAATATTCGTTGGCCAGTGGTAGGAAAAACACTAAACAGAGCATGAATTTGTCAGAGAGCAAGTGTTCTTTTAGACTCCATAAAAATGTTTTAAGGGATGCCTGGGTGGCTCAGGGATTGAGCATCTGCCTTTGGCTCAGGGCATGATCCTAGATTCCCAGGTTCGAGTCCCACATCGGGCTCCTTGCATGGAGCCTGCTTCTCCCTCTACCTGTGTCTCTGCCTCTCTCTCTCTCTCTCTGTGTGTGTGTGTGTGTCTCTCTCATGAATAAATAAATAAAATCTTAAAAAAAAGAAAAGAATGTTTTGAGGGATAATCCTCTAGTGTTTAGAATATGCTAGAAAATGAAGAAAATTTAAATGTCTGAGAGAGGTCAATGTACACAATTTCCTTGTATAATTCTTTCCTTTCTCTCTCTTTATCATTATTATTAGTAGTAGTAATAGTAGTGTTTGGAGGCAGGGCAGAGGATGAACCTCAGCTGGCAAAGTCAAAATAGCAGTTAATGGATCTTCCTCATTGTTAGGCAGCAGCTCCTAAGACGCTTCGGGAGCCTCTCAGACATCAGTCACCAGAAGGCCCTGACCAGGGAAGAAAGGAAGAAGCCCGATGTCAGGCAGTGTCCATAGTTCCCCTAACTGCCAGGTCAGGGAAGACAGAGAAGAGACAGGGTGTGACTCTTGCATTCCCTCTCCAGTACGTTATCGAAAACAATTGTAATAACTTTGTATGCTGACAGATGGTAACTAGACGTATTGTGGGGATCCTTTCCTAATGTACAAAAACACTAAATCACTATGATATACACCTAAAATGAACAGGATATTGCATGTCATTCAATAAAAAAAATAAAAAGAGCAAGGTCTAAGAAGTAAGAAATAGAGAACTCAAAGTTAACCGTATTTCAATGTATACGTACACACGCCTACATACTACATCGTGCATTTACGCACACACCCACATTCAGCCAATCAATCCACAGTGAAAAATCTTTGGCCTTGGGTTTGTTCTTAGAGAAATCTTTCTCCGACCTCTTTGTGGAGGCCAAGAGAGCAGCATGAAGGGGGAAAGCCTGTGAGCCAGAGCTGAGGGCTCCTTTGATTTGAACAGTGAATTGCAAGATGAAAATAATCAGGGAGCACCAATGCCACACGGTTGTTTATGTGCGTGTGTGATTGTGTGCACGTGAATGCATGTGATTATGCTTCAGTGTGTGTGGGGGTAATGGGGCATTAACACTAACTCACAGAAGCTGCTCTGCTTTATGAGTTGGGATTTTTTTTTAAAGGAAATCAAGCCATATTTTTTTTCTTCCCGTTCTCAAAGATGAAGCAATTTACAGATGCTGAATCCTTTTTTAGGAATAATTCTCAATGCATCATTCAAATATCCTTTGAGCTGAGCACACGATATGCACATCATGAATACATATAATCACTGCACGGTCCTTTGTGAAGATTTTGAAAATAGCATCTGAAAGAGTCAACCCTAGGTCTCCATCTGAGGACGTGCACTCAGTGAGCGTGGCCGTGCCAACTCTGGACACTCATCCCCTCTTTCAAAGGCCCTGCTCCGTTCCTGTGGTCCTCGCAGAACATTTCAGTGGTCCTGGCAGTTCAAAAGTAAATCATAATTTGGGACCCCTGTACAGATTATATGCTTGTGTGTCTGTCCGATGCAGTCAGCACTTGTGGACTTTCAACACATGCCACAACAAACAGACATTTTTTTTAAAAGAGCATCACCTTAAGACTAGCTAATTCCACCCTCTTCTAGGCTCGCTTGGGCCTGATGGGACCAAAATTTCAGAGCCTAATGGTGCAAACTGCATTACTACTATGTATCACTAGAAAATTTGCAGATGCTCACTGTACAATGCAACGACCACAACAATCCGATCAGAAGGCATCTTTCTTGCTGTCACTGTCACTCTGTTGAGTTGAGGGCTATTTCCTTGACCTTTTTCTTCAGAAATATGAAATAAAGATTTTTTTTTTTTTTTAGTATATGTGCTGCCCAAGCGAGCACTAAAGATTTTTTTTTTTTTTTGATTATGTTTTCTCTGGAACTCCGAAAACTCAGAGAACTGTACATGTCTCTCCCTTTTCCCTTTTGAGATATGGGAAAATCTGAAGTCATTGGCTTCTTTTTGTTCTTTTCTTTCCTATGTTCTCCAGTTTGGAGCACATAAGGCTTTTTGACATACTACGTCACATGAAACTAAAACTCATCTACACAAGGTGGTACCCCCAATGACTACAAACACCCTAAGCCCTTTTATGGACCCAGTGATCTTTAGATATTTTTGACCTATGATGTATGTAACAAATATCCAAAATCATGCGTTATTTGAAACAGAAAGGAGAACACAAAGCATTTGCATCTCATTACCATTTATAAAGATTGCCTTTGAGACTCTAAAGGTGTTAAGAATTGCCAGCAGGGAAGTGGTTCCTGCAGCTCTCCACCCTCACACATTAATACTAATAATATTAAAATAAGTAAAATAACTTAGTTCAGATAACATCTATTCATTCAAAGAATTTTCAGATATCTACCTATATTTCTGGGTTTATAGATAATTCAGGGAAAAAAACAGGCCTCATTAGCTACCCCCTGAATTCCAAGATTTATTTCTCAATTTAGAAAGCAATTTTTTTAAAAAAATATTATTTCTTAGAGAGAGTAAATGCATGAGTGGAGGAGAGGGAGAGGGAGAAGCACACTCCCTGGTGAGCAGGGAGCCCAATGGGAGACTTGATTTCCGGACCCCAGAATCATGACCTGAGCTGAGGACAGACGCTTAACTGACTGAGCCACCCAGGCACCCCTAGAATGCGATTTTTGAGTGCCTTTGATGTGTCCAGCATCATACTCACACTTTAGGCCAGTGTGTTTTTAAATAAAGAATAAAACAATTTTACTGGATAAACATGTTAGAATAGTTTAATATTAAAATACATTAGAAAACAACACACAATTCATAACCAACTTTTCCGGATGCATAATAGTTAGCAAACTAATGGGTACTTTTGAAGAAGCTGCAATATGTTGAGTTGCAAGTGAAATTTATGATCCAATCCTTAACCTCGTGTATCACACAACAGATTTGGAGAGAGGCTAGCAAAGGTGTAGGGAGGAGAAAACCGGCTGCAGAGGTTCCAGAGGCCGAATTAGACCATCACTGAAACTAGCTGAAGAGAGTCAGGCTAGACCCTGTGGAATCATCTCTATGTCCCTATAGACAGACCAACAGCTGCAGCAAGACCTGCCATACCAAGAACTGGAAACAGATGCTGAGGAACCTCTGCCGTGAGCCTCCTAGAGCCCCTGGATGTCACTGTGTGCCGTACACAGAGAGGGACATCTGAGCACCTGTGATGAAAAGGAGGAAACCACCCCCCCAACCTCTCCTCAACATTCCCTTCAGTCAAAGGGTTTCATTACCTTTTCAGAAGCAAACAGCCTCTACTCACCTCCCTAGCTTCATGTCTTGTCCCTGAACCCTTGTCATCTGGCTCCAGCCATATTTAAGTAATTTCAGTCCCAAATATGGATCATTCTCTTGTTTGCTGTAATAGGGCTATACTGACTCCTGGAATGTGCTTCTGAATGTGCTTCTCAATATCTTTTGGGCCTGATTGCTACTTTAGACTTTACCTTTAATGCAACATCTTCGGTGCCCCCAATGCCTGGGTTATTTTGCTCCTGAACAACACACCCTCATTGTAGTCTTTATTGACCATTCTAAATGTTACTTCCCTTTCCAAAAACAAAATTAAATAAATTAGCACGTGGTAAACAAACACTTAGAAGTGTATCTAGCATATCATACCCAAGAAATATTAGCCATTAAAATTATCTTACTTTAAAAAAAATTCTGATTCCTTGATACACTCCCTTACTGATATCTGAGCCAGTTTCTCTCTCTTGTTCACCAATACAACCTATTGCCTAGCACTGTGCCAGGCACATGGTGAGTGGCAATGAATATGGGATGAGAGAGATTCAGTTATTACATACAGCCACTGGCACTTAGATCTAGTACTTTCTCCTCTCTGCAGTAAGACTTCCTATCAAAACTCCACGCATGATCTTAAAATGAGATGATTCTAGATTAGCCATCCAGATTGACCCTAAATCCAATGCAAGTGCTCTTGTAAAAGAAACGCAGAGGGAGATCTGAGACCAATAGGAAAGGAGAGATGTAGCCACAAGCCAAGAAACAGCTGGAGCCACCAACTGGAAAGGATAAGGAAGCATTTTCCCCTAGAGCCTCTGGAGGAAGCACAGCCCTGCCGATGTTTTGTTTACTTGCATTTTATTATTTTTCTCAGAATATTTAATTTCTACTTTCAGCAAATTTCATTTATATAATACAGTGTTATCAGCTATTGTCACCATGTTACACAGTAGATCTCCCAACCTTATTCATCTTATAAGGGAAAGTCTGTACCTTATAACCAATCTCTTCCTATTTCTCTCACTCCCAACCCCTGGCAATTACTTTTCTACACTTTGTTTATGTGAATTGGACATTTTTTAAAGGATTCCATCCATATGTGATATCACGCAGTATTTGTCTTTGTCTGTCTGGCTTATTTGACTGAGCATAACGCCCTCTAGGTTTATCTACATTGTCACAAATGAAAGGATTTCCTTCTTTTTGGAGGCTGAAAAACTCCATTACACACATATACCACATTTTCTTTATCCATTCCTCCTTCGATGGACACTTAGATCTCAGACTTCTGGCCTCGGGAGCTGTGAGAGAATAAGCTTCTCGTGTTTTAAGCCATGATATTTGTGATCATTTGTTATGGCAGTCGCAAGGCCAAAGGAGATAGCACACGTAGGGTATGCCATCAGTTTCTGGAATATTCTTATTCGTTCACTCATTCACTCATTCATTCCACAAATAGAAGTGTTTGCCATGTCCTAGGACTGTTCTTAATACTAGTAACAGGGGGCCAAAAAAGAGGTTAGCTCTGAGGACATGATACTTGTTATAATTTTATATAGCATTAAGCTATAAGTTCAGTTGCATTGTGGCTGAATCTCCAGCTCCAGTTTATGTTGTCTTTGAAATGCTTTCCTTGTTCTGGTGAAACACACACACACATGCACACACACACACACACTTTCTAATTTCCACACATTATAGAGCTTCTCCTCTTCACATCCTCCACAACTCCCACTTCCAGTGTGATCCCAAATTCGCCTGCATGGAAAACAAACTCTAAAGCTGTGGCAAATATAAAGGGGCTGCTGCTCACTGCAGAGCATTTGTAGTCTCTCTCTTACTGGGAGAAAAGCAAGCGAGCCTTCCTTATCATTTTGCCCATCCTCTCCACCTTCTGGAACATCATTTGTAAACTGGATGTGGGTACCTGGTCCTCATTCACACGTATCACTTTTGCTTTTTGATTTCTCTAGACCACACAGATGGCTCCTTCGCAGAGGAAAGAGCGGAAGGTTCCGTAATTTTAGATAACACCTGTGTCAGCAACAGAGACTCACTCTAGAGCCATTCAACCCACAGCAGGAAGGTTATTTTCTGATGGAGGCCTTTCTCCTTCAATTGGCTTACAAGAGAGAATAGGAAACAAACTTTGTCACATTTATGGTACCTGCAACTTGAATACAATGTCTTGCCCCAAATATAGGATTGAAATCCTGATAACCCATAACATCCGTATTATATCTCCCCATGTCACTGGATCGATGTGTCCTGCTCTTTTGTTTTCTAAACGGATTCTTCACTTTTTATAAAGTAAATTTTTCATCACCAGTTTTTTCTTCTATTATATTTTGTAAAGATCCTTAGAAGACTCGTTTCTTTCAGGAAGTGACTGTTATGACAGAATTATAAACAGCCAAATATATCCAGATTAATATAAATGTCCTGCATGTGACAATTTGCCCCTACCAGAAGTGATTCTTTAATAAGACTGAGCAATTTACTGGAGAAAAGCACTTGACAGAGACAGAAACTGTGTCATTTGTCCAAAGGGGGACACAGACAAATATTTTCATCTGGCTCTTGCTCAATGCCTGACTCTAAGCTACACATCATTCATGTTTTTATCCATCACACTTTAAGCACTGCTGTTGTAACGCACATGAGCAAACTGCAAAGCTCAAGAGTATGTGTTCTGTCCCAACCAACGGACAGCTGATTGGGTGGACTTCAACTTCAAGGGAGTGGACAGATGGATTAATTCTATTTGGGAAGAAAAGAGAGCCGAAGAAAAGTAATGATATCAACTACCAGGCGATGCTAGGACAGGTAGTTCTGTCTTTTTCTAAATCTTGGGATCAGGCCAGGGTCACTGATTCTAATTAGCAACAAACCATCTCCTTATCCCACACAAGTCACACGGAGCTGGAAAAAATGACCACAGTTTGCCAAATTAGAGCTGGCATTTAATTTAGGGAGGGAAATGGGCAGACGTATTTGGCCAAACCCTCCTGCTGGACTCACTCTTGGGCATCAAATAGCCAGAGGAGGGTAAAGGTGAAGAATGGGTGGAAAAGAAAACACAACGTGGGGGAGGAGTATAAAGCATTAGATAGAGGAGGTTTCAGAAAAGCAGATGGGGAAAATGGAGAAGGGGATAGGGGAGTGCCAGAAAAACCAAGGGGATAAAACCAGACAGCTTCTCAAGGTGCACGGATTTGTTCCATCTCATCTTCCTGGTTTCCTACTTCCATAGCATCTACAGCTCATTTCATCACGGTATGTATCTACCACATGCCTGCAGTGGACCGGACACTGTAGCAAGAATTTTGCTTATCTGATTTTGTCTAAGCCTTGCAACAATCCTGGGTTTTTGGCTGTTGTATACATAAAGATTCTGAGCTTTGGGAGAAAGCAAGTCCTACCTCTGGGTTGTGGCAAAGTCATAATTCAACTCCAGGTTCGGCTGACTCTCAAGCTTATGTGCTTTCCATGAGACCCATAGAGTCAAAATAGTAAGAGAGTGGTTCATTAACTTCTGCAAGGGGGAATTTCTTAAATCAATACTTTAATTTTCATAGAAAGGCAGGGCTGGAACAATGTATTGCTTTAGGGAAAACCCCACTGAGATGAAGGTCCAGGAAAAGATGCTGTGCTCCTTTTAATATTTCTTGTGAAATTTCCAACAGGAGAAACTTTGAGGGCTATATTTCTCAAAAGTTTCATGTGATGGACTGCCTGGAAATAGAGATCTTCACTAGGCGCTACCCTGAGAAACAGACACAGAAATGTGAAATGCGTATAAAATGTGTACTTTGTGCTAAATTAGACATCATTGCACATCGCATCCTGGCTAGCAAGCACCATTAGCACCATTTCTAATAAACATTTGCAGAAGGAAAAATAAAAGTTGAGAAAATAACGTGTGGAGTATTATTTTTCTTCGGTTTTTCCTTCTGAGTGCTCACTTTTCTACTTCACTTTAGGATACCAGGTTTTAGGGCACAGTTTGAGAACCCACACTTTGGGGAATGGTTTGTCCCACAGTGGGTTTGAGGTTTTGAAACAGAGGGTGAATAGGTGGCAATATGATAAAATTTACCAAACCTCTCACCTCCCAGAAGTATCTAATTACAAGAAGTTTGAAATTTTCACAGGGAAGCTCAAATCCTCATTCAGTTGGACATCTAGAAATCTGAACTTAGAAAAATTCATAAATAATTGACTAGAGCAGAGCATAACAGAGCAGGGAAAGAACATAGTGGAGCAACTAGAGAATTTCATTTTGTTGATACCTTCTTTAATTCCATATTTGCTTGGAGTTTCTTATATATATCAGGGACTGTTTTTTTTTTTTTCTCAGCTCTTTAAAACACATTCCTTTTGATGAGCCTGAACACCTCAGTTCCAACCCTAGCCAAACCCCCAACATTCATGACTACCATCGCCACCTGTTGAGGACATGGTCCACCAAATTAGTGATGAGTGAGTGTTTGAGTTTATCTTTTGAGTCTCTCTGTGAGCTATGACTTTTGGAGACTGAGTTATAAAGGAATACATACCATTGGAGCCAAGATTCTGTTTCTCCTCCAAATCCTTCTTTCCTTTGTTCTATACCCCAGAGCCTGGGCTCCCTGGCTCTGGTGGGGCAGGCTATGCTTTATGTCGTCCCTGCTTCCTTTGCACGAGGCAGTGTTGGCAGCTGTGTTGGGAGTGGCTCCCATCTGGAAGTCCCCGTGCAATGCCGCATTACTTTCCTAGACCTGCCATAACAAATTACCTCAAACTGGGAGGCCTACAACAACAGAAATTTATTCTTTCACAGCTCCAGAGGCCAGAAGTCCAAAATCAAGAGGTCAGCAGTGCCATGCTCCCTCGGAAGGCTCTAGGGGAGAATTCTTTCCTCTTCCATATCCTGGTAGCTTCAAATATTCTTTGGCTTGTGGCTACAGGGTACTTCAATCTCCATCTCTGTCTTCATATGGCCTTTTCTGCTATCTTCTCTTCTTATAAGGACACTTACTGGATTTGGGGCCCACCTGCATAATCCAGCACGATCTCATCTTGAGATCCTTAATTACAACCACAAAGACTTTTTCTAAGTTAGGACACATTCACAAGTTCTGTGTGGGTGTATCTTTTGAGGAACCATCTTTTAACCCTCTACAAAGTACTGCAGATGTGAGGGGTCCTGGCTGGTGTTCTCCCCGTCTTCTCCTTCAGGCTTCCTCCTCTTGCTAGGACTGCCATGCTTCACCATCTCTTGGTGATCTCCTTAATCATGCCCAAGCTATAAAATAATCCCCGCTTTAAACTTGCTTCTATTATCCTTTAAAATGTACTGATTGAGATAGTTATATAAATCATATAGTATAGTGTTGCTTAAAAAGCAAACAAATGAACACCAAAAAACAACTAAACATGACTTGATCAGTTAAGATTCTCACATGAATTCCCAATCTCGGCCAGAGACTTCCCCATCTCCATTGGAATATATCTTCCCCGATTCATCCAGCAGGACTCATCACTGAAAACTTGGAAACATGCTTACAAAAAGCCACAAGGGCAGAGGAGCTAATTCTGCTGTTACACATATATATTTTCTACTCTGTTACAAATGGATATTTTCTAATTTTGGCACTTTGTAAAAAGAAAGGGGTAATCTTTATAATGAAGCTCTCTTCATCCTCCACAAAGACATAATGAACTTTTATGAACATATTTACCTATATTTCAAAAATTCCCCCAAATAAGAGAACAATTCAGTGAACGAGACTGTTTGACACCATGCTCATCCATCACCTAATTTACTGTAACCTATTGGCCTTTACACTTCTTAAACAATTTCTTTTATATTGTGGGAACCCACACTCATTTGTGTGTCCACTCCTTTCTCATGCTTAACCATTTATTCTCTTGTTGCTGATCCAGCTCTACGTGAGTACATTCAGAGCACAGACTATTTGCCAAATTAAAGAGAATTCTGCTGAGATATTTTATCTGGAGATTGATTTTTTTTTTTAATTATCCATTTTCTCCTTTGTAGCATGATTGGGTTGGACTGGGTGATTTCATCTTCAAGGCTGTTTTCTAGAAGGTCCTGGAATTTACATAAATTGGCCCATGGAACTCAGCCACTCTATCATGTCATCACCATGATGTCACAAGGAATCCTAAGGCCCCGAGGGCTCCTTAATGAACAAAGCGAAGTTGTTTAACTTTCCAACTAAATTTGGTAAGTGTTCTATGTGTCTGGATTAAATTCTGTCCACTGAATCTGCCTCCTGCTGATAGAGGCCAAAACCAGTCTAAAACCCTCTGTCAAGCCACTGCTTCAGCAAGTTCAAATCAAACATCCGACCACACCAGTACAAAAACAAACAAATGCACAGAAATAGGTCTCGCTGCTACTTCTGGCCTTCCCTTGTTCTGTGGGGCATTTAACCCTATCGGATTTCATTTGCTTCACAGGTCAGCGCATCCCCTTCCTGCCAGGTGTGTGGACCTTGAGAAACTGGACGCAGGTAGACTATTGACACCACGTCGTTAACAGAAGGTCTATAGCATCACTCATTCATTAGTTCACTCATTGATTCATTCATTCATTCATGCCAAATCTCCCAACTGTGCCATTCAGATCTTCACAATTAGTGCTTACTATTTGCGAGATAAACTTCAAATATGAGGTCATTTCTAAAAAATATCTAAATTGAATCTTCCCTATATGGTGTTCATATAACAATTTAAGGGAAATAGTGCAAGGAAAATGATATCTAGCAAATGGGGGAAATGCATATACAAATGTGCATATATTCATATGCATATGTGAAATATGTGTGTGTATATATTTAAAATTATGGTTCGAAAAGCTTTTGCCAAAATTCAGGACTTCGTGTAAAAATAGCTCCACGTCTGTATCAGTTAGTTTCTCTTGGAAACTTTAAAAAAATATAATATTTTTTGATGGCTTTACCCTGTGCTGCCCAGCTACATTAAGATAACAGTAAACTACATTCTTATGGCTGTCATAACATTTAGCTTGGTGCTGCTTGCAATGTGAGTAATCTATTAAGATATATAAGGTGCAAAATGCCGCCTTTGTGTCTTGGAGTTCCAGCTATCAGCTGTAACAACCAAGTGCAATTACTGCCAGTGTGGGGCCTGGCTGCTTCCCACCACAGCCCTCATCGGCCAGAGACTTTGCAGCAGTGACCCCTAGCAGCCTCGGCCACCGCCACTGGGGCCGCCCAGAGCTCCTTCTCCCAGTCTCTGTTTCCTCGACTCCCTCCCCTCTCCTCTTTCTTGCCTGTCATCAATCTTACTAAAATGACAGCAGACAGATGTTAGCCTTTGCAAAGATCAAATGAAATCTATGGCTCTGGGGCTGTTCACCAAGGAGCAGATCAGTCTACACCCGACGTAGGCACACACACGGGCGACAACCCACCTAGAATCAATTCGCCAGCCATTGCGAGTATCTCTCCATAGGCATGGGCCACTCAGGGATGGATTTTGACAAAATTTAATCCTTCAGTTGCTTCAGAGAGGTTTGATGGTGGAATGCTGGGAATTTCCTGCAAGAGCGTGTGTGTGTGTGTGTGTGTGTGTGTGTGTGTGTGTGAGTGTGTGTGTGTGAGCATGGGCTTGCATTTGAAAACAATTACTAATACTCAACTTAGAGGAGACAGTATTTATTTTGGCCACAAATTCATGATTTTTTTAACCCCTTCTTCCAGAAGTTGGACTGGGCCAAAGCATCCCCCACACTTGCCCTTGAGTTTTCAGATTTCTCTTACTGAGCAAACATTACTCTATAGCAGAACTATGCTGAATGTGCCCTTGTCTCATGCAATTTCTTTACATCAACGTACAGGACTATTTATCCCCAATAGAAATGTTTACCTAATCTGGAAAACGTCAGGCCATATGGTGTACATTGTATGAATTTCATCCATCCTTTTTAACTCTTTCTGAAAGTCTTTTTTTCCCCTGCTGCCCGTTTGTTGTGGACCAGGCAGAAATGATTAAAGGGGATGGAACTCAGAAGGGTGGGGGGCAGGATGGGAAGGAAGCAAAGAGAAGCACAGATGGGGCATGGGAGAGCTGCTTTCTTTGCTGAACACATCTTGTAAACCAAAGGCTAAAGAGGTCTCAGGATAAAGGCAACCTTTGTGCAGTTAGAGCAGATCCAAAACAAAAACAAAAACAAAAACAAAACCCCCAAAACAACAAAAAACCCCACACATCCACAGTGACCTCAAGATGAATATGATGCATTATTAATAATAACATCCCCATGGGCTACCTGAAATTCAGAAAGGCCAAATCACCTTTAGGCTCTTATTTCCCTCATCACTTCCTAGAAATAATGAAGTCTTAACTGCATGAAGAAAAGAGCAACCCTCCGGTACTTTGAGCTGAAGCAAATGTTTCTGTAATGTATCTTTCTACAGTATCTTAGTAAAAGATAGATAGCTATTTAAAATAAGCGATATCAAGGAAGAATAAACTATTATGTTTGTGCCAATGCTTATTCATGGTTTTATAACAAGACATATCTGTTTTCTTCATATAAATCTTGACTCTATATTTAGAGTTTGCAAACAATGATTCTAGTTTTTGGCTGCCTGCCACTTCTGATAGAAAGCTGGGATAGCCGTACCACATTACTATAACATTAAAAAAAATTCCCAAAATTCCATGTGCAGAACTTCGTAACATGCAAGAGAAAACTATAAAGTGTTCCTATATATACTGAGAAGAAAGGAGGGCAAAGGGTTACAAATTTCAAGGAGGGGCCTGAGCCAATTTTTTTTTTCTGTCAATCTTCCTAAATTAAAGGTATCTATGGAAGCTGTAGAAACTGGGTAGAGAATACCATTTCAGGCCTTTAATGGCCTTCATTTTACCTCTAAGGGAAAGACGCCCCTCTGTCTTAGCCACTCTGTCAATTCTTAAACAGTGCTTGAGCATTCATCAAACACTCAGTCAACAGTACCAGTTTTAGCAGGATCAGTAATAGGGTCAAATAATCTCATATATCCTAACAGTTCTGGTCTCTTATCTCTTTTCCATATTTAATAGTGCTGAAAACACTTCATGGGTACCAGAAAATAGTCATTAGCTTGATTTTGTTCTTGGTTGTAGGGAAGGTGGAAGAGAAAGCAATAATCCCTGGGACAGCTAATTCCATGAACTCGCTAGTCTAGTAGTGTTTTGGAAGTGTGGAACTCACTCGGGAAATTTCATTCATTCAATTACTCTAAGCTCATTCATACACTCCTTGTACCAAATCCTACAGTTTCCAAGCTGAGTACTAAAAGGATGTGAAGCTCAAAGATGGGATCTCCCCTGCAAGAGTCTCCCATTCAGATGCGGGAGTCTCCATAGTGCCTGTGACAGGCAGCATGTGGGGCTCTGTGATCTCAGGGAGAAAGGAACTTTTAATAGTCCTGGGGTGTCAGAGGAGGAGATGGCAGGTGATGCCTTCTGAGTCACCCTAAAGAGGGCGAAGGGCAGCTCTGGCAATGCAGGACAGGGACAGAGGCTGGAGAGAGCAACCGAGTAGCCTGATGTGGTCATGGGGCACAAATGCCCAGAGGAGGGGGGAGGGGAAAGGGGAAGAAGGGGGAGTGATGCAAGCAGATGAGGCCAGGGCAGCAGGGGGTTAAACCACAAAGAGCCTTGGCATCTAGACTGCCATGGCCCGAATTCGCAGCTGTGAGGTTGCCACTGAAATTCCGAGCAGGAAAGCTTGAATGGAAAGGATAGGGAAGTCATGAGAAGAGCTTTCTTCACTTGAAAAAGACATCCGTGAGTACAAGAACTAAATACAGCGCCTCAAACACAATGTGAAGATACCAAACAAAGCCTTGAATGTTGACATTATATAAAAGTGGAAGATGCCCAGTGGCCCTCAGTCCTGAGATTAATTCAAGAAAACACAACCAACTCAGGCAAATTGAGAAAGGATACTTCAGAAAAGCAAGAAAAAGGTGGTGGTGGTGGTTGGCAGCGAGGGTGGAGGGTAAGAGGTCCTCGTGAAACAGATTTCAGGAAACTTTCTATTAGTCTGAATGAACTTTGGTCACTAAGTTGAATATTCTACGAGTAAATCGTTTCTTATTGGGAAAGAGAAAAAGACCAAGGAGAGCTGACACAGGCACTCTAACTAGAGTTTGAATAACCAGCCGAGCTTATTTCAGGCAGTACAATTTTTAATCACATCTAGAGGAGAAAGTCAAATGCATTAGTTCCATTTACAACCAGTGTTGTTCAGCATATCAATTAAAAGCACAAAGTGCTTTCTCCACATTCCTTCTACCCAATTTTCAAATATTTATTGGTGCATTATACTGAACATTTCATCACAATTAGTGTGGAAGTGATACGAGGCCCATCGAACACACTGAGCTTTTCATTATGAAAGTGGATTGAGCAGGACAAAGACTAAATTGTTAATATCTTAAAAACAAGAGCATTAATTATTAAACAGAAGTAGTAATGTATGGAGTTATCTGTGAGAGAAGTAGAATGTGCCATTTAGCCAGTTTTTAAATCCCCCATTTGTGTATTTCCAATAATAGCCTTATTAAGTTATACAGATAGTTGAGAAATATATCACTAAGTCAGATGTCTTAAATAAGGACCCTGGCAGTAGGCCCACCAAATAGGAATTAGAATCCCACTTGGGTTACCTTGATCTTTATTTTGAATGAGTCAACACGAGGCAAAATTCAAACTAAAGAATAATCCACAGTATCTTTTGAAATGTAGGCTCGTCCTCACAAGTAGGTAAAATCAGAAGATACTGCAAGGAAGGGAGTCAAAGGAAGGGAGGCAAGAAGGAAGGAAAAGAACGAAAGAAAACAGTTCCCTGGACATACTCAGCTCACAAACCAGCTTGCCATGAAAATGTCCATTTGTGAACCACTTGTTAAAATAGACAATAAAGTGTTGTAGGGGGTTTGTTTTCCCCAAAAAATTCAATGAAATTGTTCTTTGCCTCTCGGATGAATGTTGAGGGACAAATATTAATGTTAAGTAAGATAAAACCCATAGTTCTAAAATCCTTGTGGTCTATCCAATAACTCAGTAGGATGCTTAAAAGTCTCTCAGGAAAAATTAGGCAAGAGTGTAAGTGATGTCCTTTCAGATCAACACTTCCTTGTGGTTCTCCCTCCCCCCACCCATCTGAGTGTTGGTGCTTGTTTCTCATTCGAGCAAAGGGCCAGAGCAAAGGGAAAGTCCTGGGAGAGAGAACCCAAGACAGAGATGGTAGGAAACACGTTCCTATTATGAACACAACATCAGACTCTGAGTATTAAGCCGTTTGTATGATGGAAAGGGACACGTACTGAAATCTTAATCTCAAATATATCAAACTACCTTGGCCAGTTTTTTTTTCCAACTTAAACTTCATCCTAGGAGCATTTTTTTTTGTCAAATATGCTGCATATCAGATTGAGTGCAAGCTATTTGACTGTAAATTTGCCTCCATCTACTACTTAAAAACTTACTCGGTTGAGGTGCTTTGAAACTGAAGTGTTCTTTTTGTTATTGTTGTTGTTGTTGTTGTTTAATCTAAGATTTGAGAAAAATCTCAAAATTGTACACTCTGATCATGGATTAAACATTGCCACCTATAGCTGAGATTAGGTTTTCTATAAATGGTGGGTAAAAGAACACTCGTACCCCGTGCAAAGTGGCAAAAGTGTCCCCCTTCAGCTCCTTATTGCTCAACGTGTGGATGAAATAAAATAGTAAGTGATAAAAATTATGAGACATAATATTTATTGAGGCTCCCACTTTACCCTCATCATCTCATGTAATTCTCTCAGCTTCCTTAGGAGACCAGTGTGACTCTCTGCTTTGTAAATAAGAAACAAAGGTCAGATGCATTAATAACTTGCCCATAGTTCTAAAGGGAGGGGCTGCTATTCAGATCCAGCCCTATCGGACTCTAGAATTCATGCTCTCAAACACTATATTCTCCTGCCTTTCCCAGTGAACTTGCTTGTATCCCTGTTCCCAATGATCGGCATGCACTTGCCCCATCCTTCCTGCAGAATCAAATGAGAACTTCACAATAAATCCCAAACCTTGGCTTTCTCAGCAAAAGCCTTTAGGAAACAGTTTAGCTCTTGGCTGCCCCTTCCTCCCCAGGGCCCTCAAAGGCACAGGATCAGCAGCCAGCCTGTTGCTACAGAAACATCCCAACACTGCATATGTCTTCAGGGGTGGAACAACTGTCCTTTCTTGGGCTCTGGGCTCTGCACTGGAGTCCCTCAAGGGGTTAATCCATGCCATTCCAAAGTTCAGAGAAGGGACAATCAGAACTGAACAGCAGGGATTTTAGAATGTTAATCGCCCGCTCTCCTCCGATTGGCCCAGAACAAATGCAGGGTACAGTAAATTGTCCTTGTCAGCTCAGCTCACATGATGATATGCTTTATTTCTAGACATGCCTTGAATCTGTCCCCTGAATTTATGTTCAGAAAATAAACACTTCCAGACGGCAATAAAGCATTCAGTTGTGGCTGGCGATTGCATAGTCTCAGACCCACCAAAGCTCTTTTCTTGGGAGGTTTTAAAGGTTTGACTAGTCCAGGTTCCAAAATCATATTTCCTCCACTTACCGGCCTGGCAGGCAAGCGTGCTATAACAACCAGAACCCCAATTTCATGCTTATTCCCTGTTTGCTCCCCTATCCCCACTCTCTTTCTCCCCCTGGGCTCTCACCTTTAGCATTTTTTGTGGCAAAAAATTTCATTTAGGGTTCCATTCAGGCAAAACTTTCTTTTTTGCCAAGTCGCCAAATGAGAAGGAAGTTGCTCAACCTGTTTTATCCCTGTCGTAAACCATGATAGATTATGACGAGGAAATATTACCATGCTGCCCAAAATTTAGGCAGTCACTTACCATGTTCATACTTTCTGTCCAGATATGAGTATTAGTTATATTATTATTTTCTCTCTCAGAAAAAGATACTTTAAATCAACTCTCATTTCATTTCTTAATTTTATTCTCAGAAATAAACTGAGGATTTGAGGAATCCACATATGTTTTCTAATACACTTAAAAATAAATCTACCACTATGACACTATTTTAAATTCATCAAAGTCTCCCCTAAAATCATTGTCTGTACTACTAGTATGCCATGCCATACACTCAGAGAGAGACAATTCTAGAACAACACAGTGTTCCCAAGGAAGCTCAAACAACCACAGTATAAATAAATAAGTTGCAATAGTAATAAGGATATCAAAGATTCAGGATAGGACTTTCTTTCATAAAAGCTAAATTAAACAGCTGTTTCATTTTCACCTGAGGTGGCCAATGGGACAAGTTGTATTTAGGTGATTTGCTGATTAGATTGTGTGTGATGGTCTCTGGGTGTTGCTGATAAACATGCAGCCAGCCTGCAGTGTTTGTTTGCACCTTGTAGTTTTTATGGCCACATTCTAATTCTACCTTGCTATCCTTGGATGGTGTCTCCCTGCAACATGAGGCTGCTAAGACTTTGGCAAAACCAAATGGAAGCAGACCAACCTCCGAAGGAGGTGACTGGCAGGACAGTGCCAAAGGGAAGCGAATGGGGTCTCCCGGCAGGCTGCAAGGTGCCAGGGATTGAGCTGGGATTGAGAAGCGTCCTTTAATTTATGGGAAGGGAAAGTCAGTGACTTCTTCCATTTCTAAGTAAAACTCTACAGAAGAATATAAGAGCTACAGTCAGTAATTAAAACAGTATGGTTTGGCAGAGAGGAAACTGCATCCAATGTTAGTTACTCAGCTACCAGCACACAGTTTCACTGAACCATGAGCCCCCCGACCCCCCAGGGCTTCTCCCTTTTATTGCAGTGACACCGCATGCTCACTCTTCTGTAGGAAGGGACTATAGAAAAACCCTTAGAAAGCATTCTTAGAACTTTCTCATATTCTGGACCAGGATACTATGACAACATTCCAATTCACACACGGAACAATTTTAGTGTAAATATTAAGTTGATATTCTACTTAAATCAAAGAAATAGTTGAGACCCATATTCCTACACTGCAATTTTCTCTTCACTGTCCCTCTGTTTTTGGTTAGTATTACTAGTCTAAGACTACTTACCCTACATTTGATCTAACCTTCTCATTTCAGAAAGCTTAACAAGGTTTTGTGTGTTCCCAGTCGGATCCCTTTAGTCATTGTTGTCCATAAGCAACGATCTTCCAATTAAGGTACAAAGACAATGTGGGGTCACAGAAAATGAACTTTAAGTTAGAAACTGGAAGAGGAATGCCATATAAGCTGTAAATTGTGACAACTGTCTGAACAAATTAGAATGGGAGCCATAAGAATTTTCTTCTTTTTTAGTTATTCAGTTAACTAATACTTGCTAAGGATCAACTATCCATCAGGTCCCGGGGATGTGGTGTGCATGAGACAGGTAAAGTCTCTGCCCTCCCCAAGAGCGTGTCCCAGTGGTGGAGAAAGAAAAAAAAATATTTAAAAAAATGGAAAGACATAGAAGAAAAAAAAATGGAAGAGTTATATAAAGTAGGAAACAAAACAAATCCAAATAGTGTCGTTAAAAAGTCCTCATCAAAAAAACCAAAGACATAAAGAAAAAGGAACCAGCCATACAAAGAACATTCTAGACAAAAGCAAATTGGGTGAGATCATGATAAGCAGGAGTGAGATCAGCAGATCTGAGGATGAGGCCAGAGCAGTATGGCTGGAGCAGAAGGAGGACAGAGAGGCACACGAGTGAGACTGGACAGTGGGGAAGACCCCATCTGGTGGGACCTTGGAGGCTTTGGGGATGAGTTTAGATTTTGGTGTTTGTTTGTTCAGTCCATACAGTGACAGTCCAGTCGTTGAAGGATTTTAATCAAGACACAGACTTCTCACAATCTGAAGTTTGCGAAAATTGTAGTAGCTGCCACAGGGAGGGCAGTGGGTGGAAGACACAGGCCAGAGGCTATTGCTTCCTTCCAGACGAGACATGGGGGTGGCCAAGCTAGAGCAATGGCATGAAAGGGACAGAAAATGGACTCAATTTAATGCTGTATGTTAGAGGTGGACTTAATAACTTTGCTGAAGAGTCAGATCAGACATAGCATCTGTGAGGAGAAGGGAGGAATCAAGGCTAATTCCTAGATTCCTAACTTGAGCCTCTGGAAGCAGAGCTGTGTTTCCTGATGTGTGGAAGGTTGAGGGAAAGTGAAGGAGGGAAATGACAGGCTGAATCAAAAGTTTGATTTTAAACTAGTCATCGTTGCATCAACTGCGAACCACCGAAGTTGCAATCTTAGGTAAGAAGTTGGATGTGCTCACAGAGAAAACTCACTCTGCGTGAAAACTAGAGCCAAAGTCTGATTCTAAAGTCCATATTCTTCCCAGTCCGCCAGGAAACCAGTCAAATGAGATCTCACCCTCTGAGAACTCTTAGTGTTTATTTATTTTTGTTTTTTTTCTAAGATTTTATTTATTTCTTCATGAGAGACAGAGAAAGAGAAGCAGAGACATAGGCAGAGGGAGAAGCAGGCTCCCCACGAGGAGCCCGATGTGGGACTTGGTCCCAGGACCCCGGGATCACAACCTGAGCCAAAGGCAGATGCTCAACCACTTAGCCACCCAGGTGCTCCACAACATTGATTCTAACACAAATTTGACAATTAAACATACACTTGCTTACAATTCATCTTTGGGAATCATACTGCTCCAGATATTCTTATACAGCTCTTTATAGGGTCACGAGTTAAATCTCTGCTGACATTTTACTTCCCTTAAAAGAAATAAGACAGGAAGTCTTAAACCTCTTTTTCTGTCCTAGAGTATCTAGTATAGTATAAGTCACATCTAAATGGTGATAAGTTTCAACAGATTGGCAGATTGCATGTAATAGTAAGTTATATCCCATAATGCCTCACCTGTTAACAATTTTTTAAATGTCTTTTCTTCTTTAAAAATAAGAAATAATTGTGAAATAATTCATTTTCACTTTCGCAAAGTGGTGGCCATGAGCTGAGATTCACAAGAGGCTGTAGAGTATCAAGCCAGGAAAATACATAGGTTGTGTCCTCATAATAGCTTTAACTATTTTTATTTTCACTGAACAGTAAGAGTTTAACAGGCTCTTTTGGTATCGTTTAAAAAAAATCATTGAATTCTAGCAGCAAAGGATTGAAAACTGGTTAAAAGAAAAAATGCTAAGAGAAATCACAGGTTATCGGCTAAGAAATTAGTTGATGGCCTCTGAATCATATGTGGCACTGGTGTTCCATAAGTTTATTAACAACCTGAAAGATGGGGTGAATAGCAGGGCAACAAATTTATCAAAACCACATAATTATTCAGATACTAAACATAGATATAGTCAAGAATAAGAGGTGGGAAGAACTTCAGAAAGACCAAAGGCGTTAAGTAATCAAGCTCCACAATGGTGAATGGAATTGAGTGTAGCAAGTTCAAGGTAAGACCCAGTGGAAGAAGCAATTCAAACTACTCATTCACAGTACACTAATGGCTTCTGAATTACCCTCAGCCTCTCAAGAAAGAAATTGAGACGCCACCATCGACAGCTCAAAGAATATGTTGACTTGACATACAGGAGAAGATTAAAAAAATAAGTAGGATATTGGGTTGTAATAAGAAAGAAATCGAGGATAATGTGAAAAAGAATACATCTTTGTTATAGATTAAGACATCTTAATAGTCATTCAGGAAATATGGAATTAAAAGGTCACCTTGAATGTTGCCTTTAGTTAGGAAGGCTTCATCTTTTTAAAAAGATAAGAGAGAAAACATGGAGGAAAAAAATCTAAGGAGAGGAGTCAAACCATCCAAAAAAAAAAAAAAATGATTAGAATTCCATACGGAAAGCTTGAGAGATTTCATGTCTTCAGCAAAAGAAACAAAACAGAAAGTGAGAAAAGATTGTGAATGAGAAAAGGAGAGCCAACGTGGATTTTTAATTGTTTTCTAAGTATATGTGGATGTGCGAGTATGCTGGCATGAAAAGATGTGACATGGTGAATGGAGTTTTACAATGGGTCTTATTTAGACAGGCTGGAAGCTGAGCTGGGGATCAGAACACACACGTAGCCTGACGTGACACTGCCACTCCAGGCCTTGTAAACCACTGCCATGTCTTTGTTACGTATTCCAAAAAAAAAAGGGGGGGGGGCATTTTTTGTTACAGAGTCTTTATAACCACTAAGATCCTAGTGGAATGCTTGACAGGAAATATCTTTGCATCTAGAAATGATGAAAACCTCTATGAAGACATCTGCAACAGAAGAAGAGTGTCATAAGGTTATTTTTATCAATTGGACCACCACTACTCACTATCTGCATCCAGTGAGGCCCAGGTAGTTTGTAACTATTTAACATGACCAGGTGTTCATTCGATGATTTATTCTCGCCCACCCGTATCGATTCCTTGAAGGAAGAAACGTGGTGTGGCAGTTAGAATCCTGGAAGGAAACAGAGTCCATTCTCAAACTGAGTATTTGACCATTAGTTTTTAAAGGGGCTATTTAAAAATTGTGTTAAGGAAACCAAGGAGGATAGCGCATTACCATGTGTCTAGTAACGGCAGTTTCCCTGCCACCCCTTGGCCTGGAGGAGGCGGGGGGAAGAAGCAGGTGTCAGAACCTAGGAGGGGTAGCTGTGTGGTAAGTACCCCGATAGGAGCCTGCGTTGCAGGAGCACAGCCCAGCCACACAGAACCACCCGGCAGAGAGAGGGCTGGAGGCAGAGAGCACCCCAACCTCTCTCTCTCTTCCCAGTGCATCACTTTGGCTCAGAGCAGAAAAGAGCTTGTTGCTGACATCCACAAAGATCAGGCTTCCACGATATACGGCAAGGAGAAGAAAAGTGGAGGGTGGATGTGGGAAGGTAGCAAAGATGACCAGCACGTGTTTGTGTCAATCTTCCCATCTCTTAAGATTAAGAGTATCTGGCACAGATGTCACTGGAGTGAATGACAGTGAATGTATGAACAAAGGATAAAAACTCTCTAAGTTGTCTAATAGTGCCAAGTCCGTATTGGAAATAATGCGGACACAGTTTTTCGTGGTATCCACATAGTCCTCACGCCAGAAGGAAATTAAGAAAGGCGTGATATAGGTTATTTTTAAGGGTGGAGTATAATATATTTGCAGTAGAATTTGAAATAAAAAGTAGCAGTTATCAAGAATCTTTTTAAAAATCTTTTTAAAAGATTTTATTCATTTATTCATGAGAGACACAGAGAGAGAGAGACAGAGACATAGGCAGAGGGAGAAGCAGGCTCCATGCAGGGACTCGATCCCAGGACTCCAGGATCACGACCTGAGGCAAAGGCAGATAGATGGTCAACCACTGAGCCACCCAGGCGTCCCAATTATCAAGAATCTAAACAGATAAACCAAAGAGAAAAAAATGGCTGAAGATCAAAGTCTTTGGACTTAATTCTCTTAAACAGATACTAGATATCCACCGAGCACCCTTCTTATTCCATTTCTTCACGTGAATTAAAGAGACAATAATTTGGAGTCCATTACTGGCTTGCAGTGATCGCCGCCGTGCTGATTGATGGAGTCGATGGTCTATTTTCAATGAAATGTATCTAGGTTGCTTCCTATCTTTAGTGGGCAACGTTTTTTTGAACAGTTTTACTCAACCAAGTTTGAGACCGTTAAGTTTCCTCGTAAAAATGTCCAAAGCTTGAAACAACTGCAGTCATCCCTGGAACTTCTCGCTATCCAGAAAACAAGCAAATTCTTTCCAGTCCTATTTCCATTTTCTTCAGTCCTGAAGTCAGTCCCGATGGCTCAGCACTGAGCTGAGCATTGCCCAACGGTGCTGCCTCTGCGTTCACACCACCCTTCCCACCTCTTTTAGACCTGAGACCTGAGCTCCTTGCAGAGAAACTCCGTCAGGCGCAGGGCACGTTTTCATCGGTGTACAGCTAAGTACCAAGGTAACAACAGGCAATTTGGAATGTGTGTTTTTATAGCAAACAAGCAAACACCTGTGTTATTAGAACATGGGAGCAGTGCTGTTCCATAATGAGCTTGGTATCTTCCTTCTTGGTCCCAGTGGCCAGCGCTCTTGGTGATCTCCAAGGCAAGGGCCTTCAGTCTCCTCTGATTTCCCTTCAGTCTGTTTCTGTTTCCTTTGCGGAGCTCTGTCCATCTCCCACCTCTGCCTTGGGTCTCCTGGTTGGTGTACTTTCCTTATCCCCCTTCATAGATGGCAAAATCCTCCAAGGACAAAGGTGGAGCGCACTCATGCTTGCAGTTCCTTGCAACGCCAACAGTGGCTCTTCCTTCGCTTTTGTAAACTTCAGAACTTGCATAATCATCCCTCCCTCCCTCCCTCCCTGTCTCTCTCCCCCCTCCTCTCTCTGTGTCTCTCTCTTTCCTTCCTTCCTTTCCCGTCGTCTCTTGCTGGAAGTATCAGTAGCTGCCACAACTGCAAACTGAGTCGATTCAGGGCAAACAACAACAACGACAACACACCAACCGGTAAAACGTATTAATGCAAGCTGCTTATCGAGCTTAAATCATTTGTCTGCTCCAAATCGGCTGCTAACTATAAATATTCCCAGGAAACATCTTGCCAAACAAGCTCTGGTTCGGAATCACAAATGAACAAAGTCCATGAAGAATAAGGGGCCTGTGTCGGGGGTTCTCACGGAATAAGTTGAATTTCCAGAAGCCACAGGCACAGGGAATGAGATTTTACATAGAAGAAATCAAATGGCAGGGGGGTTTCTTGTTTGACAAAAGCTCCATAGAGGCAAGAACAGCGACAACAATGATAATGGGCCACAATGAAAACAGTGACCATTTAATGCTCATTTTCTATTCGCCAAACCCAATTCTAAGCACACGTCTCTGGAGCTCATTTGTGCCTCACGACAGCCTCTGACTTCCTTTTGTTTTTTTACAGGCTGTAAATCCAGCACCTATCGCAGCACTCAATACGCAGTTTTGGAAAAGAATGAACTAAATCCATGGTGTCCTGTAAGTGTATCTTTGCTAAGTAAATAGCTTTGCAAAAGGTTTACTTAAATAGTTTGGAATAATTTATCAGCCAGAGATCGGGCGATGCCATTAAACACACGGAGTTTATGATCAGTTCTGCTGCAAATTACATGCACTTTTGGCCAGGCTACTTTGCCTTTTTGAACTCTAAGTTTCTTTCCTATAATATTAGGAAATTAGATTATTTCTAAGATATGTTCTAACTCAATAAATGGTATGGTTATGAACTGGTCAGAGTTAAACTTTTCAAGATGGCTTGAATGAACGTAACCTAGAGGGCCCACAGGGACATATTTTTTCTTCAAAAAATCACTTATTTTGCGTGTATTGAGGTTCCATTATGGTCAATACACCTATGAGTGGAACCGTCTTTATTATATTTTCCAGATCCAAAGGAAGGATTCAGAACTCTAGGAGATCACCTGTGTGGATGTCACAGTGCTAGAATGGAGTCCTCACTTCTTTTCCAGAAACATCCGGCTTGTACCCTCAAGCAGCCCCGGGATCTCCTCTCTCACTGGGTAAGAGCTGAACATGAGCCTTGGAGAAGAAGCCAGCCAGGCCTTGAACGTTCACAACGGCGTTCCAGTCTGCTTCCTGCCTGCCTAAACTTTAAACCATGCGTATCCTTTTTTTAACTCAAAGCACAGGATCTCAATATTTCAAATACTCATCAGACAATTCAACCATGAATGGAGTGTGAGCCATTACTGGTCCAAAGCTGGTTTGAGGCATCTGATGTGTATAAGAAGCGCTCCAAATGGGTCACGAAGAGCCACTCCTTCCAAACCTCTAACCTCTGCCCCTGTGTTAACTGAGACTAGCAGAGAGGTCTGTGTCTGAGCCACCCAACCTCCTCTTCCCTCCCTTCCACTCCTGACTCAAGATTTAATATTGATTCTTCAGGGCTGTAATTAAAAGAAGTAAGGTCCACCGGAACGTGTCTTTTCCCTAATGGAATCGGAGCAGAAACACTATCTGCTCCATTCCTGAGCACACCTTGAAGACAAGCTTGTAGGTGCTGGAGTCGGAGGAAACGTAGAGAGCATCTCGTTATACTTCAAGGAGGTGAAGGAACGTGGCGCAGAGGAACCCTCATTCTGCAAGATGTTATCAATTGGTGTTTGTGGCGAAAACTAGCTGTTCCCAAGACACGGTTCTGTTTCCTCCTGGGCATAGGTGGGTCTCCAGAGCCACAGAGAGGAAGGAGCTAAAAAGGAAGCTGCTTTTCAGCATGCAGCCGCCTGGGCGCTCTGCTTCTAGTCCCCGCTAACTTTATTAAGATATCAGAGTCGGAGCAGGTAGGTGGCTGCAGGGGAAACCGTGAGTGCGCAAAAAGATGGGGGGGGGGGGGAGGCAAGCACTTAATAAAAGATATTTCTTTTCCCTTTTTTAATCTAAGTCTGGCAGGAACACCGTTAAAAGGTGATTGAGGGTTGGTGATTTCTTTCCTTCTTTCTTTTTCTTTTTTTTTTTTTTTAAAGAAAAAGCACTTTTTCCTTCTAAAGAGGAAAGAAAGATGCCCATTTTCCCCAATTCACTTAGTGCACAGTGTTTTCCTCTAGGTATTCACCCAATTAACTGGTCAGACAGCCAGAATTTGATACAGGGAATAAACAATTCTTCAAAGAGAAGCCACTCAGCTCTTTTCTTTGAGGACCTCCCTCCCCCCAAATATGACGCGCCCTCCCACCCCACCCCACCCCCTTTGCTTTTCTTCCCCCTTGTTCCCTATAATCCCAGGTCTGGCCTGGATGTCACAGCTTCAGAACTGAGAACTGTCATCTGCGGTCTGCCACTCTCCCCACCCTGCCAGGAATGACACTTTAGTCCTGTGTTAATTGCCCTACTGCAGCTCGGCTATCAGCCAGGGCCTGTCTCAGATTTACTGATTGCAGACGTGAGTGGAGTGAGTGAGCAAGCATGCCGGGGTCGGGGCTCAGAGGGACCAAGTTCAAGGGCACCGAATGGTACAGACGCATAAACAAGGGAATGGTATGTAAGCAATAAAGACATAAAGGTTAGGATCGGGGCTAGCAGTACAATAAGCAGCTGTGATAACCCAGTTTGTTTATAGATAAAGAATTTACAGTAAAATCCTCAACTTGCAGCCTACATTTGTTAACACTTTAAGAGATGTATAATTTCTTTACATCCTTGCTCGTTCCATCTTCTGTGCACTCTGCAAACATCTGTGGCCATCTCAGGGATTTTTCTCCCCTTTTCTTTCCAATATTAGAAGTGTACAGTCATCACAACAGCTAGAAATAGATGCCGAACCCAAAATCTCAGTGTTTGGAAGCAGCAGCAGCAGCTACAAATTCCAAAAGACAGCGACTTCTACTTGCTACCACTCTGGCGTCCCATTAAAAAAATCTGTATTTTTCAAGCTGCGAAATGTTCTTTTGCACTCCATTTTTCCTAATTTTATTTTAATATACTTAAGTAGAGTAAGTAAAATTTCATTAGAATGCCTATAAATTTGACTCTATGTATGTTGTGCTAACTTTCTTTTTAAAAATAGATTTCAGAGTATTACCAAGCATTTGGTGAAATCACCACGGTGCTTCTTAACTGTCCTAGGAGGCCCCCATCAGAAGTACAATATATTGTACTGTAACTATTGATCCAAATGGCTACATTTCTAAAGCAGAAAATGATTGTGTAGTGAGAGCAGTGCAGAGGTGCAGTAAAATGCCCTCCAGTATATAAAGACATAAAGATTAAAGTCACCCTGTAGATTCCCTTTAACTCCTCCAAATCCACTGTGTAATGTGTTCTTTTAGGATAAATCAGAAACGTGGTACAAATTAACATGACAGGGCTAGTGTTCATAAATACAAATGCTTCACAGCATTGTCCAGACCAGACCAAGATCATTTTGCTTTAAATACATGGAAAGGCTGTTAATTAAAACCCCAGATGTCAAAAAAGGGAACATCTGAATATCTTGAAGGCAAAACAACACCCCCAAAATTTGTCAGACAGAACACGTATTCCGGATAAGGAACTGAGACATCGGTATACGGATGCCCTACAGTGTTAATACCAACAGTTTTCGGGGCTATGGGTAGTCTTCAATTTCTATGAAGTTAGAATGCTTTCCGGAGGACAGGTGCAATCTGATGAATGAGATTTTAAATTGTGCTTCGCTCAAGATGCTTGTTGTTTAGCCAGTTCTTGTCTCTGCCTCCTGCTGTAGTAAGTTGCCACTTAAATAGTTTTTAAACAAACCATATTTAAATAATACCCTGTAGAGTCTGGTTTATAAGGGCTACTACCAAATTAGCATTTAAGTTACTTTCTGATAGGAAAGGGGCTTTCTGGCTTTGATTTGGTTTCATGCTAGAAAGAGCACAAAGGAAGGCCACGTCTCAAAATAGCCTCAGAACACGGATGACTGAGCCAAGACTTTCACTAAACACATTGAAGTTTAGGGGAATTATTTATTATCACTTTAATTAATAAACCAGCTTGTTTTCACCAATGTTCCCTCGTGTGTTGAAATGCCAGTTTGTGTCAAAAGGAATCCATACATTGATTGCACATACAAAGATCTGACTGAGGAATTTTAATGACTCGGCAGTGCGCTGAAGGTACCAGCCTTAGCCTTAAAAGTAGCAAGCAGAATTGCCATTTATGTTTCAAAAGATTCTAGGGCCCTGTGGAGGTCTGTGATCTGCAGAGGAAAATGTTACAGGGAGCCAGGGGTACACTGGTGCTCTCCCGCCCGCGCCCCATCCTCCCCTGCTGCGTTCCTTCACCTCTGAGCGGATGCCCAGGGTGAAGCAGGCTGGGACAGAGGCCTGCTAGGACCCGACTGGCTGCACAGAGGGGTGGCAGGCCAATGCTCTGGGGGACGGAGCTTACCAGGCCACAGGACAATCGCCAGTGCCTACAGCTGGCCCTGAAACTATCCTGGCACTTAGAAGAAATGAAGAGCTCTAGAGGGAGAGAGAGAGAGAGAGAGAGAGAGAGAGAGAGAGAGAGAGAAAGGAGAGCTAGAGAGATGAAGGGAGGGAAGCAGAGAGAGAAGAAAAATGGGAGAGAGGAAGACAGACAGGATGTCCTTTCTTCTGCCTCAAGGTGGTTGCACATGAACAAGGTGTCCTGCTTTGACACGGAGTATGCTACCTCATTATATGATTATTTAGGAATTCATTAGGCTCTCTGATCAACAAAAACAAACAATTAAAGGCATGTCTACAAATTACGCATTTGAGTAATGCATGAATCCTCTGAAAGGCTCTTTGGGGGCACCAAAAATGTGCATTTAATAGCACACTGGTATTCCTCCTTCGTTCTTTTCTCGCACCAACCAGAGCCATTTGTGAAGACTTGGGAGCTGGGATGTAATCATATAGCTGAGAACTGTACAGCTGGGGTTTGGAAAGAAAGGTTCTCTGACCCGGTGCGTAGTGCATTGCTCGGAAGTCTGTGTTCTCTTAGGAGTTAATAAATGACCAAAATCTGGACTAATCCCCTGCCAGGGTTCATTTTCATTATAGGTCCCTGCTATTTTTCCAGTGCCTTTTGCTCTGCCCTTCTTGCTACATATGGAAAACCTATATCAAGATGGTTGTCATGGCAATGAAAAGATTTGCATGTGTCTTATCTATCTATTTAAATACCTTCTTATGGTTTATAACTACTATAATATATCCCTCCAGCTCTGCTCATCACTAATTTAGAGCTAGCCTCGTGCATCTGAGGTCATCAATACCATCCGAAGCATGTTGTCTAGACAACTCTGAAGCCACTGACCATGGGGGTAATTGCTTTATGCAAATAAAAAAAAAAGAATAGTATACTGGTGATACGTGCCGTGGCCAGTCTTGAAATCTGAATGGAGAACTGTGCTCAGGTCCCCTCTGAGGGCATTTGCTTCAGGATGGGCACAATGTGAGAAAATTTTTCCTTTCCTTCTCATGCCCACTCCTTCCTTCTTTGTCTCTTTCCTTGCCAAACTCTGCTAATTTCACAAGTTGAATCATCATTTCAAGCACACTCTCTATAAACTCAGTGGAGGTAGCTGATCTTGAAGCAAAATTCAAATACAGTGAGATTTTGATTTATTTGTCCAGGATTCTCAAGGTTCTCTTCTTTCAGGCCTCCCACATTCTATGTTCCACTTCTTTTTCCTTCACGCAATTTCTTTTCATTTGGCAGACTCAGAAAATATGATCTTTAGTGGGAAAAGCAAAGTGCCACAAAATAATAATCTTCTGAAGGGGCAAAAAATAAACAAAACAGGCACCGTACCCCAGTGCCACCCTATAAACAGCATAGTGCGTTAGAAGTAAGACCGAACTCATTCACGTTTGATCTTGTCACTTCAAGAACGCGGCTCTTTTAGGCCTCTTTTGATAAAGCTCATTTTTAAGAACTGCTCAGTAACACTCTCCTATAAACTGCGGTTCAGAGCTTGCAGGAATTAAGAAAACAAAAACAAAAAAACCCCAAAAAACAACTTCTCAAGAAAGTCTAGCAGTTTGGTAATGCAATGATTTTTTCTATTTGCTTTTGAATTCTGTGCCACACTCACAAGCCAAGAATTCTTAAAGATAATTTATATCATTATTTGTAGGCTTAGGTAATGCTAACCTGCTCTTGAAGTAGCACATTAAGGACCATTTTCCCTTGACAATACAGTGAGACGACTGTGTTTACATATTGGACTACAATCGCTGTTTGACTAATCTGTAAAGGGTAGATTTTTCTATTGCATTTCAATGGCTCATCTACTTCAAACTGTTGCGAACTTTCTAAAGATGTGTTTTCATTTATAATAGCAGATCTAGCAGTGTGGTAATCTGGAATTGAAGTTTCAGTGACAGATTCATTCAACTAGCACTTTGCATGAGGCATTACTGAAAACATTATTTTTTTTTATAAAAAAAATATATAAAAGTGACAAAACCTTCCAAAGATAATTTCTGCAATTTAGTAAACTAAGGATTTCAAGTCAGGCTTCAGTTTCCGGGTGTTTTTCATAATGGATTTCACAGCAGATGACCTGACAGGCAATCTCATGATCTGAGCGGTGCTTTGCGGCACACATGCACGCTGCCGCCAGAAGCGCGGGGAGTCACCCTCCCTTCCACAGGACAGGCCTGCAAGCCAAGCACTGCAAATGTCCAGAGGTCCACGCTGACCCCTTCACCTCCCGCCTGGGAAACATTCCTACTCTGAGCTGTTCATTCTTGATGACAAACAGAGCAGGGCCAAGGCGCTTGTTTCCAAAGGCCGAGGGGAAAGGCGGTGAATGGAGCGTGTCTGGTGCAGCAAGGGCTGTGGATCAAATTGCACACCCTGTGTCCTAGCAGAAGACGGTGGAAGGGAGAAGGAAGAGGACGAAGGAAGAAAGAGGAATACAGTAGTGGCAGATGGAGCACCTCCACCGTTTGTGGCCTCTTCAACCACCTTTTTCTTTGCTTTGCCTTTTCTCTGCCAGCTTTACTGGCCCACTCACGTCTACCCCACCCCATCCTCAGTATATTCATATGCAAGCATGTGCACCCTGCACATGCTGAGAGTTTATTAAAGAAACGCTAATTTCTGGAGACGTCGCCGAATATGGCTATTGCTACATGACATCACTGCAATAAATGTGAATATCCAGTTCCTCCTCCAAAGGTGATTACTTCTTTGTTTATAATCCCTTACACTCTGGCACATAGCCCACTGTATTACAATCTTGAGGTTTTATTCTTTATGATTTTAGTTATTTATCTGAGAGAGAGATCAAGAGAGAGAGAGAGGGAATGAGCGGTGGGGAGGGGCAGAGGGAGATCGAGAGGGAGAAGCAGGCTCCTCGCTGAACAGGAAGCCTAATGCCGATGCCAGCGCTCGACCCCAGGACCTGGAGATCATGACCTGAGCTGAAGGCAGATGCTTAACCACCTGAGCCACCCAGGCACCCCCTGAGGTTTTATTCTTATAGCTCCCAATACCCAGCAGCACCTGGTATCTCATACAAGTTGGACACTGTCATTTTCCCTAAACCAGGACCTGCTCATGTTAACCTACTGTTGAATGAACAAGCCCATTTCTGTGCAATGGGTGGACACAGGTCATTTCTACCCCTGCAAAGTGAAACAGAGAATTGATTAAGCCAAAAAATATAGTTTTACCTAAAAGTATATGGCGGTATCTTGTATCAGTAATCTTCTCCCCCCACAAAGTTTCCACTTCACTGTGCAATCTTTAACCAAAAGGTAATATTTTTTTGCAATCAAATAGAACCAGCCAATATGTTGTTTATCAGCTTCACTATAATGGCCTAGAATGTCAGAAAAAAAAAAAAAAGTACCAGTGAAGGATTCAGGAGCACAGGATTGTCGCTCTGGCCTTGGTGCTTACTAATATCACTCTGATCTATAACTTTTTATCAAATAGAAACAGCTGCTTTGCAGTTGGGCAAGTCACTTAAACTCTCTTGACCTCAGTTTCCTCATTTGTATATGGAAGTGCTTTGAAAATGGGACAGAACCATATTAAATGCATGGTAATATCATCAAAACAGTTTATCTCCATCTCTACCCTTTTGGACCACTCAAGAATAAGGGTGCAAAATACAAATGAATAAAAAGAAAAATATGATTGATTTTATGACTTTTACTTATTAGTCACAACAATTAGAAGGAGATATATTTCCATTAATAGTAACTATCTGAGAAACAGACAAATAAATATGTTAATATGCCACGACAAAACTAAACAACACAACAACAAAAAAATAAGACTAGGAAACATCAAGTTAAAAACCGGAGTAAATTAATACTTTTTAAAGACATCATTTCAACTTGAGAGAGAGAGCCACAACTCAATTTTATTTTTCATAAAATTTTTAGAAAATAGTAATGCAGCTTATTTTGGTTTACATTGTAAGTCTTCTTTTGAAAGAAAATGCAGACCACTGGCAGTATTTTCCACCCTGTCATTTTATACGACTTGGAAATTTTAAGTCATTTGGAACACTTTCCTACCTGAATTAGGTCCTAGCCCAAAAGTTTTGTTTTATAACTTTCTACTTATCCAATTGATAAACATTTCTCTGATAGTTGTTCCCAAAGTAATGTTTCGGTTTGCATTATTAAGTTGTTTTCAAAGATCTCTGAGAAAGGAATAGGAAACAAATAAAGAAAAATATTGGCTATTTTAACGTGTCTTTAAATTTAACACAAAATTCATTTGAAACAAAACTATCAAAAGCTGTTTACTCTCATGAAAAGTGTTTTGGAGAATTTAGAAAATTAGCTAGGTACAGTTAATAGGGCTTGAGCCATATTCTAATCCCCTTACCATGGATATCTCAGACAAAAAGTTAAATTGAATTAAATTGCCTGAATAATAGGCCTAATTTGGTATTTCAAAACTAGCCAGAGAAGGAATTGGGATCCTTAGAATCTCCAAGTCCTAATTTCAGTGGCAAGGTCAATGATAAGCACCATTCTCTTCTTACAAAAGAGTTTATGATTTGATTCAAAATATGTTAAAATATAGATGGGCAAGGTTATAACACTGGATAATACCCAGAGTTGATGAGGGTGTAGAACAAAATAATCTAATTTACTGATAGGAAAACCATCAATAGACTCAATGTATTTGGAAAAGTTTCGCATTATCTGGAAAAGTTGAACATGCATCTATCCTTCGATCTTCAAATTTCACTCTTAAACAAACCCTTAGGCACCAAAAGAGACATGCTAGACTGTTTATAGTAGTAGGATTCCTAATAGTCAAAAATGGTAGGAAAAATAACTGTCCAGGAACTATAAAGTGAATGCATTTATTGCCATTTATTTATATAATGAAATACTCAATAATGGTGAAAATGAATGAAAGCATCAGCATATATGAGTCTTTAAAAACTAATGTTAGAGGAAAGATACAAGTTATCATGAATAGTAATTATTTGATTCCATATGTATAAAGTTCAAAAATAAACAAAATATTACTTAGGATATAAACAAATGTGGTGAAACTATAAAGAAAAGCAAGAAAGCAGTTACACAAAATTTAAGTAGCAGCTATCTCTCAGTAAGGAAGGCAGTCAGTCACTGATAAAAAATAATTGATATGAGTGAAGTAGATGAATATCTCAAAAAGACCAAAATTCATATGTTGAAGCCCTAACCCCCAGCACCTTAGAATATAACTGTACTTGGGGACATCTGGGTGTCTCAGTCAGTTAAGCATCTGCCTTCGGCTCAGGTCATGGTCCCAGGATCTGGGAGCAAGCCTCGCATTGGGCTCCCTTCTCAGCAGGAAGCCTGCTTCTCCCTCTGCCCCTCACCCTGCTCATGCATGCGCTCTTTCTTTCTCTCTCTCTCAAACAAATAAATACACTCTTTAAAAAAGAAAAAGAATGTACTATATTTGAGACAGGGCCTTTAAGGAAGTGATTAAGTTCAAATGAGGCTGTAAGGGCCCTAATTCAGTCTAACCAGTGTCCTTATGAGAAGAGGGGATTGGGAGGCACACAGACACCAGAGATACCTGTGTGCATAGGAAAGCTCATGGGAGGACACAGTGAAAAGATAACCATCTGCAAACCAAGGGGAGTAGCCTAAAGAGAAATCAAACCTGCTGACAACTTGGTGTTGGACTTCTAGCTCGCAGAACTGTGACAAAATAAATTTCTGTGGCTTGGGTCACTCAGTCTATGGTATGTTATACGGCAGCTTCAGCAAACTAATATCAGGATAGGAATAAAAGTGAGAAAATCATAAAGAAGAGGAAGAAAACATTTGTACAAAACTCAAGTATCAGTTAATTCTTTCTGGGGAAGGAAGTCATTGGTAAAAATGTGATTGATAAGAACAGAACATATGAAAAATCTCTAAAAGATCATGCAGCATAAGAAAAGAAGGACAAAGTCACAATTCTGGAATAAGAACAGGGTGGGGTGGGGCAGAGTGGAGAAGAAAGACATCAAAAGATAGGAAAGCCAGAAGTTAATTGTCTTTGAGAGTCAAGAGAGAAGAGGGCATCAATATCCAATGATGTAAAAAAATGAAGACTGAATGTGCCCATCAATTAAGTAATCTGGAAGTTATAGGGCCAAATTTTAGAGCAGTTTCAATCATCAGCAGGGCCAGACTCTGACCAATGTGGGTTGCAAATGATAGGTCAAAGATAGAGAATTTTGTAGACTCCTTGAAGAATTTTTTTTAAAGATTTTATTTATTTATTTATTTATTTATGAGAGACACACACAGAGAGAGAAAGTGAGAGAGAGAGAGAGAGAGAGTCAGAGGGAGAAGCAGGCTCCATGCAGGTAGCCTGATGTGGGACTCGATCCCAGGACTCCCGAATCATGCCCTGGGCCGAAGGCAGGCGCTTAACCACTGGGCAACCCAGGGATCCCCTCCTTGAAGAATTTGACTACATAGGTAAGATGTGAGCCTAGGCAGTAGCACACGGGGAACAAAAAGCTTTGTCTGCTTGCTTGTATCTTCAGACTAAGACTTGAACTTGCATTTAACGAAAGAAAAAATTAGTAGAGAAGTGCAAATACAGGAGGAAGAAAGCCTCAGAACATAAAAACAATGGGGCGCTGGGGTGGCTCAGTCCATTAAGCATCCAGCTCTTGGCTTCAGCTCAGGTCATGATGTCATGGGTCATGATGTCATGGGTGGAGATCTCATGAGTCCTGAGATTGAGCCTGCACCAGGTTCTGCACTCAGCAGGGAGGCTGCTTGAGATTCTCACCCTCTGCCTCTTCCCCAACTTGTGTCTCTTTCTTTCTCTCTCTCTCACTCAAATAAGTGGATGAATCTTTAAAAAACACACAAACAAAACTTAATTCCCTGTCTAGCTAAACATTGTTAATATTTTAATGAATGAATTCTCACAGAAATTAGAATGATACACATTTATTTGCCTTTGAAATGAATGCCAGACATCTCACACCCAGGGAATAACAGTCTTAAAAACGCCAGAAGATTGTGACTGTCCAAACTAATGTTTTTGCTATCACACTTCAGGAAACAACTTTGACTTACCTCCTACCATTTCCAGCCTAGTTAAAAAAAATAATCTATTTCTTTGCAAAGTAAAGAGCAAGTTATTTTGTTCTAATTGTGTGGGCCCTTAGGGAATGTGAATTCACCAGAAAGAGGTAAAAATAAAAGCAAAGCTTATAGCCAACTCCCACCACCTCTATGCCTCATAGAGAAAAGAAAGGCTTTCAATGCAGAGAAGAGCAAGGGTAAGAGGTTGCACACTCCAGATCTGAAGTCAAGGTGAAGCCACGGTCAAGATGCCAACATGGTGTAGGGGGCAAGGGAAGAGGGGTTAATGTCCCAGCAGCGTGTGGGTGTTTTGAGCAGTACTACCTCAGCCTTTTCCAATGAGGACTGTAATTCTATAAGCAGATCCAAGTATATGGAACAGTAACTGCATGAAACAGAACCAGACAGGCTGCTCAAGGGAAGATGGCTTCACTTTTGCAGGATACCTTAACTGGGTAGAGGAGGAACTTTTATTAGAACAAGCCAGCCAATCACAGGTTAAGTTCCCCAAATAGTAATAACCCACAGATTCTCTGAAATTCTAACCTAAAATTTAATTATTCTCCGATAATTTAAACATAGCACAGGTCTAGTAGAGCCGTAGCCATATGACAAAATTGTATCAGCTTTTGAATAAACTTTGTAAGCCAAAAGCATCATCTAATTCAGAGGACAGTCTGTTGACTCAAAACAAAATCCTCCTTCAAGGCAGGATTTAGTGAAGTGCCCCAATTTCTCAAGGAGGATTTCATTAGGAATCATTATCAGTGCAGCCTTAATTTAAAATGGTAAGTTCACCTGTCCAAAGATGCAATGTGTATGAACACAATTGTCGAAGGCAGATTTCTAAGATGAGCCCTCAAGACCAATAACCTCGTGTAATCCCCTCCACGAGAGTGGACAGGAACATGTCACTTGCTTCATACCAACAGACCATGGCGGAAGTGACAAGATACTCCTCTTGTGATTAAATTACCTCACATGGCAAAGATGGAAGAATTTTACCAATGTAACTTAAGCACCCAGTAAGCTGACTTTAAATACCTCCAAAGGGAGATTATCTGGGTGAGCCTGACCAAAGCAGGTGATCTGCTTTGAGGAATGTGTAAAGGTTAAAGATTCTTTCTCTTGCTGAACTTGAAGAAACAAGCTGCCACGAATCCCAGGGCGACAAGGAAATGAACTCTGCCAAAAGCCTAAAGGTGCATGAATGCAAATCTCAATTAAGCCTCTGATAAGAATGCAATTCAGCCAACATCTTGATCACAGCTTTTTGAGATCGTGAGCAGAGGATCCAGCTATCCTGTGCCTTGACTCTTGCCCCGTGAAAAAGGTGAGATGATCAATGTTTGTTGTTTTCAGCCATTAAGCTTGTGCTAATTTGTAAAGCAGCCTTAAAAACCTAATACATCAGCCAAATCACTTCTCAGTCTATCTTTGGCTTCGTATCAGTCAAGGTGTGAGTTATAAGTAACAGATATCAGCTCTAGCTATCTTACTAAAGGTTACATCACAGCTCACATAAGCTCTAAATGGTCTGGGGAAACCAGGCTTGGAGCCTATGGCAGCTAGGAACAAATTCTCCAAATGGCACAGTGGGAGTGGCCCCATGGAGATAACACAGTGCCTCCACTTAGGCTGCACTGACGCTGGTTCATACCATCCACATCACTCAAGCTGGACACGGGAGTCTATTGCTAAGGCCACTGTTGCTTCTGGAAACCACATGGAACCACTGACGGCTGCCAGCCGCATGAAAATGGCATCTGCGAGATCCTTGTTTTCCTATAAATATGTTACTAGCTTCAAAATGAATGTCTGGAGCCAGATGTCTGAGCTGTAGCGCCTAGGTCATGTGCCTGCTGAGGCAGAGGCTCTCTACTGAGCTTCAAGGGCAGTTAAAGAAGCAAGTGTCTGGAATTCTGAGCTTGCATATTAGGAGGCAGGATCTATTAAATAAGATGGTATTCCCCAAACAAGGGCAATGGTTTCAGATGCTAGGAGGCCAAAAAAGAATGCACTGTTTACTAAATAACTTACCTCCCATGCCTGTCTCCCCAAATTCACATCATATCCTAGGATAATTTGAGACTTGAGCACCATTTGAGTAGTTTTTGAAAATAGCCATCTGCAAGCTCTCTCCCCAAATTATATAATCCTGAGGACATCCAAATGAACAAAGCAATTATAACTCAGGACACGGCAAATGGAGATCTCTTCTATCAGGGGAATTACTGTCTTGTTTGGTTTTTGCTTTTTTTTTTTTTTTTGACGGTGTTAAATCACTGCATAAGACCTGCAGTGGTATTCATGGAATATATCTTATTAATCTGGTAATCATATTGAATATTTGTTGCCTGGAGCAGGGCTGCCAGGATTCTAGGCTGAAGATACTCATCCATGACAATTATCCCATCACTAATCATCGTTGATAAACATTGAAAATATTAATCAGCTTCCATCTGATCACAGTCTCCCATTTAACCGCAGTAAAATCTCTGTTGTTTATGTACTGGCTTCTTTCCTCCTTCATTCATTTTGCTCATTTAAAGCCTCTCTTCCTGGCCTCTTCGTTCCAAACAGATCCTGACAAATAGTGGCAGGCGGAGATATATCCCATAGTTCGAATTGCCCTGACATTGAATCAGACACAACAGAGAAGAGTGGAAATACACCACCAAGCCAACCCCCAAGATAAAACATCATAGGGCAAAGTGTGTGTATTATTAATTCTACTCCCAGAAGAGGTCAAGAGGGTGACGGGTTGATCCCATGGTATAGCTCAAGGGTGAGTAAGAAAAATTCCTTATTAATGTGAACAGTGCTGGTAGATTAAAGTTGAGGACACTTTCTATGGACCAAAGACTCTCTCTTCCAGCAGAGAGGGGAGAAATGTGGAGAGTGGGAGAAAGCGGAGAGAGGAGTACGAGGTTGTTGAAAAATGATATGGGGAGATAGGAAGTCCACGTAAAGACGGTAACAGAACAAACACAGTCCACAAAAAGGAAATGTGGGATATGAAGATGTTTGTTATGGCATTTGACTTTTTTTAGATGCAAGAAATATGCCCATATGAAATATATATTAAACAGAATTTGGTGCTTAACAATGTCCAGGCTCCCTGGCTTTCTCACACAGCTGACCCCTCTAATAGTAACAGAGATGTGGACAAAATAACAAAGATCACAGAAAAGTACAACTTGCCCTGGCAGTGACCCTCTATAGCCAGGTACAGCAAGACACCTCCCCCTCCAGAATATTCCACAGACACTGTTTCCTTTACTGCTTCTGCTCCAGTAGCAGCTGGAGGGTGGTGGGTGTAGATGAAGGGATGTGGCAAGAGGAGAAGGGCCATGTTGTTTTCATACTGGCTAGTTTTTTTGTTTGTCTGTGCCTGACCCAGCTGAGTACGTAGCCTTGTGTTGTTCCTTTGCCATTCTCTACAGCCCAAGGGGATCCAAGTCTACCAGGAAGTGGACTTTGCCAGGATTCCAAAGGGAAAGCAGAGTTTAGTACCATTTCAGAAGGAAAAGTCGTGTATTGAAGACTTTAGTGTGAGCCAGTGAAATTGTCATTTTAATAGGTCAAAATGACCAAAAGAGTATCAATCCCATATGTTTCTAATCTTAGTGTTAGGTACTACGAAACATGCCAAGGTTGCAGAGGTCAACAGATGGACCCTGAGCAGAGCCATGGGGAGCATGGAAGAGATGATACTACTCAACTACTCAACTATTCAACTCATCACACAAATGATTGTATGATTATAAACTGTAGTGTGTGTTAGCAGCTAACTGCAGGTGTGTAAAGGCCCAGACCTAAGAATGAGGGTCAGGAGAGCCTCTCGGAAAAAGTGCAAGAGAAGGGGTGGGTGGGGGTGTGGAGACACAGAGCAGGAAGCGGTCCTTTCCTCCTCAGATGGTAGGAAGCCCGGTGCCAAGTGTCAAGGACCAAGAAGAAGACATTGTGCCCCCATAACCCAGTCTTCTTGGAGACCACCTTCTAGGGTGAGATGGTAACTAATGGGCAAACAGATCTATAAACAGAATGTTCCCAGATAAGAATATAGGCCTTCAAGGTCATAAATAAGGGGTTAAGAGGGAGACTAACGGAGGGGGGGTTCACTGGAGTGGCCCCAGGAGGTCCCCTGAGACAGAGGCATTTATGTGAGACATAAGGGATGCGAAAGAGCCTTATACAGAAGGAATACAAGGAAAAGCATTCTGGGCAGAGGGAACAGCATGAAAGAAGATTATGTGATCCAAACAAGAAAAACAAAACAAAACCCTTAGTGGTTCCAAAGAGTGAGTGAGGAGGAGAGTCACAAGGATGATGTTGGAGTCGACAGAAAGAGCATTTGGATCACTTAGGCATGGCAGAAGGTTTGATATTTTATTATAAGTGAAAGGAAAACTCAAAAGGCCTAATACGTACAGTGCTTATTATCTGAGTATTATAGGTTGCAATATTTTTCTAGTTAATGAAATTAATTCTGTGCCATACTTTGAATCCACACACATGATCCTCATGTAGCTGAGTCCTTTAAATGTGTTTTGAGGTAGAGGCGATATTCTTTAATATGTGTACACTTTGGGGGCACCTGGGTGGCTCATTCGGTTAAATGTCTGACTCTCGGTTTCAGCTCAGGTCATGATCTCAGGGTCCTGAGACTGAGCCCTGCATCGGGTTCCACGCTCTGCACGAAGTCTGCTTGAGACGGTCTCTCCCTCTGCTTCCACCCCCATATCACTCTCTAACATAAAGGAATAAAAAATTATTTTAAAAAGTGGTGCACACATTTTTAAATAAGTAATAAGAAAACTAACACTGAAGAATAAGATTGGAAAAGGAAAAGCAGTAGCCATAACTATTTACTGGGCTACTGCCAAGGGCCACACCATGTGCGGCATGATTGACATGTGTTACCTCATTTAATCTGCAGAATAAAACTGTGAGTTCTGTACTACTATTACCCCCATTTAAAGAGGAGGATAATGCTGGCTTCATAAATTGAAATACAGAAAAGTACTCATTGAATATGCCTCCATGGTGCCATTGGATTGACGTTTGTGACTGATTGCATTGCTGTACCTCTAAGTGAAAAACATAATTTAGCATAATTTCAGAAGGGAGCTCCTGTTTCATAATTCTGCTCCAAAAAAATTGACCATTCATTTTACCAACCCCAAACACTAAGCTGCAGAAGAGAAAGCCAGGGTACTAACTGAAACTTTTTTTTTTTTAAGTTAGGTTTTGAGAAAATCTCTTAACATTTCTGGGCTCCCATCTAGAGGAATTTAACTTAGATTGCTCCAACCAAATACAGATCACCCAGTTAATGTGAATTACCATGGATAATATTTTACTGTAAGTATGTTCTATGCAGTATTTGCCAGTATCTGTCCTACGCAAACATAGTGTCCTGTACTTTTATTTGCTAATATCTGACAACTCTGGCTTAACTAGAACAAATGGCTACAGCTGGCCCCACAGAGCATGTCAGCCAATGAGGAAATTTTCAAGTCACTGGTGAAATGAGAACATAGTTATTGACATTGCTAAATTCTTTAAAGAGTTACCTTCTTTCTAAGGTGTTGTCCTCCTTTATCCACTAAAATATTTCTTTTGCATGCCGTGATGATAACATAAGCTTTTGTTGTTGCTATTTTACATTTTTTTTTGGAAAGTAAAGAGTGAACTGACACACTCATCTCTGCTATTTAAAATGTTTTTTAGGGATCCCTGGGTGGCTCAGCGGTTTAGCACCTGCCTTGGCCCAGGGCGTGATCCTAGAGTCCCATGATCGAGTCGTGCATCAGGCTCCCTGCATGGAGCCTGCTTCTCCCTCTGTCTGTGTCTCTGCTACTGCTACCCCCCGCCCCACCCCACCCAGCCTCTCTCTCTCTCTGTCTCTCATGAATAAATAAATAAAATCTTTAAAAAATAAATAAATAAAATATTTTTTAAAATTGATGTATAACTTAAATACAGCAAAATGAACACAAGTTTGAAAGTTCAAAAAGTTTTTTTTAAATGCCTACACCCAATTTCTGATACCCAGAATGCTGCTTGTGTCTCTTCTCCAATGCTCATCTACTTCCTCAAAGACAGCCACTACTCTATTTTTAAAGAAATATTCACCACAGATTGTTTTTGTCTGTTCTAGACATATCAGCAGAAACTTATAAAAGATATTCTTTATCTGGCCGATTTCACTCAGCGTAATGTGTCTGAGATCCATCAATGTTGCTGCGTGCTTCCTCATTCTTGCGTTTACATCGCTTTAGTAGTCTTCCACTGTACACACCACCGTTGCTTTATTTATCCGTGACTAGACATTTGCCTCACTTTCAGTTTTGGGCTCTTATGAATAAAGCTGCTGTAAACATTTGTATGAAGTCTTTATGGAGGCATATGCTTTCTTTTTCTTTTTTGGTACATATGCAGAAGCAAAATCACTGGGTCATATGGTACATGCATGCTTAACTTGATAAAAACACGAACTGTTTTCCAAAGTGGCTGCACCATTTTATACTCTAAGCGGTGGTGTCTGAAAGATCCATTTTCTCCACACCCTTGTCAACACTTTGTATTGTCAGCCTTCTAAATTTTAACCAGTCCAGTAGGTGTGAAAGAGCATTTCCCTATGGTTTCAATTGTTATTTCCCTAATGACCAGTGATACTACCATGTTTTCATGTGCTTTTTTGGCCAACATTTATTGTTTTTTTATGAAGAGTCTGTTAAAATATTTCCGGCCTGCTACTGTGTGAACTGCATCCCAGAAACTGTAATGTTATGCTCTTATTATTTATTTAAAAATCTTTTCTTTTCCTTGTTTTGAATTTTCTTTGATTACAGGGCTAAATGGAATTGTGTTGCTTAATTTCCAAGTACTTGGAATTTTCCGGATTTTTTAGGTTATTGATTAGTAATTCTTTTTTCAGAGAAAATACTTTGTATGATTTTAATCCTTAAATATTTAGCGAGACTTCTTTTAATGTCTAGCAGGTGGTCTATATTGGTGAACAAGCCTCTTGAAAATATTGGGCATTTTGCTATTGTTGTGTGCAGTGTTCTATAAATGTCAAATAGGTTGATATGGTTGATAAAGTTTCTCAAATCTTCTATATTCTTAATCATTTTGGTCTACTTATTATAGCAATCAAAGTACTTATGCTCTGTTATTAGTGCATACAGATAATCTTTGTGCTTTGGTTTTGACAGTGTCTATTATAATAATTTTAAGTTCATCAGTGTTTTCCTTTGCAGTAGCTAATCTACTTTTAAGCCAAACTAGTAAATTTTATATTTCAGATGTTGCATTTTTCATCTTTATAAATTCCACTTGGCTCTTTTCTTGTATTTTCCATTCTTTTTATCATTATATTCATGTTTTCCTTTAAATTCTTTAGATCACTTGTAACAGCTATTTTAAAACCTGGGAGCTAATTTCATCTACTCAGTAATTTCTGTGTCTTATTTCATTGACTGTTTCATTCCTCTTAAAATGGATCATATTCTCCATTCTTCACACATTTAGTAATATTTTTACTTGTTATTTTCTAGTAATTTGTTTAATTGGTGGATGTTGAGGTTGCTACACTGTTGAGAATCTAGCTTTTGCTTACTTCCTTTAAAGAGTGTTTGGTTTTGTTTTGAAAGGCGTTTGTTTTTCCAGCAGATCACTTTGATCACTCTAAGGCTTATTTTGAAGCTTTGTGAGAATAGGTCTCAAATTTCTCTACTTCTAATCTGTGGCCTTTCTAAGGTCTCAATGAATGCTGGGGGTGTTCAGCAAGGTGTCTCCACTCTGGCTGATGAGAAATCCTACTACTGAGGAACCTCTGGAATTTCTGTTCAACCCACCATTCCCCAAAATTGATCCTCCACCACCTGTTGTGGAGGTTCCCCTTGTGTAAATGCAGTGTAATATTAAGCCAAAGATCTCAAAGGATCTGTATGCAGACTTATGATGATCCTTCTCTGGATAGTGCCCTCCTTTGGAAATCTGCTCAGCAAATTTTCTGCTGCCTTTAATTATAATCTCTGCTTCCACAGCTGAGTACTCTGTTGAGATCTCCCTTCTTGGGCCTTGATTTGGAAAGTTCTTTCCAGTCAGAAAGCTGAAGTAATTAAGGGGTTCATTTTTTTGTTTTCCTTTCTCAGGGATCAGAATACTGTGCTGCCTGTGGTCCAAAGTCTAAAAACATTTGTTTCAAATTATTTTGTTCAGTTTTATAACTTTTTGTGTTAGGGGTGGGGTAGGTCCAGTACCAGTTAACCTGCTATTGCCAGGAGCAGAAGTCCCATTTCTTCTAATATCTCTTAGGTTATGAAGTATTTTTAAAGCCTTGGAATAAATGAATTTTATAAGATTTTAATAACTATCAGGTCTAAAATATCATGTCATTTAAATACTTGGAAAAACATATCGGACACCTTCTGTGTACTTGTCATTGTTAGGTACAGGGAATCAAAAGTAAGTATCATAACAAAAAGTATCATAAGACCCCTATCCTCAAGAAGCTCCCAGTCCAGTAGGGAAATAAATGGGGAAGTAGGAGCTATTATGGTATTATCTGAAATGTACTATATTATCAGAAATGTGGCAAAATTATTTGATATTATAGTTATTTTTGGACAGGGTAGTATTACAAACTTATGATTTTATCCCCAAAGGATTACAAGAGATGCAAACTTCCTCAGCAGGCCAAACCAATTTCATATTTGGTTTCTCCCAGGCAACCCAATTTCACAATGAATGAATATGAATTGTGATGAATATTATTTCCATTCCCTTCTTTTGAGCAGCAAGTTATCAAGAAATTTTATTTTAGGATAAAGGCAAAATATAAATTAGTACCAACCAAGCAAACCCAAATTTTCTGTTATTTTGATGGTAGTTTCCTATATGCCTGCATGTTCTCACAAAGGTCACTCCCAGGGATCTCAGATCTCCAGGCATCTCTCATTATGACAAACCCAGGCAAGGGATAACACACACACACACACACACACACACACACACACACACACACAAGCTTCAATGAGAAATAATTTATATTCATAACATTCACCCTTTTAAGAAACAATTCAATGGGTTTTTTTTTTCATATCCACAGCATTGTCCAACTACCACCACTATTTAATGTTAGAATACTTTCATGACCTAAAAAAAAAAAAAGAAAAGCCCAAACCCCCAAATCCTGTATCTATCAGCTGTCACTTTTCACTTCCCCTTCCTGTCAGTCCCTGGCAACCACTAATCTACTTTCTATGTCTTTGTATTTGGCTCATCTGCCTATTTCATACAGATGGAATATAATATATAGTATTTTGTTACTACCTTCTTTCCTTTATTGTGTTTTCATAGTTTATCCATGTTGTAGTATGTATTAGTACTTCATTTTTTATCGCAAAAATATTCCATTTCATGGATATACCACATTTTGTCAATCCATTCAGCAGGTAGGAACAGGAAGTTAGGTTGTTTCCACATTTTGGCTACTGATAATAATGCTGCTATAATCATTCATGCAAAGTTATTGTGTGGACATATATTTTCATTTCCCTTGGATATATACTTAGGAGTGAAATCACTAGGTCACATAATAATTCTCTTTAACATTTTTAGGAACTTCCAAACTGTTTTCCAAAACAGCTGTTCTATTTTACAATTCCACTAGCTATGTAAGAGAATTCCAATTTCTCCATATCTTTACCATTATCACTGACTGTTTATTTGATTTTAATCATCATTATGGGTGTGAAGTAGTATCTCATTGTGGTTTTGATTTAAATTGCTCTAATGACTAATGATGCTGGATCAACTTTTCTTGGGTTTATGGTCATTTGTATATCTTCTTTAGAGAAATATTCATTCAGATCCTTTGCCCACTCATTTGTCTTTTTAAAAATTGATTTATAATACCTTATTAATGTGTTGGAACCAAGTATCTAATCAGATATATTATTTGCAAATATTTTATCACATTTTGTGCATTGTCTTTTTTAATGATGTGCCTTGATGCATAAAAGTTTCAATACTTATGAAGTCTAATTTGCTTATTTTTAAGTTTTGACACTCATAACTTTGAAACCATGCTTAAGTTAAGGTCACAAAAATTCTCCTCCTAAGTTTTCTTCTAAGAGTTTTATAGATTAAGCTCTTACATTTAGTCTATGACCTGTTTTGAGTTAATGTTTACATACAGTGTGAGGTTGGTTTTTTACTAAAAACCAACTTGATGGTTTTCCATATGAATATCACTTGTTTCAGTAATAATGTTGAAAAGATTATTCTTTTCCTACTGGATTGTGGTAGTGCACTTGTTAAAAATAAATGCACTGTAATGTAAGGGTTTGTCAAATCTCAGTTCTACTCCATTGATCTATTTGTCTATCTTTAGGTAAGTACCACACTTTCCTGATTGCCACGGTTTGTAGTAAGTTTTGAAACAGAGAAGTGAAAGTCTTTTACCTTTGTTATTTTTAAGGATTATTTTGATTACTCTGGGTCCCTTTCATTTCCATGTGAATTTTAGAATTGGCTTTGTAAATTTCTGTGAACACAGGTAGCTGGTGTTTTGATAGGAATGGATGGAATCTGTCAATCAATTTTCAGAGTACCACCATCTTATATTAACTCTTCCGATCTATGAACATGGGATATGTTTCCATTTATTTAGATTTTCTTCAATTTCTTTCAACAATGTTTTGTAGTTCTTAGTGCACACCTCTTGCGTTTCTTAAATTTATTCCTAAGTATTTTATTCTTTTGATGCTACTGTACATACACTTCTTAATTTTATTTCTGGATTGTTTATTTCAAATGAACTGAAATACAATTGATTTTATATATCTGTCTCATATATGCGATTTTCCTGAACTTATTTATAACAAGTTCTTATAGTTATGTTTGTGTGTGTGTGTTCTTTAGTTTCTTCTATAACAAGATTATATCATCTGTGAATGGCAGGAGTTTTATTTCTCCATTTCCAATCTGGTGCCTCTTTTTTTTTTTTTTCTCAATTATTTCCACTTACTACAACTTCCAATATAGTGTAGAATAGGCATTGTAAAAGAGGACAATTTTGTCTTGTTCCAGGTTTCAAGGGAAAGCATTCAGTCTTTCACCATTAATTATGATGTTAGTCATGAGTTTTTCCCAAATGTTCTTTATCAGGCAGAGGAAGTTCCTTTCTACCCTTGTTTGCTCAGTGTTTTTGTCATGAAAGGGTAATAGATTCTGTCCAGTGACTTTTATGTGTATGTTGAGATGGTCATCTGGGTTTTGGCCTTTAATCTCTAATATATTGATTGACCAATTTTCTTATATTAGACCAACCTTACATTCCATGGATAAATATCACTTGGCCATTATAGAATCCTTTTCATATGTTGCTTGGTTCTGTTTTCTAGCATTTGTTGAGAATTTTTGTATTTATATGGAATGTTGGTCTGTAGTTTTTATGTGATGTCTTTGTCTGTTTTTGGTATCAAAATAATATTGGTTTCATGGAATGAATTGGGCAGTTTTTTCCTCCATCCTATTTTTTTAGAGGTATTTGCAAAATATTGAACTTAACTCCTTAAATGTTGGTGTAATACACCAATGCAGCCATTCAGGCCAGGAATTTTCTTTGTAAGATTTTATTAAATTACTAACTCAGCCCCTACATGTTATAAGTCTATTCACAATTCTATTTCTAAAGGAATGGATTGTCAAACGTCCTCATTCCAACCATTCTGGAAATGTATTCTCATATTTTAAAATTATATAAATATATAATATATTATAAACATATATCAAATAAAATATATATAACAAATACATTCTACAACTATATATAATGTATTAATACCTATAGTATATAATACATGGAGACCTTTTAGGTCTTTTCCATCTCTCTTTTGGTACAGTATATACCTCACTCCATCATGAAGTGGACAGTGAAGGAATGATAAAGCAGATTTGGATCCAAATGCACTTTCATCTGAAAGAGTCATACCTACTATTCAGACATAAGTGTAAAATAGGAAAAGACATATCCTTAAATTTGATAGGCAAAATCTATCTCTTTCTCAACATTATTATTACAGATCACTTCTATTTTCATTTTTGTTATTAATAGTCAAGTGGAAGTGATTCAATTTACCTTTTTAATCTGCCTCCAACCTCTAACTCTGTTATGCAGTTAATTAGTTATATCTATATTTAAACGCATAAAAGACTAAGGAGTTTGCATTTTAAACAATCCTACAGAATTCCTTTGCATAGAATAAAATATCCATATATATAACATAGAGCCCACCTCTGTTTTATTTTCTCTTTTGCAATTTCCATTTTTCATATAGAAATGGTTCATAAAGGAAACATGACTTCACAGAAATTCTTGATTTTGTTTCTTATGTCAATAAAATCAGGAACAATGAACAATGGCTTTGTTTTAAGGTTCTATCCAAGGGTTGGTACAGATCAGTCTGGACTATGCAGCTGATCTCACCTAAATAGAGCTGTGATCTGACCACATTCACCATTCCAATAGTTCTAGGGTTAGACTACCAATGTCTTGTAAGGGCCTGGTACTCTTCCTTCCCCTTCACCATACACTTTGGGTATTTCTCACTGGAAGGAGAGTATATTTGATGCCCTCGTGTTTGAAAACTTCCAACAGTCTCTTTCCTGCTACCTGTGACTTCGATGAAGAATTTCTTGGTTCATTGTCCCACTGGTGGCTGCCGCCATATAATTCTTTTAACAATTACATCCCTGTTTCTCCTTGCATCTTCCCCTTCCCTTGCCCTGAAATTTTGGGGATCCTCAAGCTATATCTATGCAGAAACAGAGGTCCAGCAGAAGGATCACTAAATTTTGCTCTTATATTAATTATACTACTATATGGCTGTATATCATTAGGTCTGTCTTAGAACCATAGAATATCACATTCAGGAACTTCAAAGGCCATGGGCTCCATCTTGTATCTCTAGGCAAATTATCAAAAACTCAGCATGATCAAGTACTTGCTCAAGATCACAAAACCAGAGAATGATGCAGTTAGAACTAGAATTATGGTTTCCCTATTCCCAACCAGGCACTCTTGCACATATAAAATTCTGCCTGGTTTAAGTTAATCTTCCCTTGTTTATTAGGTAGCTAAATAACTCCTGTGTAAGACTCTTCTAGTTTGAAAGCTCAAAGTGTCATAGAGGATCATGTGCGTGTGTGTGTGTGTGTGTATTTGAAACTTTATTCAAGGGCACCTGGGTGGCTCAGTGGCTGAGTGTCTGCCTTTGGCTCAGTTTGTGATCCTGGGGTTCTGAAATCAAGTCCCACACTGGGATCCCCACATGGAGCCTCCTTCTCCCTCTGCCTATGTCTCTGCCTCTCTCTCTGTTTCTCATGAATAAATAAATAAACTATTTAAAACTAATAATGAAAATTTAAAAAATAGAACTTTATTCAAAGATTTGGTATTGCTTATAAGAACTAAAAATTTGTGTCAACTAAATATTTGAAATATAACCATTATTTTTGTTTCTATCCCTGCTTATGTTGTCCCCAAACATGGTACCAAAAAATGTTGCTCTATAAGTTTTTTATAATTCAGTGGCTTAGAACTTGGAATACATTTTTCATTATTTTTTTGGAAAAAAATATGTAAGCCATAAAGTAAGTTTCTGAATTCTACAATAATGTAACTGTGACATAATGTTAGTCACAGTACTATAAAATACTATCTCCCAGTTTTTATTGGAGAATACACTAAGAATTAGAACTTATATTGGCAGGCATGCCTCCTCATCTGGCAAAATATCCATCAGGAGGATTTAACCCACCATCCCACCTGTTGGGCAATGGAAGCTCCATGCCACTGGTCATGGTTTTGTAGCTTGGGGAAACCTACCACAAGCTGGATCTGGATAAGTGAGGAGTTTTGCACAGAAATCTGGCATAGATCAAGGGGAGCATTTCTCAGTCAAGGTCAGTCCCTTGCTAAGCATTGTTAATATAAAAGCAAGACTACTGCACTGAAGAATACTTCTGTGTTTGGAATTCAGAAAAGTAGAGTCAAGGATGACTCTGTTCATTTCTTATACTTGGTGACTTCCTATGACCCAACACTGAGGTGAGAAGCAACACCGAGGTGGAGGATGAGTATTATGGGGGACAGTGCAGTCTCTGGGGAAGGGAGAGATGATGGAGACCCCAGCATGGCAGGAGCAAGACAGGCTTCTGTAGCCATGAGTCTTGATTGGGCTCCCTGGTTGGCCAGAGTTGGGGGGAGGGCTGCATTTGTATATAAGGTCCAGCTGGATGTTGCTGAATCTTTCCATATCATACCTAAGGAGTGTCCAATGCCTGCTTGATAACTGAACTGTGTATTCCCAATGGACTGTATTCAAAGTGGGTGAGGGACCCGATAATCTTAATAAATCTCTCTTGCTTTTAAAGAAAATGATCTTGAAGAGGAAAAGTTAATGGCATGGTTCATGACACTTTTACTAAAGTACAAACTGCAGCTGCATTCTGAGACAAGAGTGGTACATGCCTAGTAACTAGTTTTGTTGTTGAAAGTTACCTTACTGCCTGCTGTTCCCTGCCTTTCCCGCATCTAGCTCTTCCTAGTGATTCCTCCATGTATGCATTTGACTCTCATTTACCATGTTTTAAAAAACAATGCAGTCCTCTGATAGGACTTTGTATGTATATATTAAACAATTATTTGAGATGAGAAATAGAAGGTTTGAAAGAGTTAAGCAAATTAAAAGGTATTCCTCCCTGGACTCAGATGTGTCCTCCCAACTGTGAATATTGTAAGGGATATCCTAATGAAAATATAACTCCCATAGGGAACTTAAAGGCAATTAAAACAACATTAGTGTTTTTCATAACTTTACAATGTCTTTATGCAAGTGATAAAACCTTACTAATTATTGAAAAGTTATTTGTATTAAGATTTCAGAGCAGAGAGATAATCTATGCAATTTAGAATCCTGAGCCATCGACAGGGAGCTGGCTAACAGAACCAGAATTCCCTTGCCAGCATCTACAGTTGCATCAGTGAACCTCAAACAGGATCCTTTGCTGGCAAATATTAGCTTATTGTAGTTTAAAAATAAATAAATACCTTTAGCAAATGTGCAATGATACCAAAAATTAGTTTCCACAAACTGACTAAATATAGTATCTATTGGGGAAAGGCAAATGAGTTCAAGTGGAAAAAGAATACCAAGTTCTAGAGTAGAGAGTAGGCATTTCTCTAAATGGGCAAAAATTTTAGTGTGATCTGAATGTAATCAACATTCAAGGCTCACTTTATGGAAAGAAGAAAAATAGATGCTTACTGAGTAATTTCCATAATTCAGCTCAGTATCAATTTGGCAGGAGAAATAGAAAACACCCCACAATGCTCTTAGCACAAGCTAGACATCCAAACCATACAACTAATTCCCCAACCCCTCTGATAAGCTAACATGTGATATGTTAACCAGGCAAAGTCTTAAAGGCATGTTATAGAAAATGTGGAGAAGAAGGTTACTGAGGTTTCCAGAGTGTAAGAAGGGGAGTTTCAGAGATAGAAAGGTCCCTAGAGGTTACTGAAGTACAATAACGCTGTCATTATAAGGATAAAGAAATTGAGATTCAGAAAAATCAAGTAAATTGCTCAAAGCTTTGCATCCAGTGAGTATCAGAACCCAGGATGAAAAGATATCTCAGCTTTGGGAGAAATACTCTCCCTATATAAATAATATAGGTGATGCATGCCAGAGCTATATTTGACAAGCATATCAGCAAACAAACAAGTCTTCTATTATATGTTGAAATGCGAGTGTTATAGGGGTGGTGATCCAGGGGCAAGGTTGGATTACTTTAGGACAATGCTTGAATTCTTCAGCCGTTCCTCAATACCAAGAGCCACAAACAGATGATACCAATCTCAAAATGGGTATTAGCCCCAGGAACAAAACCACATGAGAGATTCCAACTCAGATAACTAAGGCTTGTCTGTGTTTAAATCATCAGGGGCCCATGATGAACTGGACTCTACCTAAGAACTGATGGTAGAAAGAATAAGATATATATCTATATCTATCTATCTATCTATCTATCTATCCACACGCACGTATGTATATGTGTATATACATATATACGTATGTGTATATGTATACATATATATGTATATATCTATATATATTCCCTATAGTGAATTCCTTATAGTGTTACTATATATAGTGTTACTATATATATATATATATATATATATATATATATATATTCCATAGCCAAGCAGCTAGGGACATTTTCTATGCTGTATACCCATGACAACTCAGTAGCATCACTGCTCACTTAGTAACAAAAGGAAGAGGGGAGCACGTAGGTCCATTTAATTTATAAAGTTTGCCAAAAGTCTTTTTAAATCCATTAGGTGTGATAAACTAGCCTAGCTGAGACCTACCAGCAGAATTAGATTATTTTTTCGTTGCTCTATTTCACAGGGAGGAAATAGTCAAAAAGATTGGGAGGGCAGTTTATGATTGAGTCCAATCACAGATGTTCATCAGAGAGAAGGCTCAGTGATGTCTGTCCACCCCCTGTGGGTTTCTGAGAGGGATTGCAGCATGCAGGTGTTGTGCATGGGTAAGAAAAGAAGTTTCCAGAGATGGAGTTCCAAGTAATGACCTACTTATCATGAACAACATGCATTTATTAACCTGAAACCAATGCATTGAAAATCAAAATATGTTTCCATTCATTATGTCTTTATTCTGCAAATTGCAACAAAGATGTCATGTTTTTTATAAATATATATTCACACACACACACACACACACAGACACTCTGACAACCACAACAAATAACATAAAAATATAAAGGAAGACACAAGATTCAACACAAGGTAAACTTAAAAAGAAATGTTCAGGCTGCAGAGGGATAGAAGAGCAAAGAGCCAGGAAAACAACTTTTAGGTAAGTAGAACCTCAGAGAGGCAATGAGCTCCTTGACTCTTTCCCTTCTCTGTTATTCATGTTATGCCTTGCCACAAAAAAGAAAGAATGCTTTCAGAGCTACAAATCAGCCTTGTGATTATGATGAAGGTGTTTATATGGCTCATATTTGGACTGCCCTTCACTGGACAGTCAAGTTTGTCTGTCTGGGGATCCTCAAATCTCAAAACAGAAAGCATGTTGCTGAGAACCAACAGACTTGGAGGGAGATGAAATACTACCTTCCCCACTGGACTCAATTTTGCTTGGTAAACCTTCAGGCAGCATGAATGGATATGGGGATCCCACGAAGAGTCGAAGTTGTATGTTTATGTATCACTCAACAAGCTTTTCCTAGGGGTACCCACCACTTTCCTCTATCCTCTATGGAGGAGGCAGCAAAAATATAATGGTCAAGACCATGGATTGTAGAGCCCAACTGCCTGGGTTCAATCCTTTCTGTGCATCAGTTTCTTACTTATAAAATGAATATAATGATAAGACAATCTTTTAATTCTCTTGTGAATATTAAATAAACATGTGCATAAACCAATTACTTATCACAGGAGAAGTTATGGCCTGGTTCATACCTAATGTCAATGCTTTGATGCTTTCTTTCATAGCTTCCAATCTCCTAAACATGACTAACTATGTTTTGACACAGGTTATGGAATGGCAAGACTTTGGTCCTCTAAAGAGGAGTAGCTCAACATGATTAAAAGAACAAATGTTAAGGTCAGATAGATCTGAACTAGAATACTGGCTTTGCCACTAACTCCATGATCTTAGTTAAATACTTGCAAGTCTAATTTTCTTGCTTGTGAATTACAAGTAAGACTGCCTTATAGGATTACTGGGCAGGTTAAACATGTTTGATGTATGTAAAGTATTTAACATGGTAACCTACAGAATAGCTATTGAGCAAAAGGAACTCTGAAACTATTATTTTTATTATATACTAGAATTATAGAACTATAAGTAAATCTAGATATTTAGTTGAAGCTATATATTTTATGAGAAATCTACCTATCCATCCATCCATCCATCCCTTTAACTCTCTCCACTTTCTCCATTATTCAAGTGGCAGCTAGACCATTCTATGCTTCTGCCTCAGGGCAGAGATATGACAGTAGGAAAGAAAGATAGGCAGTATTTTTCTGGCTCTGAGTTTCAAAAGCCAAGACCCTCGAGGCAACAGAAATGACTCAGTATAGACTATCAGTTTGGGAATAAACTTAGTGATAAAAGAACAAAACTCAGACCCTAAGGCAATCCACCTCCTACAGATTGGGTTGAGGAAATGATGTATGCATAGATGTTGGTAAATCCAAAAGACGGTGGGGTTCTATGCCCTGCTCCCTGGGTCATGCCATAGAGAATTACTAAAACTCTGAGATTTGCAACATCTGAAATCAGGGATGACTTGTTTCCTATATGGAAAGAGGGCTAAAGGCATACAAAATCACCAAAAGGAATAACTTCATGCTATATATACAATGGCAAAGCCTAGGTCACCCCTTCAAGAATTTACCACATCCAGTGAGCATCAGGACATGAAAGCAGGGAAAACCACTGGACCTGGAGACCTGCAGAAAGAAGCAAGGGCTGCTTTAGCTGCAACCTGTGTAGAGTGTCTGCAGATGACCACAACGGAAAAAGGATCATGCCACTATAAATACATATCATCAGCAGCTACATACCTCATCATCTCTTCATGATGAGGCCATGACACTAAATAAGTTTTCTAGAACTTAGAAACAGCCATGGAAAAGATGGCCTCTCAAAATAAATGGCATTATATTTCTACCGAGTTGACAAAATAAAAATTAAGTCAAGTCACAGAAAAATAAACAAATTTTTATTTCTCACACAGGTAATTTTTTACAAGGACTAGAATTACTGCTTGCTACACAAGTGGGAAAACTGAAACTTGGAGAAATTAAAATGAATTGCCTCATGTGACACTGTCCTCTGATTTCCAACAGAGCTATCAGGGCTCTCTAACATGATAAGAAATCCTGATCTCATTTTATATGTCCACATTTATGAAAATACTTGATTATTATGAGATAACTGACTTCAAATTATTTTTGGCAGACCGCTTTTTTCAAAACAATCTTATGCAAAATCCCAATATTGAGAAAAGGTAAACACAGAGTTTTCTTTGATTGAGGTGGGAATGGACACAGTCTGATTCCACTTGGACATCTCTAGTAATCAACAGAGCTTTAAAAAACAAGTGGAAGCTAGTTTGGTGGAAAGGCTACTGTATATTAGTCTGCTCAGGCTGCCATAACAACATTCCACAGGCTTGTGACTTAAGCAACAGAAATTTATTTTCTCACAGTTCTGAGGCTGCAAGTCCCAGGACAATGTACCAGCAGGGTTAGTGTCTGGTGAGACCTCACTTTCTGGATTACAATCACCTTCTCACTGTGTCTTCATGTGACCTTTTCTATGTGTATACTCAAAGAGAAAGGGAGAGGGAAGGGGGCTCTTGTCTCTCTTTTCTTATAAGCACATTAGTCCTATCATATTAGGTCCCCACCCCTATAACCTCATTTAACCTTAATAGTCTCTTTAGAAGTCCTACCTCTACGTATAGTCACATTGGGGGACTAAGTGAACTTTGTAGAAATACAATTCAGTTCATAACATCCACCTTCCTGAAAGTTTGGAAACCCAGAAGGTACTCTCAACTCTGGTTCTCATCAGCTGGTCCCACAGTAAGAAGCCAAGATGCTCTAGGATGCAGTTTCTTCCTTTTTCTAATAAATAAAATGGTCTAAATATTTCTAGATCAAAATTACTTAAATACATACAAAACGTTAAGTCAAAAGAAAATTCCATCTATGTACTCTATCCACTGTTGTTTGTACCATGCAAACTTTGCACATTGTTATTTACTCTTCTTCTTTGCCTTTTCAATTAAGGAAAGTGTGCAGTTTCCATTACTACCCTCCCCTGAAATAGGATTCGAATACATTAATACTACTAATCACCTGGACATGAAGAATATACTATATCAGAGCAACCATTATAGAGAGAGCTACAAAAGCCAGACAAACGACAAAATCTAGTGGGGAACAACATAGGCATCAAGGACTTTAGGGACCATGATTTTCAGAGGAAAAAAAACACATTAAGGTGATGAACTGGCATTGTTTTCTACTTTCTCCTTCAGGCATTTTATCATAAGTAAGTGACCCAAGGCCAAGGAAAGCCAAGAAGAAAATGGTGGCTTAGAGTTTTTAGTAGTCACATGAATCTAGGTGATGAAATTTGGATTTCAATACTACTAAGGCAACCAGGCCTAGTATATTTATGAAAATAGATGACAAACTTAGCCTATTAAATATAGTAAAATAAAAATTATAGTATTTAATAATGTGATGACTAAATGAAGAACTCAATAAATAGATTTAGCATATATTAGAGCAGCAGGAAGGAAAATGTCCAGAAGGATGCAGGTTAGAAAAATATAAAACATACAGAACATCACATAAAGGACACAAAATACATGTATATTATATATACATATATAATAATATACATGTAATATAATATTCATGTAATTAGAGTGATATACATGTATATATAATATACATGGAATTAGAGTGATAGCAGGGATAGAAGAAGCAAGATTTTAAGAGAAAATAGCAATAAAATTGCCTCCAAGTAAGAAAAAGTATCAAGCCATAGAAGTAAGTAACAATTTGAACCACATGCAGGATAAATTCATAGAAAGATACATCTAGTCATAACAGAAAATTGGCTTATATAAAAAAATGAAAAACTGCTTATAACCAAGGACAAAAGCAAAATATTAAACAGGTAGAAACAGATTATAGTTTACAAATAATTATTTTCCAAGGAGCAATATCAAAATACACAGCTGACTTCTCAAGAGAAAACAATGAAGCCAAAGAATAATAGAATGTGATCTGAAAGTTCTGACAGAAAATAACTGTCAAATTATAATTTTAAATTTGATAATTATTTCAAAAACATCAATGATAAAGGACATTTTCAGACAAACAAAAACTGAGAGAAATCATCAACAGTATACTTTAACAAATGAATTATCAAGAGATGTTTGACAAATAAAAGGAAAATTTTCTCAGAAAAGCTTATAAATTCAAGAATGTATGAAGAAATACACAATGATAAACATGTAGGTAAGCCTACATGAATATTGAATGAATAAAATATTAAAAATTAGTCTTGTGTAGTTTTGAATATATAGAGTTTTAAAAGCAATAGTAGTATATATTTGAGGAGGTCAGGAAATGGAGGTAAATGATCCCTTTCATTGTCAGAAAAGTAGGAAAAATATTAATCTGTTACAAACTGTAATAAATCAAAGATGCATAATGTAGTATCAAAAATAAACTAAAAGAAAAATAAAGTAATATAAAACCGAAATGTAATAGAAGGAAAGAATGAAATACTCAAAATAATTACCAGATTAACAAAAAAGAAGGCAACAAATTGAGAAAATATAGAAAAGATGATGCAAATCGGTAATTATTGTAAAATGATAGATTTGAGTGCTCAAGGTAATTACATTAAGTGAAAATAGAGTTACTACTCCAGATAAGAAATAAAAATTATCTGGCTAGAAAAAAATCCAATAGTATTTTGCTTTAAGTACCAAGAAATAGAAAGACTGATGATGAACAAATAGGATGAAAGCAGTAACTAAAAGAAAGCCAACTTAACTATTCTAATATCAGTTTAAATAGGATTTAAGTTAAGAACCATTATGAAAGATAAAAATAAATTCTTCATGACAGACAGGTCAATTGACTAGGATATGAGTTCTAAATTTGTATGCACCTAATAACAGTCTTGAAATATATAAGGCAAAATCTGCCAAAACTAAAAGGAGAATCATACAAAACTTTAAACTTCTAAAATTAATTTCAACAACTGTGTACAATGACAAAAATTTAGTAAAGATGGAGATTTAAACAACATAAATGACCAACTCAACCTAACTGACATATGAAATATGGAACTGCAAGGGGTGCCTAGCTGTCTCAGGTAGTTAACATCTGACTCTCGATTTTGGTTCAGGCCATGATGTCAGGGTCATGAGATTAAGCCCCACATTGGGCTCCACACTCAGAAGGGAGTCTGCTTCTCTACATTTCCCTCTGCCCCCATCCTGCCCCACTCTCCCTCTTTCAGATAAATGAATAATTATTTAAAATGTGGAACAGAAAACTAAAGAATAAAAATTCTCTTTAAGATAAAGTTAAACATTAACATATACAGCAAAAGCAAGTCTCAACAAAATTAAAATATGGAAATTGTCTAGGGTTTGTTTCCTGAAAATAGTAATATTAGGATAGTGATCAATAAGTGATAATGAGAAAAACGTCTATTTACAAAGCAACCAATTTACTTACTTAACATATTGTAAAGATGTCAATTCTTTCCACATTAATTTATGTAATTAATACAATCCCAGTCAAAATTCTAGGAGGTTATGTGTATATGTATGTGTGTGTAGAGTGATAAACTAATCCTAAAATTAATGTGGAAATACAAAGACCAAGAACACTCAAGATAATCTTGAAGAACAATTCTGGATAAGTTTGCACAACCATTTATCAATAATTACAGTAAATCATACTGTGTAAAACTGCCTCAGCTTAGACAGACTTATCTGTGGGACAGAAAAGAGAATCCACAAAGAGATTCACACAGGTATGATTATTTTAACATAAGGGCTAAATGCTGGGTCACTTGAGTATTTATATAAAAAAGTAAATCTTGGGGCATCTGGGTGGCTTAGTTGGTTAGGCTTTTGATTTTGGCTCAGGTCATGATCTCAGGGTCCTGGGGTTGAACCCCACATTAGGCTCCACACTCAGTGGAGAGTCTACTTGAGATTCTCTCTCCTTCTCCCTCTGGCTCCTCCTCCCCCATTCCCTCTCTCTCTCAAATAAATAAGTCTTCAAAAAGTAAATAATAAATGAATCTTGATCTTTTCACATATGTAGAACAATCCATTGCAGCTAGATTCTCGAACAAAATGTAAAGGTAGGGTAATACAGCTTCTAGAATACAATAAAAGATGATTTCTTTGACTTTAGTGAAGGCAAAATTTCCTAACTAGGAGATAAAAAGCACTAAGCATAAAGGAAAATATTAGTAAGTTGAATTTCATTAAAATAAAGAAGTTTCTTAACTGAGAGATACAAACTTCCAGATAAAAAATAAGCCACAGAGATGAAGAAGTACAGCACAGGGAATATTTTAAAAACTTAAGAAGTCTTCAGATCAAAAGACATCATTATAAGTTTAATGAAAGGCAAGTCATATAGTGGCAAAATATATTTGCAATACATTTATCTGGGAAAGGACTTATATCTGGAACATATAGTGAAAAGATAACCCAGCTTTTAAAAAAAAAAAAAAAAAAGGAGCAAAAGACTTGAAGTATCATTTCACAAAACAGTGTGTCCGAAAAGCCAATACACTTCTGAAAAGACGCTTGACACTACTAGTATCGAGGAAATGGAAATTAAAACCACAAGTTAACCATACCTCCATTCTCCTAGAAAGGTTAAAATAGAAAAAAAAAAAAAAAAAGACCAGGGAAAATAAAGACTAAATACCAAGTATTGAGAAGATATGGAGAAAGAGAAACTCTCATACATTAGAAATATTATTTGATAATATCTTTTAAAGCTGACATACATATTACTAACAATCCAACAATTTCACTCCCCCCCCCAAAAAAAATGCACACACAGATAAAAATGTACACAGTGGCATTATTTCTAATAAGGAGTAACATTTAAAAAAATGGCAACAACCCAAATGTTTGTCAACAGGAGACTGGATAAATAAATAGAAGTATATTCGTGCAACGGGATTTTATATAGCATTGGTAATGATCGAACTACAACTACACTCAGCAACAGGATGGATTTCACCAAGACAACACTAACTTAAACATCAAGCAAAAACTCTAGACACATGGGAGTTACCTTGAAAAGAGGTGACCATACAAAGGCACTACGGAAACTTCTGTTGTATTGATAACATGTTATTCTTCATCTGGCTGGTGATTACATGGATATGTCACTCTGTAAAAATGTCTTACTTTGTACATTGGAGATTTATGCATTTTTATGCATGCTATAATGCAGTCATTGGAAGTGAGAAATAATCAAGGGTAATGGAAATATAGTACTTTTGCTGTGGTGGATAAAATCATCTGGGTGAGAACACTAGCACTGACTCTTATGTGTTGACAAACAAAAAAAATCTGACTGAAACCTGGAGAAATATACTTGGTCAACTTTTGTAAGGCACCAGACTTCATTTCCATGCTAAACTCTCTTACATAGCCCAGAACTGAGTAATGTTGTGGTAGATAAAAACAAAAAAAAAATCTCATAACCTGAATCATTTTTTTTCACAAATCTTAGTGAAAAGTCAAGGTATACACACCCCAAAGAAAGAATGGTCCTAGTAGGGTTTTTTGAAGACATGGTTATATAGAAGAGATTGTAATATACAGATATCATGAAAATAGAGTAATCAGTATCAGAGGAATAAGGGCAAAATTCACAGGGTATTAAGCTGGCCTCTGGATGTAAAATATCATAGGGCTACAATTTTTAGTTTGACCAGTAGGATTTGTATCTGGTCACAAGGATCCCTTGGAGAATATTAGTTTGTCTGACGGTCTGTAACGGGGAAGTTTCATTCTATATTGCTTTGTTTTTGTGGACTTTTTTTTAATAGCATATACAGTAGATAAATTGAGCCACTTTTTTAAAAAAATAAAATTCAGTTTCCTTCCCTTGAACTCAGTGAAGAAGGATGTGGGCCGAGTGGCATAAAGTGGTGGCTGAAAAAATGTGCCTTGCTGTCGTGGTCACTCTGGAACATCACTCTGCCTTCCCCAGGCTCTGCAGAATGGCACTGAGAGTTCATTTAAAGCTGGAAAGACCAGAAGGTCAAACTTTAAAAGGACCCCTCATGGCAGATTTTAAGACCAGAGGTTGCTTTTATTTATTTATTTTCAAACTGCATTGGCAAAAAGAGTTAATTTCCCCAGAACCTTAAAGCACCAGATGGGTCTGCACCTTCCAAGGACTCTTTTTTTTTTTTTCTTTAAAAGCACAATTGTTGTTCAGTTTCTCTCAGGTGCAGATTCATTAGCTCTTGACTGGCTCTCCTTGTTTGCCACTACTTGTGGAAAAAGCCATTTACCCTGGTGAATGTCAAGGTTAGTGCAAACCGTCCTTGCCATCAGTCTCTCTGGCAGAAGGTCAGGGATAAGCTTTCCTCAAATGGGCAGCGTCAAACAAAGCAGAGACAGACTTAACTCACCAAAAGAAAGAAAGGAGGCCTGCTCCGGGCTTGATAAACATTCCTGTGGGCTTTGAGGACAAAAGATTAACTCCTCCTTTGCCACTTCAAGAAATGCTCCCTGGAAGATGCCTTGTAATAGCTGGATATTTTCGAACATGTGACATATGTTTACAAAGTAATAAACAACTATCTGGATCCATGTGTTCGTCTATCTCCATGTGCATATCTACGTGTCTATCCATCATTTTGTTTGTTTAAAAAAGTCCTGTAACTTTCCAAGTGTCCACACTGGAAGAACATCCCACCACTCTAGCCTTGTTCTAGTTGATTTTTTTTTTCTTTTGTGGTAATTTCTCCCCTCAGGTTACTTTCGTAGACAAGTTGTAAAGCACACATGACCAAGAGCTGCCATGGTCTGAAATAGTTAGATCTTAACTTATTGTCATGGGATGATCCAATCTTGAAGTTTGGAAGGAACTGCAACCTTCACTGGGAGTGACCCAAACCACCCCTGCCAGACAGGAAGGCTGTTCTGAGGGGGAAGGTCTCACTGTTACAAAGAAAGCTTCGCTTTATGTTTCTTAAAATCCATCTCCTTGGAAGTGTAACCAGTTGGTTCAAGTTTTGCCCTCTAGTCCGGTAAAGAGGGCCAGCCCTGCTTCAACACAACAGCTTTCCAAATATTTGTTCAGAATAATCACGCAACATTCTTCTCTTGGCTTACTATCCCATTTCTGACATGAGTTGACTGCCTGGCAAAGCATTCTACTCTTTGGGCTCCTCTGAATGACCACTAGTTTTTGCAATGTATCCTCAAACTGTGAGATCCAGAACCATGTGCTTCACGTGTATTTAGGTATAATATATATTTTGATACATTATGTCAATGCATATATATATATATATATATTTACAATTCTTCCCACATTGATTTACTGAGGAATCCATTAATACCAAAAAGACTTTTGATAAAATGATAGCCAGGAAGATTTGTTTTCGTATTTCTGTATTCCAATCACAAATCACACACCAGGTATATGTTTTTAGTCACTGTATCAAATTTTTAACTTAATTGTTTGCAACCCACACTCAGCCACCTGTTATATTAACATTTGAAAGCCCATTGTTATTCTTACAGAAAAGTACTGGGGATCCTATATACTATTCTCTTGGGCACACCATTTGCTCTACTCGCTCTTACTATTTTTCCCTGAGAGTTTTGGTGTGCAATTTTGCTTCTCTATTTCAGTTATCTTCAGAAAGCTTGGTGAAATCACTAGGTTATCATCCCCTGCATAATTCTAATGACCTACACACCTTTCCAACAAAACAAGTCCTGCTCTTTGAAATGGATCATCACTTATCTCACCAAACTCAATACCATTAGAAGTACTCGTGGGTACATTCATCCCACATGAATTAGAAATGGGACATCCGTGAGGTGCCTCTTTCATCCTGTGCATTTTGTCTCTTGTAAATATGACCTTGATTTTGCTCTATTACAACTCTTCCAAATCTTTTACTTGGACTTTAATCCCACAAATTTTTTTCCAGCCTTTCTAGAATTCCTCATATCTTATAATGATCTGAAAAATTAAAAAGAGTTCCTTCTTTTTCTTTTCCTTCTTTACCTTTGCCTCTGGCAAGGAGACAAACTATTTCTAACACAAGCAACAGCTGAGTACTTGAGGGAGGAAAACTAAGCTAGAACACCAAGTATGCTTCCTGCAGTGCCCACACTTTCTGGATGTCCAGAGGAGCTACTGTTCCATGTGGCTTCTCCCAGAAACTGTCTCATAAGCTGTCATGGTAGACTGCCTGCTTGTCTTGTGTATTCACTCCTGAATTACTTGATTTTTGTTTAAGTCAGCCTTGTGTCTCTACCATCCAACCATACTCTTTCCCCACCACCACCACCTTCCAAGGTCTTGTAGCAATTGATACTAACTTCTACTACTGAATGCCAGTCTCACCTTTTGAAAAAAAATCTCTAAAAATCCCAAGCACTTTAGAAGGCTTTTCTCTTGAGTTTTTCATCTTTTGTAGAAAGGCTCCTGTTTTTCTACCTGCATTTACCCCCTGTCCCCGGCTCTCACCATATTGTTTAGATACTTCACAACTTAGACCTAGAAACCTGTAATAACTTTCAAACTAGTCTACTTGCCCCTAGATTCAAAATGCCATTCTCCTATGTGCAAGCACAAAATTTACATTTGTGTTTTTTTCCTGACTCAAAATCTCTGAGTTTTTCCAGGGTGTATCAAAAGAGTTTCATCTCTTTAGCTAGACTATTCTGGTTGCAAAACAACTACAAGCACAATAAGACTTACGTTTGAAAAATATAGGCTGCGTTATAATAAACATAAATTAAGCCACACTGATTTCCTTTATAATTATTCTTCTCCTTAAAAGGAGTCTTCCCATTATTCAAGTTTAACAAGAATGATCCATTTAGAACTGTACAGACCATAATAAGCCCCATGTAAAGATCTGTCCATTTAGATAATCCCAGAATATGCATCTAAAGATACGGAATGTGTCCAGGAAGTGCCAAGAAGGAAAGAGTTCTAAGCTGAGCTTATTGTTATCTTTTATTCTAGTGACCCTCATTGCTGCAAGTCTTCACTGGGCCCTTTGGTGCTGTGTGCTGAGGTCCCCAAATGTTCGTCTTCATCCCCTCTCCCACTATTGATGGCATAATCTGCACAGGTCGTGAGGGGAGAGGCTCACTCAGAGACTGCACCTGCTAAAAGGAGGAAAATCAATTTTCATCATCCAAAAATACAGAACTGCTGGCACACAAACTAGTTGCTCAAGGTCCCTAGGGTTTAGAAGGGGAGTCCCACTAAGAAAGACATATGCTTGGAACAGAAGTCAATACTCTCTCCATGTAGCCAGAATAATAAGGGAAGTGGGGAATGAAGAGGTGGAGGATAGAATGCTGCCATGCAGTCCCCCAATTCTGCAATAAATATCAGATGGAATATAGAGCCAATATTAGGTGGGGATCTTTCTGAGAGTAATCTATATATTTTGATATTCTAAATGTTCTCAAATGCTAAATTCAGCTGACAGGTATAACCTATTGTGATTTACTTTTTACTGTGTTTTTACTATCCTTTACCACTTTTCATTACTATTTTTTCCTATGGGATTCTTATTTTATAATTGGTATTTTGAGTTGGAATTTTATAATTTGATACCAGAGATGATTTGTGGGGAGATACAAAACATAGATTTGCATTATTGAAAGATAGTCTCACAAAGCGGCTGATAAAACCACAAGCCCATATACCTTGACACACTTGAGTGTTACAGCATATTCATAATTCATATTTTAATTACACAAGCAATGCCCAAACACCCATTTGCTTTATAAGTTGAAACAATATGTAGCTTAATGAATCAAAAGAGTAAAAAATCTCATTTCACATGTCCCCAATCTGATTCCTCTCCACAGAACTAGTCACTGCAACCATTATCACTTAAGTGTGTCTTCCTGATTTTGTACTATTAATTTATATGAAATAGTCATATATGTGTTTAACATATAAATAAATGGTTTACCTTTGCATAAATAGGGCAGTACTCAATTCTGTTCTATAAGTTTTCCACTTAATAGTTTTTTGAAGATCTTTCTATTTCAGTATTTGTAAACCCACTTTATTCTTTTAGATTTCTGAATAGTTTTCCATAACATGGAGGAACTTAATTCATAAAATATTTGATGATTGCAATTTGTTAGCGTCATTTACCCCCAATTTTCCTCAAATACCAAAATTTAAAAAAGAAAAAAAAGGCCACAATGAATATCCTTTTACTTGCTTCTTTGTGTTTTGCAAGCATTGCTCAAGAGTAAAAACTGAAAAGTGGGAATTCTAGGTCAAAGCCTTGAGAATTTTGATAGAAACTGAAACTGTCCCTCTATAAGGGATAACTACATTCTTACTACTGATGGTTTGCATTTCCCTATACATGGTCAAATACTGTATAATGTTTTTAATCCTTTAAAGTGTTCTTATGACTTTTGTTTAAAACTTCAGTGGTCTATTTAAATTTATCTGTCATTTCCACTCATTTCAGTGTTAAACTGACTATTCATTTTTGGGGATGGGGGACAATATATTGAGATATATTCTTTTCTTGTTGAGTCTCTCCTCCACTGCTCCCCTGCAACATATAGAAAGATAGATGATAGATAGATAGTGCTTGCTCCTTTTTATATATTTCAGTTATTTTCTTTCAGCGTGTTATTTGTTTTATTTTCTTAGCCTACAGAATCTTCTCATACAGAAGATTTAATTTCTATGTCATAAAACGTATCAGTCTGTCCTTTGCAGATTCTGTTTTTTTTTTTTTTTTTCTTTCCTGCTCTGGAAAGCATTCTCAACACCAAGCACCAAGCTTTAAAATAACTGTCCTAAATTTTCTCCTTCAAAATCTTTATTGTCCTTTTTATATGCTAAAAAAAAAAACTCGTGCCTTCATAATTTTATTCAAATATTTATTGAAAATGGGTACTGATTTATATGAAAGATATTTTTCTCTGTTGAGATGATCATATATTATTTCTTTTAATCTATTAATTACTTAATTATACCAATACACTTTTCTCACATCAAACCATTCTTGCATTTCTGAAATTTATTTTCCTTGTTCAGGATTTAGTATTATCCATTAGTGGATAAAATTTGCCTCATTTGATGTATTTATCTTTGATATACTTGCTTACCTTTGCATCTAGTCTTTTTTTTTTTTTTTTTAAATTTTTATTTATTTATGATAGTCACAGAGGGAGAAGGAGAGAGAGGCAGAGACATAGGCAGAGGGAGAAGCAGAGGGAGAAGCAGGCTCCATGCACCGGAAGCCCGACGTGGGATTCGATCCCAGGTCTCCAGGATCGCGCCCTGGGCCAAAGGCAGGCGCCAAACCGCTGCGCCACCCAGGGATCCCCTGCATCTAGTCTTAATAATAAGGTTGACTTTTAGTTATGTGTCTTGTTTTTCATATTGTTTCTCTCTTGTTTGGGAATTAAACGTACAAATATTATAGAACAGATTCAGAAAGTTCTCTTCATTTTTTTTCTCCATAAAAAAATATTCTAGAATATCTTTATAATGCATGGTTTTCAAATTAGAGAGGCAGACAAACCATGAGAGACTCCTAACTCTGGGAAACAAACAGTTTGTTTGCGGAAGGGGAGGTGGGGGCGGGGGGATGAGGTAACTGGGTGATAGGCACTAAGGAGGGCACATGATGAGATGAGCACTGGGTTGGCAAATTGAATTTAAATTTAAAAAATTTTAAAAATAATGCATTTTATTGAGACTTCAGAGAATATAGTTAACTATTTAAGCATTTTAAGAAATTCATATATTATAAAAATAGAGAAGTGTACAAAATATACTTTGTAGCTCAATTATGATCCCAGAGTGAACCTCCATGTAATTTCCATCCACACCATGAGATGGACTACCAACTAGGACCCAAGATGATCTCCTTTCATGCTTTCTTTGTTACTGCGCTCCTCTTCTGCCTCAGGTGCAATCTATATCTTAAGTTTGAACATTATAGTTTAGTTTTCCTTGCTTTTGAACTATATATAAATGATATCATATAGTGTCCCCTTTCATGTGTAATTTCCGTTGCTCAACATTATGTTTGTGAATTAATTCATGATTCAGTATGTAGCAAACTTACCATCCATTCCATTGCTGTATACTATCTCATTTTACAGATACATTGTGATTTACTCATCTAAAGTTATTTCATCCACTGTTGTAAAATGACTATTTTAAACTATTAACATCCTTTGATGTGTCTTGGTTCATATGAGAATGCATTTCTGTTGGGTATCACAAGGAGTAGAATTGCTTTAGCAGATAATGCCAACAGATATAACTACTGACATTCCCAGCAGTAGTGACCAGCAGCGGTGGTCATTTTATTTTTGCTACAGCTTTTCATTATGTCCTTTTAATTTTAATTAGTTTAAGAATATATACCAATATCTCAGTTATTCCATTTACATTTTCGTGTTTTGAGCATCTTTTCATATGGTTTTTGGTAATTTAGATACTCTCTTTTTGAAGTGTCCAGTCAAGTTCCCAACCCTTATGGAGGTGGGAGGTTGTGTGTTTTATAGAAACTTTATAATCTACAACTCTGATAAAATTGATTTTGTTATTGATGTGAGGTAAGGGTCAAAATTCCTTTTCTTCCTTGTATGAATATCCAGTTGAAGTACCAAAGTTTATTGAAAAGATTGCTCATTCTTAACTCCTCTACAGGGATCTCCATCACAAATGAAGTCTCCTGGGATCCCTGGGTGGCGCAGCGGTTTGGCGCCTGCCTTTGGCCCAGGGCGCGATCCTGGAGACCCTGGCTCGAATCCCACATCGGGCTCCCGGTGCATGGAGCCTGCTTCTCCCTCTGCCTGTGTCTCTGCCTCTCTCTCTCTCTCTCTCTGTGAGACTATCATAAATAAAAAAAATAAAAAAAAACACACAAAAAAAAACAAATGAAGTCTCCTTATACGTGTGTATCTAGTCCTGAATCTGTTCTATGTCATAAGTATATTTGTCAATATCACATAGTTTTCATTACTATAGCTTCATTATAAGTTTGATGTCTAATGGGACAAGTCCTAGCAGATATTCTTAACCCTTTTCCACATAAGTTTTAGAATCAGTGTGTCAATTTCCATGATGCAATCTATTAGAAAATTTGTTTGGGATGCATTGAACCTAAATATCAATTTGGGAGAATTGATATTTTTATAATCTAACCAATGAACATTCTATTTCCTCTATTTAGAACTGCTTTCTTTTCTCTTAATATCATTTTATCATTTTCTGTGTAGACGTTGTACATACCTTCAGTTACATTTGCATTAAATAAATTCTAATTTTATGCATTAAAATGGGTTCTTCTGGTATATTTCAATTTCTTTTAATTTTGTGAGGCTACTATACAGAAATATAATTTTTGCTACACCCATTTATTAATTCCAACAATTCATCTAAAAATACTTTGAGTGTTTATGATTATAGTCATATCATCTTTAATAAAGAAGAGTTTAATTCTCTCATTTCTTATTTTTTTAGTTTCATTTTATATCCCATAGCCCTGAAAAGGAATTCTAGTAAAACGTTAAATAGTACTGGTAGTCATCTTCAAATCATTCCTAGTCTTTAATACCTTTCAATATTTTATCAAAGTTAGTGGTAAGTATGATATTTGCTGCAAGTGTATTTATAATTGCATTTTATCAGACAAAGTAAATTCCTTTCTATTCGGACTTTGCTAAGTTTTGCTTATGTGTTTGTTTTAATCATAAAGGGCAAGTTTCTAAAATTGTCTTTCCTGAATTTATAAAAAAATATGTTTTTATTTTCCTTTACTGTGTTGATGTGGCAAATTACATTAATTAATTTTCTAATGTTAAACTTTGCATTTTTGGAATAAAACCAACTTGATCATGAAATATGACCTTTTTAATTTATTGCTGCATTTGGTTTGCTTCTTTTTTATTTAGAAGTTTTTATCCATGTTTATAAGAGAAATTGACCTGTAACAGTCTTTTTCATAATTGTCAGTTTTGGCATAGAGGTTATGCATGCTACGTAAACTGAGTTGGAAGTGTTCTCTAATTTTGTATTTGTTTTCTCTGAAAGAGGATGCATAAGATTTTCATGATTTTCTCTTTAAGTAACTGGTAAAATTCACTTAAGAAGCCATCTGGCCATGGTGTATTTTATTTTCTGTAGAAGGCATCTAATAAGGAAGTCATTTTTGCTTAACAGTTGAGTACACTTAAGTGTTTTATTTCTTCTTATTTTCATTTTTGTAAGAGGAATTTTCATAAGAATTTGTGCACCGAATGTTGTATTTTTAAATGTCTAGTATAAATTTGTTCATAACATAAGCTGTATTATTTGTAAGATCTTTAGTCTTTTTTTCCTTTGTTGATTTTGATCTTCTCTCTCTCATGTTTCATTCAAAAACTAAAACTTAACAATTTTGTAAACATTTCAAAGAATTAACAGTTGGCTTTGTTGCATGTTTGTTTTCTATTTCTTTAAATTGTGTATTTGTAATTTTCTTCCTTTTATTTTCTTTGGGTTTCACACCTCTTCTTTTGCCCTGTTTTCTTTACATGGGTGGTCAAATGATTTTTTAATCTTTATTACCTTCTTACCTATGCATTTAAATCTCTATTGTTCTAAATTTCCTGAGCCACAATCTCCAAGTGTTATTTTCAATATCACTCATAAATTTATAATTTCCTCTGTAATTTCTTTTTTGGCTCAAAATCTATTTGGAAGGATACTTCTTAATTTCCAAATGTATGGGAATTTACTAGTTATCTTTTTGTTTTTGTTTTCCTGCTTAATTTGCTCTGTGGTCAGAGAACATATTCAACATAACTACAATCCTTTGAAATTTATTTAGACTTTCTCTATGAATCGACAGATAATCTATTTTGGTTAACATTCCATATGCACTTCATATGGATTCATATTCTGCATATGTTGGATGCAGTATTCTATATCAGTCACATCATGTTTGTTAATTGTGTTGTACAAATATTCTATATTCTGTCTTCTTTCTGTTTTATTCTCTGGTTGGTTTTATCAGTTAATTTAGAAGTGTGTTAAAATGTATTACTAAGATTGTAGATTTACTAGTAGTTTGTCAGTTATATTTGTTTTATATATTTGAGTATTTGTTAGGTAAATATACAAATTTAGGATTCTGATTCCTTCCTGGGGAATTGAACCTTTTGCCATTGTGAAATGTTCTTCTTAATCTCTATTAATGATTTTTGCCTTGAAGTCTTTGATAATAATATAGTTATACAGCTTGCCTTTTGCTTAATGATTGCATGGTATGCATTTTCTATTCTTTTAATTTTCACCTTTCTGTGTCCTTACATTTAAACTCTCTTAATTTGCCTTTAGGTGTTTTATTTTTTACTTAGGCTGACAATTTTGCATTTTTTAGAGCATTAGGTCTATTTATAGCTAAAACAGCAATTGATGTAATTTGTTTTCAAATGTAAAGTCTTACTATTTGCTCTAGGTTTGTCTTACTTCTTTGAATTTTTTTTTCCTTTTGGCCTAATTTTGTATTAAATGGAGTTTTAAAAAACTGTTTATTTCTTCCATTACCTGACATTATTTACCTTTGATTTTTTTTAGTATGACACTAAAGATTAGAACAGAAGTTCTTAACATATAAAAAGTTGATATAAAATGGTACATTTTTTTTCTAGGCATTTCAAGGACCTCAAGACACTTTAATTCCACTACCCAGTCTCAGATCTTATAAGCTGGTATTGTTGTATATTTTGATTCTGTGTGTGTGTGTGTGTGTGTAAAACCCTAAAACATATCATTAATTTGATTTTTACAGTCAACATTCATTTAGATGAACCCATGCTTACTGCTTTGTACTTTTCTCTCCTTCATATAATAAATTATTTCACTTCCTTCTGAGGAATACCCTTTGGAATTTATTTAGCGTGTTACTGTTGTAAACTTTTTTAAAAACTATTTTTTCTGAAGATGTCTTTGTTTCAGAAAGAAAATTTCATTTATTATAAAATTCTAGGTTAACCTTTTTGTCTTTCAGCACTTTGCAGTTATTATTTCAATACCTTCTGGCTTCCATTGTTTCTGTTGTGAGGTCTGCTGTCTGTCAAGTTGTGGCTCCTTTGAAAGTAATCTGTCTTTTTGCCCAACTGCGTTTAAGATTTATTCAGTAGTTTTACCATGATATGTGTGATTTTTCTCATAATTTGTTTCCTTGGGGCTCATGGGGATTCATTTGTAATTTGTTTTTATATTTCAGGTATTGTCTCTTCAAATAATACTTCTTCTCAAACTCTCTTCTTCTGGATATATCTTAGCATATATGGTAGAACCTCCCTTTTTAAATCTTTCCTCTCATATTTTCTTTCAGTCTGTTTCTCTGCAGCATCTATGACTTTTTTTATCTGACCTGTGTACTAGGTTCCTATTTCTGTTTTCAAATGTACCTAATATGCTACTAAATCTGTATGTTGAACTTTCAATTGTGGTAATTATACCGTTCAATTCTAACATTTTCCTAAAAGTTTTAAAATAGTTATTTTTAGCTTATAGTTATTTGCCATTATTTGGTCTCATCCCAGATTAGTGAATCAAGTATCAGTAAATGCTCTAGAATTCCCTAGACACTGGGCTTACCTCTCTGTATTTCTGACTTCTCTTGCATTTTGGTCTGGTAAGTTCTCAATGTCTTAATAGATCTCCAATGCCTTCAAGCACTTAAATATTTTATCTACATTATTCGGGGCTTTTCCCAACAGAATAGTTGGTTACACTAGTTATTCATCATTACCAGAGCTGGAAATCCAGAGTTGACTGACTTTCAGTGTCCTTCTATGATTAGTCAAGAATACACACACACACACACACACACACACACACACTCACACTCACTCATTAAAATATCCATATAAATAAAATAATTATTGCTTTAAATATGTTCAAGGTATTCTTTTGCTATTAAATATCTTTCACATCTGTAATTATATCCCCCTTGACAAATCAAATGTTTATGTAGTATTTTCTTCTTAATCAGACTTGCCAAATTGTGATATATAGATAATATAGACATATTTTTATGGAAACAGTTATCAATATCACTGATAAATTCTACTGTTACTTTTTTGGGGATACTATCTTATCTGGTTTGCGTATCAGGCTGAGATTAGCTTTATAAAATTAGCTGAGAATTATTTCTTCCTCTTTTAGTTCCCAGAAGATATTGGGTAGAACATTTGCTGATTCTTGTTTAAAGATTTAGTAGTGTCCTTCAGTGAAGCTATCTGGGCCTGAAAAATCCTTTTACAGAAAATTTTAACTTATAGATTCAATTTCCTCAATAGTTATAGAACTATCCAAATTATCTGCTATATGTTGAGTGACTTGTGGTAGTTTGTTCTCTTTGAAAAGTTGATGTACTTCATCCAAATTGTCAAGTTTATGGAAAAAAAAAAAAACAAATTGTCAAGTTTATGTATATAGAGTTGCCCATATTATTCCCTTATTATCCTTTTAAAGTCTGCAGAGCCTGTTATATCCTATTTCATCCTTGATATTGGTATATTATGTCTTCACTTTTTTTCCAGTATTGTTAAAGGACTGTCAAGTTTATTGATCTTTTCCAAGAACCCAGCTCTTTGATTTTGTCCATTGTCTTAGTATTTTCAATTTATCTGACCTCTGTTATTATTTCCTTCTTCTTGCTGTTAATTTATTTTGCTCTTTTTTTTCTGCTTTCTAGAGGTGGAAACTTAGATTATTGATTTGAGACTTTTTCTTTTTTCTGGTGTAATCATTTTCTGCTATTGCAGAAAGAAAGAGGAAAGCATGGATCCACTATCTCCCATCCTTCATTGTTAAGGATATTTAGTGGTCCCAAGATGTGTTAACTCTCTTTATGCACCATCACTGAGAGTTATGGGTTAGTACTTCCCGGAGTGTCAAAGAAATTCCTACTGGTATCCATGTGAAGGCAATAATTAGAGATTCTGTAGATTAGGGAGAGGTACTTGAGTGAAGCTTGTCATCTTAGCAGTGGTTGGAACAATAGGTGTGCATAAGAGGTGTTCAATATAATCTCAGCTCTCAGATTCCTTTCATCTTTCTTTCCTCCACCCCGAGCACACAGCTTCCATTCTCTATAGCTCCATATGGTCAGAAAGTTACCATATTTTGAGGTGCGTAGGTGGCTCAATCAGCTAAGCAACAGATTCTTGATCTTGGCTCAGGTCATGATCTCAAGGTCCTGGGATCAAGCCCCGCAACAAGTTCTGTGCTCAGCAGAGAGTCTTCTTGAGGATTCTCTCTCCCTCTTTCTCTGCTCTCCCCCCACTCGCACTCTCTCTGCTTTGAATTTCTGTGAACCCCTGCATAAAATATTTCCAAATCTTTATGTCAGCTACTAAGAAGAGGCCACCTATGCTCATTTGGATACCATTTTCAATTGTTTTAGGTTTATTTATTTATTTGAATGAGAGAGAGGAAGAGAGAGAGTGGGGGGACAAGCAGAGAAAGACAGTCTTCAAAGCAGACTCCCCACTGAGGGGGGAGCCCATTTGGGGCTCTATCCCAGGACTCATCAGATCATGACCTGAGCCAAAACTAAGAGTTGGATGCTTAACCAACTGAGCTACCCACACGCCCTCATTTTTTTTTTCACAAAATATCTGCAAACAAAAAACAAACATATTTTTGTACTCTTTTAAGAAAGGTACAGAGCCAGGTATTAAGCCCTTTTATTCCCACTTTCTCTCTCTGAGTCATCCTCTGTGCTAACTGAAAATGGAGACAGGCAAAAGACAGGCATTGTACAAATAAAGGAGAAGAATCAAAAGGCCTGAAGAAAGACACATGCATCCCTGCCTCTTACAAATCAGGAATGGTCAACATCTACCTCAAGACTATTGACTGGCCTGGTTCCTCCCTCAATCTTATCCAAGTGACATTTATTTTAATAACAAGTTAAACTCATTATGTGAATTGCACAATTCTATTGGAATATTGTTATCCCATGTAAATGCCATTAGTTCCACAAATGAACTACTCTATGTGAAACTGCTTAGAAAACTATAAAGCACTTCACAAATGGAAGAAAAATTCTAATGTCCGAGAGAGAAAAACATTATACTAAACTGAAACCATAAAATGCTAAAGTACTCACTGATGCAGCTCCAATTCACAACTTCACTCTTTTTGTGTGTAAGGTAAAGGGAAGCAAAGTGTTTTCTTTATAAGTTCTATTTCTATAACTAAAATTCTTCTACAACTAACATGTAATTTTATTTTTTGATTTGTTTTCCCAGCTTATTCAACATATTTTATATCCCTTCTGTCTTCTTAGAAGTGCCACTTTGTTGAAGGGGGAGGTGGGGTTTTTCAGGAAGTTTTAAAATATGCTGTTAATGAATGAATGGACAACTAATTACTTGCTAAATGCATTAACTCAAATCTGGGTCTGAAATTGCTTCAGAATTTAGGACATATGTGCACAACCTTGCTTATTTTGCAGGGGGCATGATACATGGATTTCCATTTGTATATGAAAATGTTTTTTCCCTTTTTTTACACAAACCTGTACACACACACACACACACACACACCTCACTGCAGGCTCACTTTTCAAACTATATTATTAAAAAAAAGATAAATTTCTTAATTATACTACTCATACATTGATTTCATTCTTTTTCACTTATCCTATCTCCCACCCCTCTCTCTCTCTCTCTCTCTCTCTCTCTCTCACACACACACACACACACACACACATCCCAGATGTGATCTATGCACATAGGTAGGATTATAAATGAACTATATACCAATTGAACAAACACAGCTTCCATTCAATGGATCACAATAGTAATTATTCCCCCAATCTAGCTGATTTCTAAAAATCCTTTTACTTCTGTTTTCTCAAACCTTATTTCTCCCTACTAATAGGAGGCCTACCAGAGTATTTTTCTCTCAGTATAAAGACTGGATTTTTACTTTAGTTCAAACAAGAACTCTGGTATAAACTGCCTTTTAATAGCAATGATAATTTTAGGGGTCTATCCATACATATTTTGAATATATAATGATTTTCTCTGATGGAAATTAGCCGGCATTAGGGTTCCATTAGCATTCATATTCACAGATAAGTATTAACATTTTCCTGGACATTTTTAAAAACTTAGTTGCTACATGATGGCACCGCCAAAAATAGGACCTCTCCCACTAAGCTCTCCCCTTCGGGGAAGACCTTCCTAGAACTTAACATCAGTCTTTCTATTAAGCAGAATTCCCAGCTTATACTAGTCCAGTATCTTTTACCTGGGAATAAGCACATGATCATTCTGGGAACAAATCAGAGCCCTCTCTGTTTTCTATTTTTCCTAAAATTGAACTTAAACACACACACACATACACACACACACAGAGGAACTGTTTCTCATATGGTCACAAGGGTGTGAAGATGTAAGTCTACAATATGGAGAAAGAGCCCCTCCACGGTAGGAAAGAATAAACCCAGCAGGCAGAAAGAAACATGCATAATAGGGGGATGGAGGAGAGAGAGAGAAAGAGATGCCAGCACTAGAGTCTCAGGACCAAGGTATCCTTGAGATTCCCCTCCCCTTTCCGTTCTTTGTTTATGGAAATAAATACATGCTTCTTTTGTGTCTCATTTATTTTGTTTCTCTGTCATTAGAAGTCAAAGAGTCCTTCTAGTTTACAATTATAAAGGATATGAAAATTATTCTTCCCTATATTTTTTTTCCCCATTTATGATCTGCTTCCTGACCTCCCTTCCATTTGCTAATTCACCGCTCTTTTGGGGCTTGTCCAGGAAAATAGCAGGAATAAAATGGGGGGTGGAAATCAAAGAGAATAAAATAAAAAGAGGAAAAAAAGCAGAGAACCAAACGATATTTCCCCTTATAGTTTACAGCTCTGAAGTCATCTTAGTCCATTCAGAAGTGGGAGGCGATAATTAAAAATCAAAGAAGTAGGGCATCATGCCTACCCCGGCGATTCATAGTTCCTAAGCTCGAGCTCTGTAGATATTTCCTCAGGGCCTCCCTCCATAGCATTTCAACCTAAGAGATTTAGTAATATTCCTTTTTAGACTCTTCCCTGTATTCATCCAGTTGCCGGTACCCACATGGCTGCTGAGGGCTCCACAGGCCTCCACAGAGGTACCCCACTTGTTTCAGGCAGCTCACTGCCCACCAAATCTTTATCCCTGTTCCATCCCCCCTTTTCACCCTCTTGCACCGCAAAGTCTTAAAACTTTGTCTTTTTATATCCTTCTTTATTCTCCCCCAATTAAAACATATTAGCTTTGTAGCCTATTCCCTTAGGGGTCCACTCAGTGACCAGCTGGCACTTATTTGGTCAGGTATAGCTAGGATGTTACTGGTTGATAATGGATTAATATTTTATTCTCCCAGAGAACATTTACATTTTTATGGTGGCCTCAAGCAAAAGGTGTTAACCACATGGGGATGTCTGGTGTAGGAGTGCAACAAATATGTGGGAACGGATGGTATTTCAGCATCCCTCAACTCACATCATGTACACACTGGCATGTCTACAATCTGGGCAGTCCTGCCCTTTGGGGTGATTCCATCTCTACCACCAAAGAGCTTTCTTTTCTGTAGGAACCATTTGCCTTCCTCTCCCCCAAGTGACCTTCTCTTTCCTCCCTCTGGCTGATACCACTGTTCACCTTCCTTTGCTCTATTATTGCTTTTACCAGTGTCTATAGTTTTATTAACTCAGTAAATTTAGATTCTCTTAAAGAGCACATCAAAAGTTCAAGCCATGCCACACAGCCCTAGAAACAGTTCTTGAAACAGAAATGATGACTCCAAAGTTATTTCAGGTAAGAACTAGCAAATGTCATCAGAATGTTCCTGGTCATTTTATTGGCTTTAATTGAATACTTCCCCCAGAATCTACGGTTTACTGGGACCAAAGATAATATGGGAATGTTAAATGACACGAACAGGGCTCACGAGAAAGGCAGTATGGGCAATGACATTAAAATTTTGGTGCCGCAACTTAAGCAGAGCCTTGAAAAATAAAAACGTGTCTTCGGAAGGGTGCTGAGAAGAGCTAAGAAAACCAGGCTCCATGAGCACTAAGAGGCATGGCAGTGAAGAAGGATGGAGACATGGAAGCTGTTCTCAAGTTCTAGAAGTACACTATGTAAGAGGGAGAGCAGAGTTATTGTGGATTGCCTCACAGGACAAACGTACAGTGCGTAGTGAGTTAAAATCACAAAGAGGAGGATTGTTTTTTCTCATTTTCAGGGAGACCCTCTAACAAATGGTGTTGTCCAGCAGTGGAGGGAGCTGCCTGCCAGTCATTACTGGTAATATTTGGAAAGGGACTAAATGGCATTGTAGGAGAGCTTCCTGCACTTTTAAGCTAGAGAATTTCTGAGAGTCCTTAACCACTTGATTCCACCATTTCCGTATGACCATCAGCACTAGATTAGCTGGGCTGACCTATGCAGGCAGTGTCAGGTTTTTGCGGGAGATCTGGGAAGAGGGAGAGGGAGTGGGAAACAGCCCAAGAGTCAGAGGAGGCAGCACTTCCAACCTGTCACCTGTTGGCTGTTTTCATCTTTTGATTGGCTTCAGCCTGTTGGCTACTCACCTGCCCATCTATTCTCTAAATGAAGTATTCCAGCAATTGAGTTCAATTCAACAAGCTCCGATGCTGTGCTGCTATAAATCATCAGTCCCTTCCTCCCCGAGCCCTTCAGTGGAAGGAGTAATTGGTTAATTGCCAGAGTTGTTAACAAGAATTAAGAATTCAAGGGAATTGGCTAGGAATGCAGATCCATTGCAATATGGTTAGAACAAATGTGTTTGTAAAGGGACAGAAATTTAGAAATACGCACACCTAAGTCAAAATCAATGAGTTTTAAAGTCCTTTATAAAAATGCCTGAGACTCACTGGGTCAGTGTTCTCTTCTTTGAGGGGCCAGCACTCTAAAAACTGCTTCCGTCTTCATTCCTTTCACTCTAACCTTTCAGCTGCAGAATCTGAAGCACTCTCCATAGTCCCTCTTTCTGTGTTCTCTTCCAACAGAGGCCTTTCCCCTTGCTTCACTCAGTCTGCACACCCCACTTCTTTTTTGAGACAATCATCCCATCTCACATACTTCGATTTCTTCTATCAAATGAATATGAAGAATAATTTTCATAAAGGATGAGACAAAATGTAACATACCACTACCCATAAGGTCCACCTCCACGGATATGTGCCTCCTAGGGATATGAATCTGCCTTGCCAAGTGCAGGCTGTATACCAGCTCCAGGCTGAGCGGGAGTCCTGGGCATTGCTGGGGATCCTGCACATAATCTAGATATTTTAAGCAGCAATAAATCTAACACCACCCATCTTATGTTTACACACCATTTTATGTTTCTCAAAGTATTCCCTTTGTTTTATTTGCCTTGCTGACAGTATAAAATGCATAGAACAAGTGTGATGAGTCCTGTTTCCAAGATGAATAAGTTGAGACAAGGTAGTTAAGTTATAAAGGCAGAACATAATCTCTAGATTTCCTATCTCCCACATTCTGCTATGACACTTTCCATATCCTATCGTCACTAATAGGTTAACCTTGCTGCTCCAAAAATCTGACGTGCCCATTGTTTTATAATCATGAGCTCTCATTAGAATTGTGCATAGAGTAGGGAGTGTGTGTGTGTGTGTATGTGTGTGTGTGAGTGTTGGAGGAATTGTGGAACATAGGGCTTGGGGGCGATCTGGAGCTAGTCCAGTGTACACTTCTAGAGTAGATACGGAAACAAATCCAAGAGAAGCAAAGGTAAAAACATGTTAGTAGATTTACAGAGTGGTAGTTTCCATTTTCCAAATGGTCAGAGGTGGGAGGCATATGTTTCAGTCATCATAAACTCAAGGCATCTTATCTAGAAAGGATTTTTGAAGAGAATTTGATAAAAGCAAAGTAATGTATCACCAAAGCTGCTGAAATGCAAATAAGTTGAGGCACATACAGGCGTTGCACCAGTGAAAACTGAGGTGCCATGGCCCATTCAAGTAGCAGGCCAGGAACAGAAAACACTCAAGGGAGAGACTATTGTTACATAATATAAAATTCAGTTGCAGGGTTCTCATAAATTGCCATATAGATCGCATATGTTATATAACATACAGGAGTGAAACTCTGACAGAATGAACTGATTAATAAGAGAATTCCAAGTAGAGGTGACTAAGTACAATGGTTTATTTCAGCCGCTGAAGATTATTAGATTTGTTCATACAGAAGCAGATGTAATCATAGGTCCAGATTTTCTAAGGTTGTCCCGGTTTGGTGTCATTTTTAAAAAGTTGCTTGCTAAAGAGAAAACCAATTGTGAAACATTTTATAACCATGTGTATTAATCTGCTCTGCCCACTGTAACAAAATCCCATAGACTGGGTGGCTTAAACAATAGAAATGTATTTCCCACGGTTCTGGAGGCCTTGAGGGTGCCAGCCTGGTTCAGTTCTGGCAAGAATCCTCTTCCTGCTTTGCAGATGGCCATCTACTCGCCATATCCTCACATGTCCAAGTGAGAGAAAGAGAAAGCAAGCTCTCTAGTGTCTCTTTTTCTAAGGGTGCTAATCCCAACCTGATAGTTCCACCCTCAGGACCTAATTATCTCTCAAAGGCTCCATTTCCAAATATCATCACTTTAAGGACTGGCGTTTCACCTTATGAATTCTGAGGAAGCACAAATATTTAGTCCACAACACCATGTAGGCCTTTTCAAATAATAACTCTTCAAATTAGAAAAATCCTTTCCCAGACCTCATATCCTAACTTTAGCAGATAATATTTTAATTTCAATAAGAAGACTAGTGTATCTCTTTTAAAAGCGTCTAAGATCTGGAGTTAAGGGACTAGAGGGAAGAAATGAGGGGTTTCCGGGCCCAGAGAGACCCAGTAGGAATAGGAGGGGGAGGACAACACAGCACTGGAATACATCTACTTTGAATAGATGTCTGAGCTGGGCATAATGTGTCAGGTTATATTGGGGGACATAGGTATTGATACCCAGCATTTCTAAGGTATGAAGACCCAGCCTGGCATGGGGTTGTCTATGCCCTGGCTTTGGTAGCTCTCTGCCCCAGGCCAGCCTCCATGATAGTGGTCTCTTCATTTTGTGGAGAGCTCAGAGGATATAAGTTATTACTGTAGAAATCCTTTAGCTAAATTCTAAGTCTTTGGGCATAGACAACACTGATTAAAGCTCCTCTGATAGCAGATAGTACCAATGGAGAGGAAGGCCTTCTTGGCCACTTCTCCACAGACCCACTACACAGCCTGTGGGCTCTCTGGGCTCCATGGTCTCATTCACTTCAGTGAAAAGCAGAGCTAAAAGGCACAGCAATATCCAGGCAAAGCCCAGACTACAGTGAGAGATGAGAGACAGTAGGAACTTCCAGTATAAACAGACTTCTTGATGGAAACTCCTACGAAAACTGGTTGGAATGCAGGCTGGTATGCTTTCAGGGAGGCAAAGAGCCTGTGTACTGGAGGCAGAGAAGTTGTGATGCTAGACAGAGGCTAATGAGAAAAGGGAAAATTTGGATTATAGCATGAAAGCTCAATAAAAGTTAGTGACTTAACTGATTCACTGATGAACTGACTGCTTCACATCATCTCAGCGCTAAATATTGAATAAAGCCAGTCGGAGGAAGGAAATAACAAAGAATATGCACCTTTATGTTTGCTGCAGCACTATTTACAAAGGCCAAGATATGGAAGCTACCCAAGCATCAATCCATAGATGAACGGATAAAGAAGAAGTGATATATACACACGGTGGAATATTACTCAGTCATGAAAAAGAATGACACCGCGCCATTTGCAACAACATGGACAGACCTACAGGGTATATAACGCTAAGTGAAATAAATCAACCAGAGAAAGATAAATACCATATGATTTCACTCATATGTGGAATTTAAGGAACAAACAAATGAGAGACAAACAAAAACCAGACTCTTAAACACAGGCAACAAACTGGTGGTTGCCAGAGGGGAGGTGTGTGTGGGGAGCGGTGAAATAAAGGGGCTTAGAGTGCGCTTCTAATGAGCACTGAGAAATGGACAGAATTGCTGCATTATACTGTACACCTGAACCTAATATAACACCGTATGTCCATTATGCTTTGATTAAAAAAAGATATTGGCCTTCATATCAGTTTATCTAAAAAAGAACTTTGAGAAATAGATGCCAGAGCTAGAGATCTACTTTTGGCATATTGATCAGGATGGTTCGATATCCACAAAATACTCAAATGTCCACTGGGAGGGAAGCAGAGGCATGAACAATAAAACATTCTAATGCGAGAAACATCAGACAAGAAAACCTTCACTTCAGAACCTCTCACTTTACTGGTTAGTGGTTAGCGGTCTGTTGTTGAGGAAACTTTATGCATCAATCTGGGTTTCATGTTTCTAAGAACCCCAATCAGTGCTTGTCATTTCTTTGCAGCCTCTTTTGCTGGAAGACCATGTTTTCCATTGAAGGATGTTTAGGGACTGCTTGCATGTGGCATGCTGGGCCACCCTACCTCATAGTTATCCTGTTTCATTTTACACAGAAGAAGATCCCAGATCCCAGCCCATTAGGGTTTATACCTGCTTTCTGTGTGTTCCCGAGTTTGCAATCTCTTTGATGCCTTGAAGTTTCCTTCTTTCTTTCTCTCTTCTTTTTTTTTTTTTTTTTTTTTTTTTTTTACCTTGAAGTTTCTGAAGGATTATTGTCTCAGCTTCTCATTCCCACACCAAATATAAGTAGTAGTTTGGACGCTATCTGGAAAGGTTGGGAGCGAAGACTTCACTAAATTGGCGCTAATCCAGGTATTTCATCATGTCCAAGGATTTGCTTGGTCAGTGCAGTTAGTAAGTTGCTGCTGCGCCGTGAAGAAGTGAAAAATACGTACTGTTGCTATAGGAACTGCTATGCTAGCAACGCACAGTTTCCCTAGACCCAGGGCCAGCATCCATGCAAGAGAATCCTAGACTAAGGACTGGTTGCAGAGAGAGAGTTTCCATCACACTTTGTTGAGTTTCCATTCTCGCTCTGTAAGTAAAGAACCAAGTTTGCTCCCAGTGCTCAGATTCTTGGCCTCCCACATGGAAACGGAATCACAAAGACATGTGTGTGTGTATGCATATAGACGTATGCTTGTATTCCAAACTCAAGAGAAAGAAAAAAAAACTTCCCCAGATTTTTCAATTCCTGTAAGGATTGTAGTTTACTATTTCTGGATTTGGATCATTGAGTTCCCTGGATTATTAAACATAGCAAAAAGCCATCTGCAATGAATCGGGCTTGCTCCTCTAATTGAGTCATGCTGTGAAGCCCTTTACTGTTTCCCTCACTTCGTTGCTGAATATTTTTTTTCAAGAATGATAGGAAATACATTTTTTACTACTAATGCCACCTGCAGGTTAAAGAGAAACTGTTGCAAGATTCTTGAAATCCTCACAGCACACTGCAATATGCACCTCCAAAATATTCCCCAAACCGTGCCAATCAGCAGGAATGCAGGCTCGTTTCATTGACGACGTTCTTTATCAAAAATATGCCTTTGCAATCACCATTGCAGCCAGCCTTCTCTCCTCACTCAACACTCAGGCCAGCTGATACTTACAGCCGGGAACACGTATAGAGTCATTGCCTAGGAAATAATTGCTTTGGGCTACTTCATGCAACAGCATCCCGGTGCCGTCGTAAAGTGCCTCATGTCACAGGTAAAGGTGGTATGAGAGTTATCCTCAATCAATTAGTTTCCATGTGAATTATTTCCTGGGTCAATCAATCATTCCATGCAAGTGCTGTGACTTGGGTTCACTGTGCTAAATGAATTAGCACACACTGTGCCATCTACATGTCTTATTTCTCAGCTAGGTGAGGTTGCTTAAGGAGAGATATTGTTTTCCACTCTAATTAGTTCCTCCTTATTATGACTGACATTACCGTTACTACATTATGATTATTAGTCATAGTAGATAAACTTTGCTATCAGTTCATTATAAATTATGCTTCAGCTTCTAGCCACAGTGATGGTATATTCCCAATTATCTGAAGAGCACAAATCTAAGAGGAAGTGAAGGACATACCCGTCAATATTTTCACAGGTATTCAAGGCCACTCAAGTGTTGCCAAACAGGACAGTAGCGCCCCTTTTTTGTCACCACCAGATGGAGGCAACTTTCAATGTGTGCCCCACTTGTGATATGACATCATACGGAATATAATGATGACATAATGTGGTGACAGGGACCGCAGGGCTAATGTGGGGAAATGCTTCTTGACCCAAAGAGGCAGCTGGTGAGAGCTTCAATATCTGTGCTGCTTAATTAAATTATTATACCTGAGCATAGAGATGAAGAAATAGAGCCAATTACCTTAGTGGATCTGACAAGCAACCTTAAATGGACACTCAGCTCCCTAATGTGGAGCCATTTTTATCCCGAAAAATAATAATACGAGGACACAGAAGAGATGGCTGCGAAAATCCCATCCTTTCTAGAAGGGCTTGCATACTGCTAATGGGAAAGTCTCTCCAGAGCTGAGAAAGAATGTGGGACAGATACATAGGTTTTTCTGCTTTCCTTTTCCTTGGCTGACCTTACCAAAGAGCCCCTACCCCTAATCTTACGTGCTGCTGCCAAACTAAAAGGGGTTTCTCAAAACTGGAAGCATTGTCCCTGGCTGCCAAGAGCTTTCTTAGAGTTTACTCCCAAAGTTTAAGCTACATGCCACGGAAGCCTCACTCAGCCTCTGGGTACCACCAGGTGACAACACACCGAAGCCCTCAGACTTTATTGGGAAGAGGAACAAGGTATAAGATATACCAGAGAGTTCGACGTTTCCTCCATGTTTCACCTTGCTCCCTCCTAGGAAACAATCATCTCTTCCGATCTATTGATGCTATTGAGATTTTGGACTAGCCAAGTCTTTGTTGTGGGGGCTTTCCTGTACGCTGTAGGGTGTTTAACAGCACCCCCAAAACCTCTACCCCCTAGATGCCAGTAGTGTTCCCCCAGTTGGGAACAAAAGACAATTTCTCTAGACATTATCATGTAGGGGTGGAGTCAAAACTGTCCAACCCCCCCTCCCCCAACTTGAGAAACTCTACTACACACTCTTTGAGCTCTTCGAGCATAGGGAGAGCATAGCCGATTCATCTTTATAACCCAGGCTAGCACCGGGGAAACGCCGGACAGAGAGCACGTGCTCAACAAAGTTTGACCGCAATTATGTAAGAGTAGAGAAGTGAACATGACTAAGGTTGGAAGCGACTTCCTTTACCCTTCTTCTGAAAGAGGCAGAGGACGCCTTTCTCTTCAACCACCCTGGCCACTTTCATAGAAAGACCACCGTGAGAGAGATCTCTCCTCTTTCTTTAAATCAAAACAGCGCTGTCACCGTCCCTGCAAACCTGCAAAGTCAACTCAGTAAAGACAGAGCAGGGGGTGCTTGGCCAGAAGGAAGGAAAAAATAGGAAAAAAAAAAAAAAAAAAAAAGCACAGAGACAATTTAATCGTGAAGAAGTAAAAACAAAAACAAAAAATTCTTCACCAGGTAATGAAATTATTAATTGCAATTCATGTCAGTGTTTGCGCCAGCCACGTGAACGACGGACAGGCTGTCCAGCAGTGTTTCTGGAAGGGCCTGCACACCTCAAACACGAGGCCCTGCTGGAGGATCGCGGTGTGTGCGGGGCCCTGCAGAAGCTGTACCCCTCGAGCTCCCCGGGGTGGAGTGGGGGGCACAGCAGGGCCGGCCCTTCGGACAGGATGCAGCTTGTGGGGCTCGGGAGGGCACGGCGGTCACCCCGTCACTGTCCCCCCACCCCACCAAGCCCTCCGCGTGCGCCTGATGCTGCATCTGCCATTCGAGGCAGTTTACACGTTTTGCTATTTAAAAATATAGCCGGCTCCCTCCTCCTCCCTGCAAAGGCTCTTATCAGTCTTGAATTACAGAGATCTATTTGGAGATGAACACGTTGAACCAAACCTCCCCCCGCGTGTGGGTGCGTGCGTGTGCGTGCGTGTGCATGTGTGTGCATGTGTGTGTGTGCGTGTGCGTGCGTGTGTTTTTATTTCCCAACATGGCGGTGGGAGCTTATGCCTGCTATCTGCATAAGTCTTTTGTGTATTGCTAATGGAGTGCTGGAATTGTAGCAGCCCTGAGCAGGGAATACATGTGAGCAACAATATGCTGAGAGACCCCTCGGTGGAATCTAATCTGTTCCAGCTCATGCACTCCTCAGAAACTATTTAACTTTCATTAAACTGTGTTTGATATCAGCTAAATAGGATGCATACGGCTCCAATATAGCTCATATGGTCGCATTCATTCGATCACAGCAGTGCTTTTTTCTTATATTTCCCCCCACTTGTGTCAGTACCCAGTATAGCTGGGTAAATAGGAGACCTTTGAAGATGTAGTTAGTACTCAGATTTCTTTATTCTTTTGTGCGGGTTTCTCAGTGTTGAAACAGTGATTCATGTATGTCGCAGACAGCCTCCATTAATTTCATGTAATGTAGCTTTTATCTCGTAGCTGGGACAACTATCTTCAGCACTCTGGCGCTCCGGCATCCCCGGCTCGGTCCCAAGTCCCCTCTGCATCTCCAGGCTCCCTCCAGGTCCCCAACGCTCCCCCTAAGCTCCTGTTTCTTTGGGGAGGGAAATTATGTGCATTTCCAGCCACTGTTTCCCCCCCCCCCACACACACACACAAACACACACCCCACCCCCTTGGTTGTGCAGCAGGAGGATGAGCGTACAAACAGGTTAAAATAAGTAGGAAAAAGGAATGAGGGGCTGAGGTTTTCAGCCCGGGTAACCTTTGCCGTCTGAAGGGAAGAAAGAAAAGCCACCAGGATGAAAATGTCCCTCCAAGCAGGAGAACAGTGTATGCCCCCACCCCCCTACACACACACACACACACACTCACACACACACACACACACACACACACACTCCCTCCTTTCTCTCTCTCTTTCTTTCTCTCTCTCTCTCTCTCTCAATCTATTCAAAGGACACTAATTTGTTTATGAATACAGCACAGTAGGAGTACACAGTTTCCCCGGTCCTGGGGAGGAAAGGGCCAGTGGATTTACAAACTGGAGCTGTTGAAAAGTTTTAATGATCAAGTATACACAACACACACACACACACACACACACACACACACACACACGGGGTGGGGGAACTGGGCATTTTACCAATATGCTATCAGCCAAGTAAACATCATTATTTACTTGCAAAACATCTTTTCTCCTTAATCATGAGAAAGTGTTAAGAATTTCACCTTTAAAAATATTAAGGGGACACGGATATCTCCACGTTAGCCTCACTGATATTTTTTCAATTATGTTTTATTAAGTCCAAAGGAATAATCACAATTTTTTTTTTAGATCACTTAAGAGAAACTACATGGGGTCTTTGGTACAGGGAACCCAATTATTTAGGATATTATTTTGTGGACCTTTTTCATTTTATTAGTATACCAGAGGGTTTTCACATTCTCAAGGAGAATCCAGCTATTATTGCTTTTTTGGAAGAAATGTCTCACTGGGGCAATTAATTCTATACATTAACACCAGTCACAGTTGTGCTGTATATTATTAAAATTATAAAGGCAAAACCCCACATTTTATCATTCAGTTCAGAAAGCGGTCATTTATACGTGTGTGTGTTGGAGAATGAGCTGCTCCATGTGTAGCCCTCACCGTATAAGAACTTTGCAAAGCCCTGTGCCGAGCTGGGTATGTTCTTTCCACAGACGCTGACCGTTTGCAGCCAAATAAAATGGGGCTGAGAAAGGTGAACGCGCAGGCGGCTTCGGAGCCTGCCTCTGTCGGGCCTGTCTCTGCCACAGTTGAGGGATGTTATCCATTTAACTTTGTTGATGAGCACATGTAATTAAGACGCTGTGCCTTAATGTTTGATGCTGGGACTTGAAAGGGTGATTTAAAAAATTTATTTAGATAAGCATATTGACATTTTTAGTATATATTATTAATCTTATTAATAGTATTAACAAAGGCTAATTGAAAATGCATCATCTATAATTATATTAGTCTTCATTTTAGTACATTTTTGTCAGAGTAAACTAGAAAGGAGTAATTAATGTGCCACTGTTATTTACCCCTGTTTGTATTAAAGCTGGTGTTACACAATGTTAGAGATGAATGTAGCCTGATTTCACTGAATACCACGGAGCGCAGCATTCAGAAGCAGTAAAATAAGCAGCTGTGTTTTCCTGTACTCGAACCTAAAAATAAAATGCACTTCAGGACGGTGGGATAGGTGTGCAGGAGAGGAAGACAGGAAGGCTGGAGGCCGGGCTGGCCCGCGTGGCGACCGCAGGCTGCCCGTTCCCTCCCCTCGGTGGTCAGGCCCAGGGATCCGTGACCGCTCAGAATCTAGAGTCCTTGCATCTTATCAGGTGAAGAAATAAATACGGAAAAGCATGCCTCGATGCTTTTGATCCTGGGGGTCATCGATGCCGGTCCCGTCGGGACAGGGCAGCGAAAATGAGTTTCCATCCATCAAGGCTAAACCCAGGACTAGAGGGGAACCTTCGTAACACGTTGGCTCAGTCTTCACGGTGCAAAGGGAGAACTGTAACAGTTGGTCTAAGGGACAGTACTCTCAAAAAAAATAATCCAATTCCCAAAGTTAGAGCTGACGCTTCCAAGCCCCGTGCCCTGCCCTTGTCCCCCCCACACACACACACACACATGTTCACACAACACAAACACACACCGGCTTTCCAAGCAACCCAAGAAGAGAGCCCTTTCTTGGCTACCATGTACCAACCAACCAACCAAGCAAAAAAAACAAAAACAAAAAACAAAAAACAAAACAAAACAAAAAACACAAAAAACCCTAAAAGCAAGCGAGCAGGGGAGACTTAAGTTAATGTGGGATTAACCACTGGAAAGTGTTCTCCCACCCTGGCTTTCTGCTTGTCTTTCTGAGGTCAGCCGGTCCCGGAGGCAGGCGGGGCGCACAGCACGGGGGTGTGAGGTGGAGGTGTGCAGGGCTGGCGACGAGGGGCACATCTTTTAATCAGGTGGAGCCAAGAGCGTGATGGCTGGGATTCCAAAGCTGGGCTCTGGGCTTTCTCCTGAGCTCTAATAAAAAGCGTGGCATATTGGTAGCACTGGCTGCCAAGTGCTATGTCCGTGCCCTCTCCACAGTGGCCAACCACAAACATGCTAGCTAGACGCTCTCGGGGGGCCCCGTGTGCGCTGTTCCTACACGGCTAACATATGTACCGACACCTGAAAGCTACAGCCTGCCACGTGGCCGGGACCCCACTCGCCTACCTTTGCTCCTTGGTCACCAAGGGTTAATTTTCTAATGGCTGCCTTGCTGCTGAGGCTGGCCAAGTTTTTCATCGCCTGCAGAGCACCACAAGCTGTGATTTGGAGCCAGAAAACACCATTAATTTTCTAAATAGGAAGGATCACATATGTAAACTGTCTGGTTCTGTAACGAGTCGGGCAGGTAGAAGATGAAGGAGGAGGAAGTGAATTTTTCCAGACACGCAGGCCAAACGGCCCAGGCCAACGGGCAGCACCGTGTGCGGGGGCAGGGGGGGGGGGGCAAGGAATTTCCCTCTCGTCTTTACACGGGTTTCACCACCAACCTTCAGTGTTTCTACAAAAGGTCAGGTTGGTGATTTATGGGGCGGTGTCGGGAATTTTTACATCAGACTCGCCCAGAAACTTGTTTGTAAATGGGAGGAAAGATGGAGCAAAGTGCCCCGGCTCCGAGAGCACGTAGGGGCTCGGGGGTACAAGCCAGGATGGTTCACTGGCCCCGGGGCTTCAGACGACAGAGAACCGGAAACTCCCCGAGGGAAATTATGTGTGTAGCAGCTCACCTGGATGTGGGGGACACTGGAAAAATGCATTTTTGCAGACTGTGAAATCCATGGCACCCCCCCCGCAAGATGCAAAATCCTCTATTTGGGATGTAGCACGGATGTGTGTGAGTCGGGGTGGGGGGGGGCAAGAGGGAGAGACAGAAAGGGGATAAGCATAGAAAAGAGGTGATAAAAACGCCTTCCTGAGTTTTAAAAATCATTTTATCCGCCACATATACACAGACATACATATCTATCTGTATCTTCCCTGAGTAACTATCACTGTTTTCTGAGATGCTAGAAGAGTTCCAGACCTGAAACTATGCGGTGGGCCCAACAGGACATGAGCACGTCTCTCTGCCTTGTGCTCTCCAGAATAGCAGCACTGGACTGCCCTCTTTCTGGGACCTTCTCTCTATACGTCTGGGTTAAAGACAAAACTTCACTCTAGCTTTTAGTGCTCCGGTTCCGTTCCACAACTCTTTAAAAAACAAACAAGCAAAAACCTCTAGCTAATGTTAATTGCTCCTTTCTCTTTTACCACATTTTGGGCAAAAAAAAAAAAAAAAAAAAAAGAAAGAAAGTAAAGAAAATTGGCGGTGGTGTGCATAAATCTGGGGCAGCTTTTTTGCTGCCTCACAGATAGAGAGCTGCCCGCTGCTCCTTCATTCACTTCCCAGGAGAGCTCCTCACACAGCAATGACCAGGCAGGCAGACTGGGGGTGTTCCCTAAGAAAGCAAAAGGGAGGCAGACAAAGACATTCGAGCAGGTTCCTGGAGTCCCAAAGTGTAAGGAAAGGCCCAGGACTAGAGAAGGGTGCCTTACAGACCAACGGTGGGTGAAGGAGAAATGGCACAAAGGACCACGTGATGTCACTTACGTTCCTCTGAAAGGTAAGATACTTCAAAAAATCAAAGTTTTCAGAGAAAAATGACCCTAAGGAAGACACGTTCAACTCCAGGGTGTTGCTATGCCCAACTACAACAAGCTGGGTGGCTTGGCCAATGGGGATTTACTGTCCTACACAGTCCTGGAAGCTACAAGTCTGATACGAAGGTGTCAACGGGGTTGGTTCTTCCGGAGGGCTCTGAGGGAAGGGTCTGCTCCAGGCCTGTCTCCTTGGCTTGGAGATGACAGGCTTCTCCCTGTCTCTCCACATGCTCTTCCCTCTAGGCATATCTGTCTCTGGGCCCAAATGACCCTTTTGTATGAGGGTGCCAGTCATACTGGATTAGAAACACCCACTTCCAATCGCTTCATCTTAAGCAATCACCTCTGCAGGTGCCTTATTTCCAAGGAAGGTCACATTCTGAGGTTCTGGGGGGTTAGGACTTCAAATCTGAATGATGGGGGCACGATGTAACCTGAAACAGAAGGTGAGACAGAGAACTTTCTCAAGAGTTAACCAAAATTCTCATAATGTTTCTCAAAGGCACATCCAAAGCAATTTGTATTCACCCACCGTTTTAGAGACTCCGGAGTATTTTTGTCTCCAATAACTTACTCCAGTTAATTCTATATTGAACTTGCTCAGGTTCTGTGTTACCTCCCCTCCCCTGGTAGGGAAACTGAGACTTTGAGAAGTTAGGTCGTCACTACGCTAAACCGTTATCAAGTTAAACTGTCGCTCACAGTTGTGGAGCTGAGGCTTCAATTCAAGGCTTCCGTTTCCTACCCCAGCGTTTTGCCCCCTAGTCTACACTGCCTGCTTTGTATTAACACGCTTCACCACCAACCATGTAGATTGAGTCCCACCACCAAATCACCCAAGAACATGCTCGGCTTCCTTCTACAGTTTCTCGACCTTATTTCCTCCGAGAAGTTGGGGAAGGGGGGTGACTTATTTCTCGTATTATTTTTTTGCTCAAATAAATCTTACACTGTTCCATTCTGCAAAGGACAGAAACAGGCCCGAATCCAACAAAACTCCATCTCACAGTTTTACTTACAGATACGCATGTCTCACTTTGGGAGCCACGCAGACGCGGGGGCCAAGCAAACGGCTCTAGAATTGGCCCAAAGTAGACCCAAGCTGGGCGTTGATGTTGGCAATAGCCAAGCTGGGTGTAGAACAGCCATCATTTTCCAGCTAATTTTCTCTTTTTGCCTCCTCCCTTGCTCCAGGTAGAACATTGTTCATTACGAGCGCTGCAGAGCTCAGTAGAGCTCATTCTCGCCGAGATCGTCTCTCTGATCTTCTGAAGCCTTTAAAAGGGAATGAGCCTTGGCCTCCTTTTTATGGGCTACATTATGACCTGGCTTCAAAGTGTGAAAAGAGGTTCCAAGATTCCCTTTGTGCGGTGGAGTCTCTTAATTGCACTTTTAAACACAGTGTAATTTTTGTAATTAACATTATGGTTTCAGAGGGCAGAGAAGCCTGCACCATGCTAATTACAAACCCGCGTCTTCAGAGTGGGGGAATTTCCAAGGCCTCTGATATTGGGGTGGAATACAGTTTTTATGAAGGATTTCAAAGATCCTCTGTGGGCTGCGTTCTGAGTCATCATTAGCATTTGATAACATAAAGAAATTTTACAACATGTGACAGATTTCCTATGTGAAGGTTTTACCTGGTAACTGGAAAATTTGCATAAAGAGCTTCATTAGGTCTCCTCTCACATTACCGAAAGAGTAAGAAGTATGGTGCACTCTTTCCTGAAGATTGTTCTTAGGAGCCAAGGAATTGGTGCTTTATAATAAAATTTACAGTATATTATGAAGGGAAGTTGTAATAATCTTCAATGATGTTGAAAATCAGAGCATACGTGCCTTTTAAGGAGAGGGAGAGAATATGTATCAGAATTACCGTGTAACTGAAAAGCTTGCAGTAAAGGTATATTGTACTGTTCTTTGCCATATAAAAGATCTAGTCCTGCTAGGCTGCCGAGTCAAGGCGAGAGCTTCACATATATAACACCCGGCGACAATAAGGTGTAATTTTTTCACTCCGTGAAGTCTGTTCGCTGAGAAAAATTATCGTCCTCTTATTGCAGGGGCAAGTTTATCTTACCTTTATTTTTCAACCCCGAGCTATCAACCAAATTGTGTTTGTGCATGTGTGTGTAACGATGCACACACAGACACACACAGAGACACACACACACACACACACACACACCCTTCCAGAAGAGAGGGGTGTGCATTCCATGCAGGGCAATCACAGCTTCTGCAAAGGGTAACTGGCCCTTCCGAGGCTGATCCTGTCAGAAATTGTACTGTGGAGTGGGGACTGAGTCCCAAAGCCATCCATTTGCTGAAATCCTTTCACTGAGCATGGATCAATTAAGCCAGTAATAGTGATAATTTCAGGAAAGCTTTCTGTCATGATGGGAACAAGAATTCATCATTATTCCATGCTGTCTTATTATTTCAACACCATACATATGCCATTGGATGTATAGCAGTAGCTCGCGGCATTATCTCAGTGGGACGCATTTTCCTTCATGAGAGTCTTTTCCTTGGCGATTATGCAGATAATGCATAGCTTTGTAATGACATCATAAATAGAACCCAAAGTCCTAAGAAACAATTAGGGAAGTATATCAATACTTCCCTTGTAATCATAACATCATCTGACTTCCAGTGGGATGCCAAGCTAGCTCCCCAAGTTCCGTAATCACGTATGAAGCATTAACGCCTGCCTCACCATCTATCTTGGACTCACAAAGCCTGGCACTGGCGACAAATTAATATGCATTTTAGCCCACTGTCAAGAAGGGAAATCACACCGGGGTTCTGATCACAGAGCCTGGGGTGAGATCCAGGCAAATAAAACCCAAGCTGGACCCTCTGTACACTGACCTGGGGCGAGACGAAGAAAGGGGAAATAAAAAGAAAAGCCAATATCCTCTGAAAGTTGACGGACCAAAGAATCCTGGCAGCAGATTGTTACCTTTGCCTCGTAGTAGCACTATTTTTTGCAGGTAGATTTTTATGTCATTTTTTTTTTCTTGGAGTTATTTTTCCCATCCGATGCCCTCTCTCATCCTAGCTGAGTTCCCCTTAAAAGTAAATAAGTCTCTTTCACGGGAGGGATGGGCCACTTTGTCTAATTGGTTTGAAGCCTGTCAGTCACTTCAGCCTGCAAGGGGTGCGAAACCACATGCAAACAGACCTTTCAAACCACACGGTAGATTTTACAAGTTCTGCTCCGCTCCTGCTGGGGGGACTGGGGTATGGGGAAGGTTCAGTTGTCACCCGGAATTCCTTTTCCCAATTTTTGGAAGGGGACAAATCTTCTTCTCGCTTAACTCTTGTAGCTCCCAACACACAGAAGTGGAAATTTTAGATAAATGATCAAACTTACATAGTATATAGCTTTTATTTTTACAAAATATTTGCTTCCAGCAGAGTGTATCTTAATTCACAAATGCAGAAATCTGTCATTAAGATCTGACCCAGCTGCATGGCATTGTCAAATGCAATAACGTATCTTTTAATAGTTTTATATCAAGTAAGGATATAACATATCATTAGTTTAAATGTATTTGCAAGCAATTACCCCCACCAGGATATTTGAGAATGCTCATGCAAAATTGATGAAATTCTGACATGCTTAAACATTGTTCATTTAGCTCAATTCCTTATGTATAGAAAAAATAGAATAAATAATTCTGCTGCCATTTGCAAACTACTGTTAGGCATTTTTATTCCACTCAGGGCTGCAGTGCTGCCTTTAAACTATAGCCTTTGGTGATCATTTGAAAAAAAACAGTTTCATATATGTTTAATTTTAAATAATGGACTAGATTTTTCATTCTCCTTATTATTGTTCAATGTAGTAATTTAAATATGGAGTAGATTTACTGCATGTCAGCTGCCTTTCTTTTACAAAAGGGGATAAATTATTAAATGAGCAGAGATTGTTTGACAACCAGTTTTCCCGTACTACACAAAAGAAAGGCCTGTGACATTCAGCTGTCTTTTGAAAAGAATAAAGTGTAAATCAATTAAGCCACTATGCTGTGGATCAGAAATGCCATTCTATGGCATGGTTTTGCTTTGCCTCTCAGGTGACTTTCAGGCAGCCCCACCACCATATGGGGAACAGAACGACAGCCATGCCGAGGTCCTCCAGGGTCTTTTCTGGGCTTCTAAAATCTTCCTTGGCTGAAACACACCCCACAGAAACATCAGACGTACCCCAGACCTAACAGGTTCCTTTCTGATTCTTCTTGACTACACTATTGAACATTCTTTGCTAATGACTGATTAGGATTTTTTTTTAAATGCTTTTGGATTTTTCCTGCAATTTTTAACATGTTCACTGTGCCAGAGTAGAGAAATCTTGTGGTGAACATCTCATCACTGTCGATGCAAGCCAGGTGAGAAATTGCATTTCAATGCTTTTCTAAGCTATCCCTCAATACCATATTAGCATCTGTGTAATTAATAATACTTTGAGCTCTGTCAAAGTGAAATCACTTTTATTCTTCCCCCAAAGAGAATCATCTATTAACTATGTGTGATCCCCAAATACATTTTTCTTTAGTAATGTCACTAGGAACTATACTTTCTGAAATATTAATCTATCTATCCAAGCCATAAAGACTGGTCAAATCATTATTTTTTTTAGAAAAATCTATCTAATCATTGTGAAAAGCAGTCAGACTGGTTATGGGGAGGGTCATGTAATAGGTACTTTTAGAGTACTATTTCTGAGCATAGCCTTGCTATGGGGCAGATTGAAACAAAGGAAGGAGTGTAAAACAAACAGATAAAAGGGATGGGATAGTCTCTTCCTCTGAAGAAAATTAAGAGTCTAACTGAAGACAGAAGACCAGTTGGTTCACACAGAACAATTAGCGAGGCATACAAACCATCCATAATTGGGCTAACTGAGAGAATATAATCGTAGTGGGAGGTTAGAGAGAGGAAACATCAGTAAGGACTGGAAATCTACATTTAGAAAAGCTTCATGGATGATGGGTCTCATACAATGGGAAGATTTAAATGGCTGGAAAGAGGGGAGGAGATTCTAGGTGAGGTGGTGAAAATTCTTTGAATATGCAAAAGTGTACTTTAAAAATTCTGAAACAAAAACGGTTCCTGGAAAGTGGTAGGAAACCAAAATAAATATATCGGATGACACCTACTTTGGGAGCAACCCAGAAATCAGTACAAGATGGGTTACGTTAAGCGATATTGAGCCACTAACTCTCCTCGAGCAAGGGGCTGCCATGAATAAAGTATCCACCTTGGGTGTTGGCAGGTTGGCCAAGAGGTGTGAAAAGAGGCAAGCAGGCCAGTTATCGGGCTGTGGGAGTAATCTAAGATTGGGTCAATAAATTCCTAGGATGTGATAGGAAAGTGAGAACAGAGATGCTTTCCAAGACTGTGAGCCAACAGAATATAGGAGATGGAGGTGCGGGAGGCACCAAAACGTACTGGCATATAGTGAATCAGAGTAAGCGAGAAATTAATTGATGATACTCCCCACAGGTTGCTCAATAAAGGGGCTCTTTCCTAAAGCAAATATAGGGATAGGGAAGGAAAAAAATACAATTATTTATTATTTTGATTCTTTCAACCATTTTTGGGGGCACCACACAACTTGGCAATCATGCCGCCATACCTGTAAACACTCATTTCAGCATGAACTGCCCAACTACACGGAATATTAGAATCCTTCTCACCACTGAATTCTGGGCAGCTACTGCAAACAAATCAGAATTAGTATACACATATACACACACGCACACACACGTGCACATGCATGCGCACATACACACAAATATTCCATGCCTAATTAAGAAGGAAATGTGGCTTGAAACCACATTTAAAATGGAAGCACACATTTTATCATGATATGATATTTTGGAAAAGAATGAAAAACAGAGTAAAACATATTTTGTTTTTTTTTTTTTTGTCCATGCACACACACACACACAATTTTACTAGCAAGTCCACAGTAGATACAAAATACTTCAAGATTGGGGGACTGCTTCAGTTAACTCAAGCCGATGAATGAAATTCTAGCATAATTGAAGATCAAGCCCACCAGAAAATGATGACCGAAAGAGAAACAAAAAACCCCCGCCATCATTTCCTGGTAACACCACCATTAGGAAAACATTCAGTGAGAATTCCAGGTGGCTTCAAGAAGCAAGCAGCTGGAGAGAAGGACCTGAAGGCAGAAAGCAAAAGGTGAGTGGAGAAAATAAGTGGGAGAAAGCTCCAGTATCTGTCTGGAGAAGAGGGGACTCTGAGGGAACTTAATAATAGCTTTCAAGTGTCTGAAGAGTTACTCTGCAGGGACTGCTGACCAGCTGTTCTCCATCTTTATTCAGGGCAGAACAAAAGGAGATGCACTAAACTGCAGGATGGAGGATTTAATTTAGACATAGAAAGAGTGCCTTGATAATAAGTGTTATTAGGCATTACAATCAGTGCCGAGACAGCCCTGTGCTTCGGAGGGCTTGCAACTGGGGGGACTCACACACAGGGCCTCGAGCCCAACTGAGGCGGGCACTGCTGGGAGGTGGTAGTTGAGGCCCACTGAGCTCCCCTGTTCTCCAGCCCCAGCATCTAAGATTGTACCCCATCCACCCGGGACTCCCAGATCACTCAGAGCCATGCCTAGGAACAAAGAGAAAGTGGGCTGCTCCCCAGCATGTAAACTTTCAACCATGTTTAACAAGGTGCCAGGAAAAACAAGCAGCCCGAGCATGGATTCCCAAGCCTCCTGCCTTGTTAAATGCAGTTTATGGTTTACACAAAAGTGCTCTGTCTTAATTTGCTTCTTTCCTATAAATGAAATGGGGTACATTTAGTATTCCTATGGGGCTGGTACATTGGCCAAGTTCATGCTGCCTATGGATTTAAAAAATGCCAGTGCCAAGCAGGGATACTCACGTGGAGAATCCTTGGGTAGGGAGAGTGAGGAGCCACAGGCCCTGGCCACTGAAGTGTGCTACTGGCATACGTCCGTTCTTTGTCTTCTTCCCCATCTCTTTTTCTCTTGTTGCCCTTCCTTGTAAGATTAGGGGTAACCCTGCTTTAATTGAACATGAAACTTGCAAATTCACATTAATTTTTAGTCTGTCTTTTCACCATGTAGTCCAAACTGAAGTTTTATATGTTTTTATATTTAAAAGTGAGAAACTACTAGTATGTTCTAGTTTTTCTTCATATCATACCTTGCACTTACCGGTGTTAAAGGAACGACTAGGGGGTTTACTGTTCACTCCCACACAACCCATATGAAAGGTCTCCTAATGGTCAAGTACTTCAACAACTTTGCTCGCCTTGTCACTCCTCCCAATGTCTGAGCTGTTCTCCTCTCAGCAATGAAGAATCAGATGTGGTTGAAAGCAGAAAGAACACCCTGAGATGTTGTGCAGAGCTGGACGTGTTCTTCACTCCCCTTGAATGCTGAGGTCCTTCATGGTAAATAACAGGGGCCCCTTCTTCTCTCTATTCCCCAAATTGTTTTACATAATGCATTGGGCATAAGGCATTTATAAACACCTGTTAAACAAAAAGGAAATAAAATACACAGAACACAAGGGATGGGCCATAGTGGTTGAAGGCATGGTCTCTGGAATCAGGTTTGCTGAGACTCACATTCCAGCTCTGTCATTTACTGACTGTGTGACCAGAGGCAAAATCCTTATAACTTCATTGTGACTCAGTTTCCTCATCTATTAAAATGGGGATTATTATAGCACCTACCACAAGGAGTTGTTATGAAGATGAACTATGTTGAGATCTATAAGGCACTTTGAATAGTATCTGACAAGTATTAAGCACCAAAGAAACGTCACATAAATAAAAGGATGTCGAGACTCAGGGATACACTTCTTGGTTTTATAGCTCAGATCTACCAGCTGGTTAAAGCATTTGGCAGCTCTGCTTGATGTCATCTATCGGTCCTTTCCCCCAAACCACTAGAAAGACAATGCATGTGGTAATGGTAAGTCCCACACCAGGCTATAAATGGTGGAAATGCTTTGAAAGTTCATACTGGGCAGGAAGTGAAACAATGATTTGGTTGAGTAAACCTGAAAAGATGAACCAAAATGACCAACTTTGTCATTATGGAATGTCTACAGACCTACTTGAAATTAGAATCAGTGTCTTTCATTTCCCCAGTGAGAAGGAAATGCTATTCCTGCCAATTAGCATTGAGTCCAATGGTAGACCTAAGAGGCAGATCCAAAAGTAACACCAACAGCAACCTGAGCATCGGCTCTCAGACCCGGTTTGGGGATACACATTGCAGCACCGGCAAATAAAAGGCACACGAACTTCCATCCACTCTCCCTGTGCAGACATGGTCCTCTTTCTCATTGAGTTTAAAACCTCTCCTTGTGCAACTCAAAGCTGCAGGTGGCCCTTGCTCTTCAACTGGAATGGGAACAGAGAGGAAAGAAAGCCAAGGGTTCAAAGCTTTGTTTCCAGACCCATGAAGTACACAGTAGCCCTTCTCAGACACCAAAGATGTCCATTTCCAAGGAATAAGGACCATGTAAAACTTCCAAACACCCAAGGCAGGAAATTCTAATTATTGCCTGCTTATTAGGGAATATTTTTCCTCAGATGTAAATATATTCTTGAGATAAATGTCAAAATGTGCTCATTTAACCTATGGTATATTCCTACTAATGTGCTAGGCAGAGTGATAGGTTCATATGGCATTTCAGAAGCACAGCATGCAACTGTAGTTCTCAGAAAACTCACATGCAAGTTGGGAAAGTAACATTTATATGAGTCAAAATTTAAAAAAAAAAAAAAAAAAAAAAACACCTCCGAAACAGTATATGGTAGTAAAATGTTAAATTTTGTGGTTCAGGCAGGAACAGATTTTTAGGGATAGGAGTTTCATGAGGGCCAGAACTGAAAAGGAAGAAATAAAAGTTACCAGACAAGAAGTGGCCCCTATGCTATGGCTGATATGTGGACTGGAAAAGGGGAAAAGCATACGTGAAGTGCTCAGAGATGGAAGTGACAGGGGTATGCACGAGGGACAGATCTGGTCACTTCTACCAATGACCAGTTTGGAGTTTCCTATCGTAAAATTTCTGATAACTCAAAAGCTTCCAAGGACCAGGAGGGTCCTCAAGAATGCATTCAGAAAGAAGGGTAAGTCTCTTCAAGGTTACAGAAAACTTCCACTGACCACAAACATCCATGCCAAAGAGTTCTCAGGAATGGAAGCACGTAAAAGGTCAACCAACCAGTCTTGGTTATACAAACTCTTTTAACTCTGTTTTAAAGTATTGCTTCAAGAGAAAAGGTTAAATGAGGTTTGAGTGCAGTGTAATAAACCTTCACTGTTCATAAAGCTCTGAGTGATAAATGTATGTATGGTTACTGTATAAAAATATTGGGGTCAAATGCCAAAGATCTCTGAGGTTAAGGTTTTTTTGCATGGATAGGTGAAGGGCCCCAAATTGTCAGATCTCAAGAAAATGGCAGCTTGTCAGTCAAAGACACAATCTGCTCCAGCTCACCAGAGAAGCCCATTCCCAAACTCCACTCAGCCAGACGTTATAAACATTCCAGCTGTGATATACAGCACACGATGGCATGTAATTTGTTTGGTTCCAAGAGACTAAGACAAGGGTTTGGAAGGTTCACTGCGTTGTAAAAGAGATATGCCTGGCTGCAGGTTTTCACATTTGTAAATAAAAAAATACCCTATTCCTCAATAGTACGACATCCAATGAAGAGGCCTGAGTTGGTATCCATGGAATAGTTAAGAAGGAAAGATTTCAGCAGCCACGGTATATACCAGTGGCCACTGATAAAACAAGGAAGACCTGCAACAAAGTCCTATAAAGAAATCCAGGTTCCGCTGAGGAGTAACTTTGGCCCATGGCATCATTTGTGCCAGATGGTTTTAAACAGGAAAACTTGGGACTTCCAGAGCCAGGAGGGAGTCCTGCAAAAGTATGACTTCTAAACAATGGAGAACGCACTATTACTTCAGATCCAACCTAGGGCTTTTTGTAAAAACGAAAACAAACAAACAAAACAAACGAACACGAACACCTTGGATCACATATGAACCCTCTTCTTTACCATGGAGCTAACACAGGAGGGGGTGGGAGAAACCAAAGCCTACACATAGCAAGGGAAAGGCATCATTGACAGCACAGAATCCACAGAACGTATATTTAATATGGTCAAAGGTTTCTTTAAAATTCCATGGATAAAGCCATTTATTTGGAAGCCAAATTTTGAGCCCTTGCTGTTTCAAAGACTTAAGAAGCCCTTACAGCTAGCAATAAAGTGTCTTGCTCACAACAAGAAGGATCACCGTCTCTGCATTTGGTCCTAACAGCCTTATGAGGATCTCCCTTTCTTTCTCAGCTGGGGAAACAGGAGCAGAGAGATGCAATGTATGGCCCAAGCTGACACGGTTAGTAGGCCCACGGTGGGATTCCAGAGGAAGTTGTCTGACCTCACAGCCCATGGCCCCATCATGCTTTCTATCACTTTGGCAGAGTGGTTGCATGGGTGAGCATTACCAAGCCCTCCAGCCTGGTATGGCATCCAAAGCATGAGCAGGACCTAAGTAATAAAAGAGGAGCAATCCGAACCACAGTGGAAAAGACTGAGTGGTCCTTAGCCTCGGCTGGCTACAGTTTTCATGAAATCCTTGGAGATAAATATCATAACCCTGTATATTGTTTACAGTTTGTTGTATGGATTTATTCTTACATTTACTACCTAGTAAAGCAAATATAGTTCAGGGTTTCCACAGTCATTCTCAATTTTTTCCTTTTACTGTCTTTATAAAGTCCCCCAAATATCTGAGATATTGTTATAGAGAGACACTGCAGAGTCTCTACTATTACAGAGTCCACCATAAAAGTGGACTCCCACTGACTATTTAAAATAAAAAAAAAATGCAAGGGCCTAATGTCGATAATCAGGTATCACACTTTACAGCTGGTTTCACACTTTTGAGTTTGTTTCTGGCTGTGTAAAGCTGAGCCCCAATACTTTTAATTAATTTCTGCCTACCCACCACAAGGTCAGGAAGAAATTCCCCTATGTTAGTTTTACCTTTCACATTTAAGTCCATAAGACACCTGGAATTGATTTTTATATATGGTATGTTGTAGGAGTCAAGGTGGTTTTTGTTTTGGTTTGGTTTTTTGTTTGTTTGTTTTACTTAGAGATAGCCAAGTAACTCAGTACCACTTATTGAAAAGACAGTTATGTTCCCCACTGCATTGCTGTGGCATCTTTGTTGTACAAGAAGTGTAATACTAGGCACACTAACTTTTGATATCTGATACTATAGATCTTTCAACATCACAATTTTCTTGGCTGTTCTCTCCATGTGCATTTCCATGTAAACTTGAGAATCAACTTATTGATTTCCACTATAAAATCTGCTGAGATTTTTACTGAAATGGCATTCCATCCATAGGTTAATTTGGGAAGAATTCATGTCTTTTCAATGTTGAGTCTACTAATTTAAGGACATGATAGGTTTTATTTAATTTCTCAATGATATTTTAGAGTATTCCTCATAGAGGTCTTGCAAATATTTAATCCGATTTACTGCTAAGTAATTGATCATTTGATGATGCTATGTTAAGTGGCATCACTCTTTACATTTTAATATCTAATGGTCTGTTGCCATCTGCTTGGGATTTGACAATTTAAGGTCCTTCACAAATACATACGAGACAACCTTCACCTCAGACATCATTGGCATCTGATTCCAACATTTTGTGCAGTAACCACACATACATTTATCATTCAGAACTTTATGAGCTGTGAAGGTTTATTATATTGCATGTAAAACTCAATTGATTTTTGTGATCTTCACTTATTAATTCTAATAAGTTGTCTTTAGTTCTTTTAGATTTTCTACAGACAAAAATCATGCTATTTGTGAATAATGGCAGTTTTACTTCTTACTTTCTAATTATTATGACTTTTATTTCTTTCTTGCCTTGTTGCACTGACAAGGTCTTCTAGTACCATGTTGAATGGAATTAGTAAGAGCAGACCTTTTTGTTTCATTCCCAATCTTGGTGGCAATCTTGCAATATTTCACCATTACATTTGAAGATCTATGTAGATGTTTTGTAAATACTCTACTAGAGTAAGGAAATGTATTTTTGTAAATGTAAATGAAAGGCTGTTGGATTTTTTTCTAATACTATGTCTACATCTATTAAAATGACCATATGATTTTTCTCATTTGTTCTCTTAAGGCAGTGACTTATATTGATTGATTTTCAATTGTTAAACCAACATTGCTTTCTTGAGATAAACCCAAGTTAGTTGTGATGTATTTTCCTTTTTACACTTTAATCAATTCAACTTGCTAATAGTTTTTTCAGGAGTTTTGCATCAACATCCAAGATACAAACTGGTCTGTAATTTTGTTGCCAAATTTTACATTGGTCTTAGAATACACTGAAAAAATGTTCCCTTTTTCCTCCCTATTATACTAAAGAACTGATGTAAGATTGATTTTATTTCTTCTTTAAACAACTGGTAGATTTTACTTAGAAGCCTTGTGAACCTGGATCTCTGGGCAAGACTGTTTTCAACAACATGTTCGATTTCTACAGTAGATCTAGTATTGCTCAGATTTTTTATTTCTTCTTGTGTCAGTTCTGGTAACTTTGTAATTATGTTCTTCAAGGAAACTACCCATTTCATCTAAATTTTAAAATTCCATGGCATAGAGGCTGCCCTCCAGTCAACCTGGGCACATGGAGTTCAGAGGACCTAGCCAACCCCCATTCTGCAGCCTGAAGATCACCCCCAGAAACTGTAACCCAAATTAGAGTTGCCTTAGATAAACTGTAGGCCAATGGACAAAGTGAAAGTTTTATATGACTTAGTGCTTGCTTGTTTTGCAGTAAATAACCACTGTATAATCTATGTTCCAGTTAATTAATCCTCTCTTTGATTTATCTCATCTTCTGTTAAACCTTACTAATTTTAGAAATAGTATTTATCTGTTTTTAGATTTCTATTTGGTACTTTTTAATATGCTCCATTTATTTTATGAAAAATCTCCATCTTGTCATCTATTTTCTTGAATATATTAATTACACTTTAAAATGTCTTTGTCTAATTACTATAATACCTAGGTAGGTATGTTTCTATTTTTATAATCTTTTTATTGTGAGACATAATTGATAGAAAGTAAGCTACATGCTTTTAAAGTGTATAATTTGATAAGTTTTGACATCTATATACTTCTGAAAAACCATAGCCATCACCAAAATAATGAACTCATCCATTACTCTGAAAACTTTCCTCTTGCCCTTTTGTAATCCTTTCCTGCTGCCCCTACCCATGCTCAACCCAAGCCCCAGAAACCACTCATCTGTTTCCTATTAATACAGATTCATTTACATTTTTTTAAATCTTACAGTATATACTCTTTTTGTCTGGCTTCCTTAACATTGTGTAATTATTTTGAGATTCATCCATGTTATAGCATGCATAAATAGTTCATTCCTTTTTATTGATCCATTGTATGGATATATTGCAATTATTTATTTTCATCTACTGATATATACTCAATTTGAATAAGTGTCTTCTAGAGAACAAGAGTCTTTTTGTTGTCATTTTGGTAAAGTCCAACTTATCAATATTTTTACATATCATACTTTTGGTACTTTGTCAAGAAATCCTTTTCTAAACTAAGGTCGCAAAGATTTTCTTCTATATTTTCTTCTAAAAGTTTTATAGCTTTAGATTCTACATTACTTATTTGGGGTTAATATTTGTATATGTGTGGAAGTATATGCATATGGATATTACCTCACCATTTGACTGTGCTTTCCCACAGAATCCCTGCCTAGCTTTGTCAAAAGTTAGTTGCTCAATATATATACATAGGTCTTTCCTGGCTATCTATTATGTTCCATTGATCTTTTTGTCTATCTTTACACTGGGGGTCAGTAAACAATGGCTCACAGGTTAGGTCTGGTCCACTGCCTATTTGTGTATATTCATAAGTTAACAATGGTTCTTGTAAGTTAAAATGGTTTAAAAAAATCAAATAGTTTTTCATACATGCAAAAATTACATAAATTTAAATTTCAGGGGCTTTAAATAAAGGCTTGTTAAAACAGCCACACTGATTCTTTATGTATTATGTATGGTTATATTCATACTACAACAGAACTGAGTAGCTGTGACAGAAACAGTACAGCCCACAGAGCTTGAAATATTTACTATTTGACCTTTTGTATAAAAAGTTTTCTTTTCTTTTTTTTTATAAAAAGTTTTCTTAATCCTGCTTTACACCAGTATCATATTGCTTGAATTACTGTATATGTTTTGAAATCAAATAGTGTTAGTTCTATACCTTGGTTCTTTTTCCGTTTTTTAAAAAGATTTTATTTAAAAGAGAGAGTGAGCAGAGAGGGGGGGGTAAAGAGAGAGGCAGAGAATTTCAAGCAGACTCCATGCCAATTAGGGCCCTATGTGGGGCTTGATCTCAGAATCCTGAGATTATGACCTGAGCTGAAACCAAGAGTCAGACGCTTAACTGACTAAGCCATCCAGATATCTGTTTTTTTTTTTTCAAAGTTGTTTTAGATATTCTGGAACCTTTGAATTTCCATATCATATTTAGAATCCAAACTTCAATTTCCATAAAAAAAAATTTAAAAACTACTGTGATTTTAATTGTGGTTGACTTAGACCTATGGATCAATTGGGGAGAACTCGCATCTGAACAACACTGAGTTCTCTCAATCACTGTGACCTATGGACATGGAATATTTTCACCTTCACTAGGTCTTCTGTTCTTTTTCTTAACAAGGTATGTAGATTTTAGTGCACAGGTGATTATCAGCAGGACTACCCCTATTTTTCCAAGTATTCTGGATCTCATGAAAACAAGCAGCAGATTTTCCCTGACCTATGCTCCTACATGTATCTCCCCCTTCTCTGAAAGTTTAAAAAAAAAAAGTCAGGAAGAAAAATAGATTCTTTCACACAGTTTGTTTGCAATGTTTCAGGTTTTTTTTTTTTTTCTTTTCTTTGAGTCTAACCACAAAAGCCAAAACACAAAAGAACGATAAAGCTCTTAAATTTAGATATAAAATGTCAAGGCATGAAATATAAACATACCGTTTAAAATGCAGTTTTCCTGGGGCACCTGGATGGCTCGCTGGTTAAAAGTCTGACTTTGGCTTTGGTCATGATCTCCAGGTTCTGGAATCGAGCCCCGGGTCGGGCTTCCCACTCAGCGTGGAGTCTGTTTCTCTCTCTCTTTCCCTCTGCTCCACCCTGCTACTCATTCTTTCTCTATCTCTAAGAAATAAATAAAATTTAAAAAAATAAAGGGTAGTCTTCCTTTCCTAATGTGTCTATTTTTTTTTTTTTGGTATCACAAATTATGAGCCTCACTCAATGTAAGTCATAGGGGCCATGCATATCACAGTTAATGAAGACATTCCACCAGTCAGCCAGCCACTGTTTAGAATGAAGTTGTATGACTCATATCAATAAATTGTGATAATTATGTAAATAGTTTCCTTCAAAATAGGTAAATGATAAAGGACTTGTTTCCTGGCGATGATCGCTGGCCACCTTTTGTTTCACCTCTACTGTCAAGCAGCAACAGAGATATGCAAGGTGTCTGCACATTTCTGGGTACTCTGTGCAATTCCTCTAGATCTCTTCTGAAATCCATGTCACATCTAATCATTGCTCGAACAAAGATAGCCTTGGAGGCAAAGGACCTCCTCCCTGTGTGAACCAGGGACTGGAAAGGTCAGGATCTGGTTGTCTCATAGAATATGATGACCAGACCTATTTGAAGAGACTCCAAGATTTGGGCTTTCACCATTAGGTGACTCTCCCTGAAGGAAATTTTCTTCAATCAGCTCAAAAGTTCTCCTCACTCAGTTTCCTCTACCATTCCTAATCAGATCTCTTCAAATACTTCCTCTTCCTTATGGAGGGTTTTCATCTTTCAAACCTTCTTGAAAATCATATATTCCTCTTAGCTATGGCCAGATCACGTTATATAGGTTTGTCTTCAGGTTAATAATAAAAGAGTTGATAATATTTGTTTTACAATCATCAGGAAATTCTTTTTAAAAGCACTTCCTGGTGGCTCAGATTTGTTAAGTAATGTTCACATCAGATTTGTTTGTGGAATCCAGGCTCTTGGCAGTTTTTTTAAAATTTTATTTTTAAGTAATCTCTATACCCATCATGGGGCTTAATCTCACAACCCTGAGATCAAGAGTCACATGCTCCACCGACTGAACTAATCAGGCACCCCCATGATCTTAGCTTCTTAAACAGGTAAGAGCCACCTGAAATAGCCCTGCAATCTGGCCTGGATGCCTGCTGCAATCTTAGCAAATAAGAAAGTAATATAGGCAAAGAAAAAGATAAAGAAAAACGTTAATATATTGTCAACCTGCTCTGTGTAGACACTTCCTCTAATTAACATGTAGCTACCATCCATAACCAGAACTATGAAAACCACACTGAAATAAAAAAATGAGTACTACACCCTCATTTTAGTACTTAATATCTTAGGTGACATTAGATAACCAATTTGATAACTTATGGTCTTCTGTTGTTTCCTAAACATCTTACCAGGAGTGGAAAAATTAGTTAATAAAAGGGGCATTCTCTCTGTATGATAATATAGAACATACCACAATGAAATGAGGTGACCTTCACCTTGTCTGCAGCTCCCCTCCTCCAATGCACCCCAGTTGCAGTGGTTTGCACTGCCACACTGGAACATAACCTGCCTGCCTCTCCCTACTCTTGTGGCAACACCCTTGTCCAAATCCCTTCATGTCTCTTATCTCTCCCGCACAACTGTAGCAGCCCCCTTGCTAGTCTCCCCGTTGTTCACTCTTGCCACTTTCCAATACAGAATCCAATCAGAAGTCAGAGTGTTTTAAGGATTTAGAAACGTAAGTCATGTCACTTCCTTATTTAAAATGTGAAAAAGCTGCTGCATTGGATCTGCCAGTGGTGGCTACATCACTGAAAATCTTCATTACATTTGGGTAACTTTACACATGAGAAGACCTACCTTTCCAAGACAGAATTAAAAAACAAAAAAACAAAATGAAACAAAACTTGTATTCCCAGACTCTCTTGCAGCTGCGGGAATAACTTGGATTCTACCCATCAAAACACACCTGTTGGAGACATGGATTGAGGGCTGAGTTTTATGAAAAAGAGCTCCATGCAGAGATCGATCCCCTGACAAGCAAGCAGTGGGAGTGCCTGGCTCTGTGACAGGGAATGTGGCAGGACTTCTGGCATTTAAACCAAGCATTGTTGGTGCCAAGGGGAAACAAAGTTTTTACTGGAGCAGTAAAAACTGCTCCTCTGTTAGGGTGTGTATCCTCATGGCATGGCTTCAGAGCCTGGCTCCCTAGCCTTCCCAAAGTTCTATAAGCAGTGCCGCCTTTAGACCTGGGCCAATGAGCCCTCTGTCTCAAGCCCAGAATTTCAGGGACACCCATGTTTTAGAAGACAGCTTTCATCCAGACCACCAAAAAATTAGGATTAAATAAAATATGAAACACACACAGAAAATAAATGAGCGATATCACAATCACGCATATGTTACCTTATTTGGACAAGATATGGAAATGTCTGAATACACCTAAGTAAGCCATCCAGTTGTTCTAGATTAGATAGGACAGTTACCTATCTCAATAGCCCCAGATCCTTATATACAGTTAAAAATCACAGAAAAAAATAATCTTCATACATCCAACATATCCCACTTGTCCTGCATTGTCATCTAATTAAGTAAGTGTTCATGGATTAAGTTTACTACTCATTGTTAACTGTCATGCATCACTTGAAACAAAATATTTGCCTAGGACCCATACACCCTAGGGGTAGCCTACCATCTTTTTAATACATTCCTTTTCTGTCTAAACCAGCATAAATGGACCATGCTATTGGCAACATAGAATCTAGATAGATACACTACACTGGAATAAAATCCAAACTCCCTACTGTAGCCCTCCAAGACCACAGAATCTACTACACGCTTTCCTTGATTCCTTTTTTCTCATCCATTCATCCAATTGTTCCTTCATTCATTTCATAAAAATGAATTAAATGCCTACTGTATGCCAGATAATGATTTAGAGGCAGATAATACCAAGTGATCAAAATACACATGTAAACTCTCACAAACTTTACACTGCTGGAAGAAAGAAAGTGAATAAATGAAAGACTTAATGAAGAAATAAGATAATCATAGACAGACATTAACTTCTGGGGAAATGATAAAAATAAGACTCATGTCAGAGAGTACTTTAGAGAGGGTGGTAAGATAGGAGAAAGTTTCACTAGAGCAGAAACTAAATAATGGGCAGGAACTAGTGAAGAGCATGAGGAAGAGTATTCTAGGCAGATGAACAGAACACACAAAGGCCCAGAGGCAAGAGCAAGGCTGATCTGTCCAAAGAATAGAAAGACAGTTGTGTTGCTGGAGTATAGAGAATGAAGAGAGGTAGGACATCAGATCAGAGAAAGAAGTAAGGACACTCCTTTCACTTATTTGCTCCCTAAACTAAATGGATCAATTCACGGTTTTATTATAATTAGAGCCATCATTTTGAAGCAATTTCATCCTCTGGGCTTTGGGAAACAATACCCTCTGAACATCTGAGAAATTTCAGGATTCAAATGATGATGATCCATTCTTGATTTCATGTTGCCTGCCTTTCCTTGTGTCAAAAGCTGTTAGGCTCAGTTTTCTGGAGGTCTTTTTCTTCTCTCAGCTTATTCTCATGAAACAAGTCTGGATCATAGAATTTTTCACTTCTACCAACTTCCATGAAGAAGTTTCGGCCTCAGACCTCCTCAAGCCAGCTCGGTTGTAAAGCAAGAAGAGTCAATTCTGGATCCAGCCATGGGACATTGCCAGGGAAGCACAGAGTGGGATAACCTGTATCAAGGTACAGGAAGCAGGGGTGTGAATAAAAGGACCCTAATCCCTCCATTCTTCCTCTTTTCTCTCCATATCCATTTAAAGAACAAAGGGGGAATAATCTCTAAAATAACTCTGGTCCATACCAAATACAAAAGCTCTGCTCTATCCTTTGTTTTAGGTTAATTCACTTATTTCTTTTAAAAAATCAAATGTGAATTGAGCTCCTGCTATGTGCTAGGGACTGTAATAAATACAGGTATAGAATGGGGGACAAAACAGAGCTGGCTCCTTCCTTCATAGAAATTATGGTCTCTAGTCAGGGGAAAATATTAAACCAGTGAGCACAAAAATAAATATTTAATAATAAAGAGGAATAAATTAATGAAGCAAAAATAGACTATATGGAGAGTATCTTGGTGGCACGGGTTGGAGAGGAACAGTGCTTCACTCAGCCTTCCCAAGCAAGACCAGGCTTCAGTTTCTAGTCACCAGCTCTGCTATGTGACCTTAACAGCCTCAGGTAATTCTGGAGCCTTGAGGTGGTTTCACTCATGCCACTCTGTCACTCAGGTTCCCTTCAGGTGAGTTTTACTGAGAATTCATGTAGAGCTCTATGGAGAGAGTAGGTCCCCAGCCTTGACAGAAGAGGTCCTCTCTGGAGAAGTATTTCTATTCCAGATACCACTGCACATTTTTTTTCAAAATGATTTACTAGGCTCATCCAAACACATTCCCACTGGCCAATTTCCCATCCACAAGCGTGCAGATAATATTAGCAATGTAAGTGGGCTAGGAAATAGATAATTAGAACATTTCTGGTTACTATGAAAATAATAAAGTAAGAAAATAGGCAACTCTGTCAAGCTACCACAAAGTCTTGCAGACCTGCAAAGGAAGAATCTAAAAAGGGTCACCATTGTTTGAAATGAGAGTCCCACTCAATGTATTTTCAGAGGTAACACATGGATGTTCCGTTAGCACTATGTGGTACAGGTTATTTTAACCTCACTACTTAGAGCCAATTGTTTTGACTCCTCCATTTTGAAAATGAGATTGTTTTGATTTCCTCTTCCACACCTCCTATTTTCCTCCTCTTCTAATATCCTTTCCATTTGCCCTTCTCCTCCCCACTACCTTTCACTTTGTCTGGTTTTTCTTTTTGTTACCACCCCCAGTATCTTCATGGCCTGAGTTATTCCTCTGTCCTTCCCATCTCAACATTTCAAAATATATGCTCATATCTTTTTTGTGGGTGAGCTAGGAAATAAATACAAAATGTCATCACTTATAATGAACATCATGAGAAAAAATAATCAGCATAAAATAAAGCATAGCAGTCAGAAATGCACACATAAATCTTTAAAAAAAAACAAAACAAATTTTGATAGAAAAATCAATACTTCATGAAATATGAAAAGTCAGACTTTAGAAAAATGAACTTAACAGAAATAATGCTCAGAAAAGAAGATCCACTAAAGTCTGGTAAGATTGTTATGGATACACAAATCTAATCAATAAATCAAATCCTCATTGTAAAATTTAACTGGAAAAAATAATTGATTTTGAGGAAAATCATTTCAATAACATGAACATTAGAATGGAAAGAATGGAAAATGGTTTAGCTGGGGCTTACAATCTGCTGGAATGGAATGGGTTCCCTACAACTTTCTCAACAAAATTTAATCAATGCTGACAAAATTCTGGTCTGAATATGTTTACTTAAAATGGTAGTATCTTAGTGTCCTTAGGATCAAAGTTTTAGAGTCAACATGACACTGTTAAATGCCCTGTATTAATCCCAATAATTGACTTGGAGCTACATTAACCAGTTTAGTCCATAGTAGCAAGACTTTTAACCTTAATATCCTAAAGAGATCCAAAGATTCTAACAGAATGAATTATTACATCGGAGAAGGTTAAATCTTGGTTACTTCGTAGAACTTCCATTTTCCTGGGGATCCCTGGGTGGTGCCGTGGTTTAGCGCCTGCCTTTGGCCCAGGGCGTGATCTTGGAGACCCGGGATCGAGTCCCACGTCAGGCTCCCAGTGCATGGAGCCTCCTTCTCCCTCTGCCTGTGTCTCTGCCTCTCTCTCTCTCTCTCTGTGTGACTATCATAAAAAATTAAAAAAAAAAAAAGAACTTCCGTTTTCCTGAGATGGAGACAGACTGGCTGTAGAAACAATTGAATAGCTCTGCCTGTCATCCTTCTCACATGAGACTATTCTTATTTTATATCTACACACAATACCATCTGCCTTACTCATCATTGTCTCTCCAATACCAACACTGTGCGTGGTGCATAGTAGGTGTTGGACAAATAATGAATGAATGAAAGAATGAATGAATGATGAGCCTTCTGCTCAACAGTATTTTAAAGATATAAGTCAACCATCTCTGACAATTCATAATAAATTATCTGAGTTCAATCCCTGGTGCTACTGCTTGCTAGGCCTATGACCTCATCACTTAACTTCTCTATGTCCCAGCTTCCTTAACTATAGAATGAGAATAAGAGACATGACAACTCTATAGGGTTAACTGAAAGAATTAAATGGGAAATCTACATAAAATACCAGGCAAAGAGCCTGACACATAGTAAGAGATTACCAAATGTTATCTATTAATATTATTATCACTACCATCATCATCGTTGAATAAAACTGACAATAAAAGTCAAATTGCCAGCCTTTTAAACACTTTATATTTATGAGAAAGAGATAATAACATCTCAGGGAAGAAGTCTCATTTAGCATGACAAATAATTATTTATTGAGTGGCAAGTGACAATATGCTGAGAATATTGAGGGGTCAGTACAGATTCTGCCCAAACTCTTTAAACTTTTGAAAGCAACCTCTACATGACTGAATAGTGATCACTGGTTTTTAATAGTAACAAGTGCTATTCTAATGATAATCGTGAAGAACTATAAAATTCTGAAGTGCCTTTGAAAACGCCAGTATAACAGTACAGTTAATAAGCTTTAATGTGTCCTAATTATTTGAGACATTATCATCATTTTCATGTGATTGAAGACACAGGGAGCAGAACACTCTCCAGAAGCCCAGAAGTTCTTGGTTCAAATCCTAACCTCTCTACATACTTGAAGCAACCTTGGGCAAACCCTGTAACTTCTTCAAATATTTTAGCCAATGGGTAAAATGACGGAAGCAATCCCTAACTTAAGAAACTCACTGGGATTTTATGACACTCAAATGAGACACGCTTGAGTCACATAGGGATGGGAACTGAGAGGACCTCATGTGTTATCTCATAAATGAAGAAAATGAGGCCCAACAAAGAGACATGGCTTACTAAATGCCACACTGCTAGTTTGAGAGGCTGGATTTCATAAAAATGCCCCTAAAGAAAACATCTACAAATCAAGGTATTTTGAATAGCTCAATTATAATTGAGTATTAAATAAAGCAAAACACGATTTCTCTTGCCTATTTGGGGAAAAAAAAGTTTTAGTTTGGAAGTGGAAGTGCATTATTACTCTTGCCTTGCAACTATGTCAATCAGTAACATGCAGGGTGTTCTCGGTGATATTTAATTATAATAATAATGTTCTAAGACCATGTGCCTACAGAACAAAATGAGTAATTATAATGATGAAGATAATGTAATAAGAAGGATGGTGACAGTGCCAAGGACTAACTCAGGCACTTAAATATATACATTATCTTTTTTGATTCTCACAACCACAATCTCAAGTATCAGTATTTTACAGATGAGAACCCACAGGTTTAAAAGGTTCAGCAACACGTCCAAGGTGATACAGTAGAATATGACAGAGCCAATGGCGTAAACTCCTACTTTGATCTGATATCCAAGCACCTGCTTCCTTTACACTACACTGCTTGTGGAAGGCCCATGCAGACCCGATTATCTTAAGCCTGCCTTTTCTTAGCCATTGCTCCTGGAGATACATTTTTTTTCATTCAGTGTAGTCCAGGCAAGACTATGAGCAGCTCCCTGTTACCTCATTCACTCTTTTGATTCTCTCCAAGTTCTGGAGTTCCATAAACCAGTATAATTCACTGCACATCCATTCGATGGAGAAGGTACATGGGGGCTACCTGGCCAGACTTGTGTGGTTAGTCTACAGAAGAGCCAGCTGCCCTAGCTCCTTGACCCTCTCTCTGTGTGCATGAGACAGCCAAGGTGGAGGCAGCATGCTCATAAAGCAAAATGGAATGCATGTCGCAGCCTGCCTCTTCCAAGCCATTTCCTGCCCTACAGCCTGGTAGAAACTCATTGGGATTTTATATACATTATGTGTATATGTGAAAGGACATCAAATTCCACTTTCAGGGCTTGCCAGATGTAAGTGTTTCAGATGCCAGCAGATTCCGCTGGGCAAGGGCTGCATGTGTGTTGCGGGTCTGTCACCATGATGCCATGGAGACTGTGAATTCCCCTGAAGAACACAGGCTGGTATGGTGCCCCGCAAAACACACTTCTCACTGGAGGATTACCAAGCAAGGCTTCCCTTCTGATAAACCCCAGTGGAGGGATCCCTGGGTGGTGCAGCGGTTTGGCGCCTGCCTTTGGCCCAGGGCGCGATCCTGGAGACCTGGGATCGTATCCCACGTCGGGCTCCGGGTGCATGGAGCCTGCTTCTCCCTCTGCCTGTGTCTCTGCCTCTCTCTCTCCCTCTATATGACTGTCATAAATAAATTAAAAAAAAAAACCCAGTGGATTTGTTGGGCTTTATTGGTGTCTCTGCTACACGGCCCAGTCAGTGAAGCAATGGCAAATGTCTGCACTCCCTCGTTCTCTTTCTCTCTCCTTTATTGTACAGGTGTTCTGTTTTGGCAGAGAAATGTTAACCAGCTCTTAACAAAAGCAAACTCTGAGGTTTAAAAAAAAAAAAAAAAAAAAAAACAAGAAGAAAATCAACAAGAGTCCCCGTTTCAGTGGCCAAATGGCTGGACTGGAAAAGGTGGAAAATGCCATCATGGGAGCCTTGCCCACTGCAATATTTTGGTGTTTCACTGGCAAGGGTAAAAGTGAAGTCCAGAGGATGGTGCTTTGTTTCCTGCTTTTTCACACAGAGACTGCTTTAGAAATGGTGACCAAAGAAAATAAAGGGAAAGACTGCTTCATTCTTTACCAACACAAAATGTGTAGCATTGTTCTAATTGAAGCAATATGCTTCCATGCTTCCGAGGGTGGAGCAGTGTGGAAATAAAGTAACCTATTTTTTGTGACTTGGCTTTACCTCTGGGCCTTCTCACATAACCTAGGTGGACAGTTGCAACACAGCAAAGAATACTATAGCCTCATTGTTATGCACCCCCCTACTTGTACACTCTGGCTTTAACCCACACAATGACACTGTGTCTTGCAGGCCACAGTATGATTATTGTTTGGTGGACATAAAGGTTGGTAAAGAGAAGAAAACTATGGCTAGAAAAATAAGGCTTAATATTGGCTGAATATCGACAGATATTTTAAGATTTATCCCAGAAAATAAAGAAGTGGGAGAAACTTGGTCAGATGTTATTAATTAAAAAGAACTCAGGATGAGGGAATCGGAGGACCCAAGGGCATAAGGTAAAGAGGACTGATCAGCTAACTATGCGTGGCAGGGAGAGGATAACTTTGCACAGCAATGGCTATTACTGTTTGCCTCCTGGAAGATCTCAGGACAGCAATGATGACCACAGAAGTGACACAGACATCTCCTCTGAGGCATCTAAACCCTCAGCAGCCTCTCAGTTCTGAGTGATTAATATTTGCCCAGCGCTCTGTGCTGCCCACCGCTCCCCTCAAGACAGGTGATGGAAGTGGTGCCGGAGAGCGCACCAGGTCCTTGGAAGAATGTTTCTCTTCCAGAGAACTTTATTAAAGATGATCAAGAAGTCACATATTGTTTTCCTTTTCTTTTTTACATACAGGTAAGGAGGATTTAATGAGTATGTACTATTTGCCGGCACTGCTGACAACTAGGAAGACAAACATGAAAGCAACCTATATCTCTTCTGAATTCTTCACCTAAATGCTGTCTTAATCTACAGCAGTTCAGCTGAAATGGTTTTGTTCTTCCTGGTCCTCTTTATGAGGAACCTGGGAGAAATTACCGTATGGTATAAGAACTAAGAACAGCCGTACTTCTAAACAATTGGTTTACATTCATATTGTGGACACTTTGAACCACGTAACTGACCAGTTTCTCCTTTCCCGTGATGCTTATGGACAAACAGTGGCCCACCAGAAGCCAGAAAGAAAGTCATTACAGTTTGAGTTTTCTGAATCTTATACCAGAACCATTTTATTGTTCTTTATCTTCCTTCTTTTGCTTCCTTCTTTTCCTTCTTTCTCTACCATTTAAAATTATCTTTTTATTATATTTCATGTATCTATGCAGCCTGGTTTTAATTTCTAGGATATAGTGGGGTGTGAGAAAACAAACAAATAGTTGTTTTCCCCAAACTCTCTTTCCAGAGGCTCTCATTACAAAGGAATTATTTATCTTTGGAGGGTAAAAGCAAAAATAACCAACTGACAAAGAGAATAAACAGATCAGACTTTCAGCAGCTGTCCGTGAAGACATGGAGCAACAGATGTCAGGAAACCATGAAGTAGCCACATCGTCACTCATACACAATGGAGCCGGGGCCCATTTGGGGAAAACATTCTGATGTTTCCCAGATTTTAAAATAGAAGTGATTAAGTAATCTTTAAATTTAAACGCTAAACTTTTCAATGTGCACTCTATCTACTCAATCCAGCTTTTTTTGTTCATTGACTATTTCCAGCCTCTATGGCCAGAAAAATCATCAGTACAGAAGTCTTAAAAACATAAAAAGAACCATATCATGCATTTGCAGATTAAATTAAAATTTTAGAGCTCTTTCACCTATTATTTTAATTGATTATCTTAGTGAATCATGAAAGCCCAGATAAACAACTGTAAAAATAATTTTTAAACAGTTATAATAAAGCATTATTATTATAAAAATTGAACAGTACAAATGTTTCAACATATTCATTCATTCACCACGTATTTCTTGAGCACCTATATAGGCTAGACACTGAGAATAAAGCATAAAACAAATTATATTTTGTTTTTCCTTTCATAAAATCTACTCTTATTCATACTAATAAATACATAATTTCCCAGTATGATTTAAGTATTACAAAAGGGAAAATGTTATTATTCCACATATCTATTAAGTTATAACAGTCTACCTCAAACTTAGTTATGTAAACAACAACCATTCTGTTATGCCCATGATTTTATGGGTCAGAAAGGTGAAGAGAGGGATCCCTGGGTGGCGCAGCGGTTTGGCGCCTGCCTTTGGCCCAGGGCGTGATCCTGGAGACCCGGGATCGAATCCCACATCAGGCTCCCGGTGCATGGAGCCTGCTTCTCCCTCTGCCTGTGTCTCTGCCTCTCTCTCTCTCTCTCTCTGTGACTATCATAATAAATAAATAAATAAAATAAAATAAAATAAAATAAAATAAAATAAAATAAAATAAAATAAAAAAAAAAAGAAAGGTGAAGAGAGCACAGTTATGGAGAGCTCAACCCTGTTCTACAGTGACATAGGCCTCAGCCAAGATATCTGGAGCAGCTGGAGAAAACTGCGAAAATGAGAATAGGGCCATATGTCTGTGGCCATGGGTCTACTCTATATCACACTGACAAAGAATTATAAATGTTCAAGATGTCTTTTTCACTTTCATGTTTGTCCCCTGGTTTGAGATGACTGGTTCTCTGTAGCCTTTGTAAGTGTTTCACAAGGGCTTCCTCATACTATGATAGTACCAGGGTAAACAAACTTTTAAAATGGAAGTGTGATTTCCCGAGAATGAGAATTCTAAGAGGAAAGACATGGGTACTGCCAATCTTTTAAGGCCAGGGCCCACATATTGGCATGGTATCACTTCCACCATATTCTATTGATCAAACAGTAACAGTAACTACAAAGATTCAAGGGGAAGAGACACAGACCATCTCTTACTGGGTAAAGTGTTAAAGATTTCTCCAGGTCTAAAAAGCTTGAAATAATGGAATAGTAATTTCAAAGTACTCAAAGAGAAAAGTTATCAAGCTATAATTCTATACCCAATTAAAGTATCATTCTAGAATAGGGCCAAAATAAATCCATTTCAGGAAGATACTGAGAGCAGAAAGATAGAATTACTAAAGAATATGTATCAGGAAGAAGGAGTTGAACACAGATTTAAGATATAAGATACAGAAAAATTAAAAAAATAAGAGTAATTAATAAGCACTTACCATATAAATCAGTATTTATAAAAATGATTAACTGGGGGATCCCTGGGTGGCGCAGCGGTTTGGCGCCTGCCTTTGGCCCAGGGAGCGATCCTGGAGACCCGGGATCGAATCCCAGGTCAGTCTCCCGGTGCATGGAGCCTGCTTCTCTCTCTGCCTGTGTCTCTGCCTCTCTCTCTCTCTGTGACTATCATAAATAAATTAAAAAATTTAAAAAAAAATGATTAACTGGAATGTTAGAAAAACAAGGTGGAACTAAAGTTAAGACATGATATAAAGGATAAAAGGGCATGATCAAATCTTCAAAAGGCTTAGATCTTTGTATTGTTTAAGAGAATAAAAATACTGATTAACTTTAAACTTAGTTAAATAAAGGACACCTTTGTTAAAGTTTAAAAGTAGTTGCTGATAGATGAAAATTTAATGTATAACACTAACCAATAAAGATGAAAAATGGAAAAGAGGGGGTTACTTGAAGTCAAACCCATATGAGTCAGGAAAGTTTTTTAAGAAATAAGAAAGTATGATAAATAAGATGATAGGAAAAAAAGTAAATTAAATCAATAATCACAGCAAAAGTAACAGATAAGATTCACCATTTACATTTAAACAGTCTTAAAATAGATCTAAAAAATCCAGCTATATGCTGTTTATTAAAGACAATTCTAAAATCATAAAACAAGAAAAGAATGAAAATAAAGGGATTTAGGGGATCCCTGGGTGGCTCAGTGGTTTAGTGCCTGCCTTGGGCCCACAGCATGATCCTGGAGTCCCGGGATTGAGTCCCACATCAGGCTTCCTGCATGGAACCTGCTTCTTCTCTGTCTGTGTCTCTGTCTCTCTGTCTCTCTGTCTCTCTCTGTGTCTTTCATGAATAAATAAATAAAATCTTTAAAAGAAAAAAAGAAAAGAAAGGGATTTAAAAAAAAGACATGCAGGAAAATAGAATGCAAAAGATATATCATATGTTTTAACATCAGACAAAATAAATTTTCAAGAAACATAGCTTGCAATTTTAAAAAATCACTACATAATAATAAAAGAAAAATTTATTAAGAATAAGTATCTGTTTTGAATTTATATAGACTAAGTATTATGGCCTCAAATTAGAAAAAGTAAAAATTGGGCAGAATTACTACTAGAAATTAACAAACATAATCACAGTTGTGATATCTTGATACACCTTCCTTAATAATTGATAAATTAGATACAAAAATATAGGATATTGTTTTCTTGCAATGTAACAAACAGATTGCCATAAATTTAGTCACTTAAAATAGCAACCATTTATTTTCTCACCACTTCTGTAGGTCAGAAATCTATATTCTTTGCTCAGGGCCTCTCAAAACTGAAATGAAGGTGTCAACTGAGCCGCATTCTCATGCGGAGCTTAGAGGCCTCTCAAGCTTATTTAATTGGTTGACAGAATTCAGATCCTGATGGCTACAGGACTGAAGTCTCTGTTTTCTTGCCATCCGTTAGGACAGGGTTGCTCCCAGCTCTTAGAAGTCATTCTCAGGTACTAGCCACCTCCCTTTTCATTACTCAGAGTCCACTCATTAGTAACCTAATCAAGGGAGTAAAATCTCCTGACAGTCACAAGTTCTGCCCACACTCAAGGGGAAATTTGATTTAGTGGACATTAATAGGACAATGTGTATAATAGTTAAAGATATGCCAAATTTTACTGTTTATAAAAGCACAAAGCAAGTCCCAAGAAATACCAAAGAATCTTCGTGTGTAACTGATTTGAGCACGTGCAGTGTGCCCTATGTTATGCCACTATAACAAGCATACTAATTACAAAACAATAACACACACCATACCTAAAGAATCAAATGATTATAAAAGAATGGCATATAGCAACATTTAATTAAGAAAGATACCAAAATCAAGAAGATAAAAAATATTTAAAATAACATAAGCAAATGTTTTCAGATAATTAATAGTTCAAAGAGAAAATCATGCTTGAATCTAAAAAAATATTTGAGATAATAAAAATCAAAATATTACATAATAAAAGTAGCGAAATGTAGCTAAAGGTGCATTAAAGGAATTTTAAAGCCTTATGTGTTTATGATAGGAAAAAACAAACCAAGACTTCAACTTCAAAAAAAGAGACGAGAAGAACAACAAAACAGTTTTAAAGAAAGTAGAAACAAAATAATGATAAGTGAATGTAATGAAAAAGGAAAATAACTATGGAGAAGATCAATAAAATCAACTACACATTAAGGTAAACATGGGGGCAGCCTGGGTGGCTCAGCAGTTTAGCGCCGCCTTTGGCCCAGGGCCTGATCCTGGAGACCGGGGATCGGGTCCCACGTCAGGCTCTCTTCATGGAGCCTGCTTCTCCCTCTGCCTGTGTCTCTGCCTCTCTCTCTCTGTGCATCTCTCATGAATAAATAAATAAAATCTGTAAAAATAAAAAAAAAATTAAAAAATAAAAGGTAAACATGGAGCACCTGGCTGGCTCAACTGGTAGAATGGGCGACTCTTGATCTCAGGGTTATGAGTTCAAGACTCATGTTGCACATGGAGCCTACTTAAAAATAAAATGCTATTTAAAAAGTAAACAAAAATATATTATGTTCATAATCATAGATTAGATTAATAATTATAGAAAATATAAATACTCAAAGAACAATATAAACAGCTTTACATTAATATATTTGAAAATTTAGATAAATTTCTTAGAGAAGTAAAACTAATCAAAACTGGCTCAGGAAATAAAAACTTTAATATACTCATTTAAGAAAAACTGACTCAGTAATTTAAAATATCTGTATATAAATAAATAAATAAGAAAAAATACCCCACTTGGCCCAGATATTTTATAGATTCATTACACCTTTTCTTTGAGAAGTAGATACCACCAAGTGTATACATGTCTCCAGAAAACAGGTAAGGTTACCTTGCTCTGCAATTCATTTTATGAGCTAACCTTATTTTAATTTTTTATATAATCTTGATTTAAAAACAGTAACAATACAACTAAGGCAATATGAGTAAAGAAAATAAAGGATAATGTAAAATATGAACATAGTATTTATAAATTGACATAAACATGATAAAATATTAGCAAACTGAAGCCAGCAAAATAAAAAAAATCACATAACTATAAACATGGATAAGCAAGTATTTTTAACAACAGAAAATCTATATACCAGAAATATAGTTTTTATATAGCAGAAATAGCAGTAAATGATTCAAAAGATATCACAAAATCTAACAAGAGATGTGCAAGACCCTAAGGAGAATATTACTTAACTGTACTGGAAAACAGGGATTTAACTAAAAGAAAATATACACTATGTTCATAAAAGGATAGACTCAATAACATAAAATGCCATTTTTTTCACAAATTAATCCAAAAAGTCAATATAGTTGCAACAAAAATCCTAACAGGTTACCTTTGAAACATGGTAAGTTGACCCTAAAATTTATATGCAAGAGCAAATAATAAACACTAAATCATTTTTGAGGAAAAAGAACAAGTATCAAAACATCAAGTCTTATTTTAATGAAGGATTAGTGGCAACACAATTATACAATTTTAAGTGCTTTTATGTATTAGACACTGTCCCAAGGATTTTATAAGCATTTGCCAACTTAATTGCCATAACAACTGGTGGGTAGTTAACTGTTACTTACTTCATTTTACCGAAGAAGAAACTGAGGCACAGAGAGGCTAACTAGCATGCACAATATCAAACACCAGAATATGGTAGAGATGGGGTTCAAACACAGATGCCAGACCTGTGCACATACCATGCCATACTCCACAAATTAATAATAACTGACAGTGTGGTTTTGGTACCCAGGCACACAAAAACACAGAGAACCAAGCTGAGAGATCAGAAACAGAACAAAACAGTTACAGCAAATTGATATAGGACAGAGGTGTCATTACAAATCAATGGGGAGAGAATGAGTTCTTCAAAAGATGGTAGGAAAAATTATATATCTGTGTGGGAACAAATACAATTAGACCCCAGCTTAATATTGTTATGTGAATAAACAGCCACATGTATTGAAAGTTTTAATGTGTAAATCAAACTGTTAACACTTGTAGAGGAACACATAAGATAAAGCCTTTATGGTCTCAGGATAAGGAATAATTTCTTAAGATATACATAAATTATAAAAGACTGAAATTTAAATACTAAATTAAAATGAAATATTTCTGTGTAGCACTAAGAGAAACTACAAACCACAGAATGCATAATGGTATTTGTAACTCAAGTAACCAATAATTATTGGTAGTCAAAGAGCTTTTATGAATCCATTTTAAAAAGTTAGATAACCTGAGAAAAATTGGCAAAATAATAGGAACGAGTCATTGGATGAAGAACAAATCTAAAAGTCCAGTAGACCTAAGAAATGATGTTTTCACTGTACTAGTAAGTAGGGGGATGCATGGCAAAATAACAGTAAATAAAATTTAATCAATATTAGAGCAAAGATGAAAATAAAATCCAGTAATACCAAGTATCAGGAAGCAACTTCCATATACTAAGGATTGGAGTCAACTGGAAAGTGTGTGTAGTCGCCTGTGATAAGCCTTAGTTGTATATTTCAAAATGAAAAAATACTAAGTAGTCATGTTGAGTTAAAACACAAGTTGTAGGGGTGCCCAGGTAGCTCAGTTGGTTACGTGTCTGCCTTCAGTTCAAGTCACGATCTCAGGGTGCTGGGATAGAGCCCAAGGTTAGGCTCCCTGCTCAGCCAGGGAGTCTGCTTCTTTGTCTCCCTCTACACCTCCCCATACCTGCTCTCTCTCTCTCTTGCTCTCTTAAATAAATAAAACTTAAAAAAAAAAAACCCTGCAAGTTGCAGAATGATACATGTAGTAGGATATTTATATGATAATACACACATCTCCATCCAGTTTATGGAATCATATATATGTACAAAATTTAAAAAACAAGTATGAGGAGGTTTAAAATCAAATCAAGGTAATTATGATCTCTGGGAAGGGGAAAATGGAACAGGAAAAGGAACAATTACATAGGGGGTTTCACTGTATTTGGATTTTTTTTTAATCTAAAAGACAGGCAGCCTAAGTTGACAAAGCTGGCCGGTGAGCACATGGATGCTCGTTATATTATTCTGTATACTCTTCCATTTGCTTGAATTAATTCATAATATGGAAAAAATGTTTCAAATGATATACATAAAACTAGGTTATTTGAAGGGAAACATCATAGGCAAGGTAAATGCATTTTATGCATTTTATTAAGTGAGAAAAGATGCAAACACATTACCTTTTAGGAAAATGACAAATTCTGCCTTAATTGCAGCTTTTTCTACAATGTGCTCACAAAATAAAAGTATATCTATCTGGAAACCAACTGGATAATTTGAAAATTTCACTAATAAGAAGTGCTTTATTTTGGATTGTTCCAAATTGGCAAATTATTGCAATTAAAATAAGTTGTTTATTGTGTTTTTTTTTAAATGGACTAGAATCTTAAATTAGACTGAGACAACTTTTTTAAGGGTAAAGTAGTTGGGAAGACTTTTCTCTCTGCTTTGAGTATGGTTGGGCATAGCTAACTAAGCCTTGGCAGTCTTCTTTCACTCAACAAATATGTTTTGAGAATTTACTATATGCCAAGGCCAGAACAAACAAGCTCCCTAACTTTCTTGGGGCTTTCTTTGTAGTAGGGAAGATAGCAATTATCAAGTAGATAAATAAATATCAATTAGTGGTAAGTGCTATGACAAAAGCTAAGTGAAACAAGGTAATGTGGTGGTGGCGGTGGAGGGCGGTGATTAAGATGGGTGGTCAGGATAGACTTCCCTTAGGAACCGAGATCAGAAGGATAAGGGGCATAACATGCAAAAATCTGGCCAGAAAAGCCTCCAGACACTTCTCCCAGAGGCTGGGATATGTACTTATTAGACTTTGCGAAACTCCCTAACATCTTCATGTCATTGAATTATACCTTCTCCTTTAATACTATGTTTTGGAAAGAAATAAGGATTTCATCACTTGATTAGAATTTCTGCTTACCTGAGGAGCATTCCAGAGCAACACAGCAGCCCTGAGATTCTAGGTGTGGGGCCTCAGAGGCTAGGATTTAGGCAAGGGTCTCAAAACTCATGAGATCCAAATTTTTGAGACTCTGGGAAATTTACAAAAAGGAATCTAAACTACTGTCCCTTCTCCAATCCCAATGAGCCTTTTCTGTTTTCTTGGTGCTCTCCTTAATATTTATGACTCACATACTATTGTTTATTGTCTGTCTTCTCCACTAGAATAAGCTCCTCAGGGCAAAGGTTTTTGTCTCTCTCATTCACCACCAGTATAGTACTGATGTGGAGGAGGCAACCAATAAATAGTTATTGACTGAATGAATCAATGTTAAAACACTGAACACCAAGGGTCTAACTCTACTGACCTGAATTGTGCCCCAATTGTAAGTCACCTAATTATATTTCTCTTTAATCATATTATAAGCAATTCTAGGACAGAAACTATGCTTTATGGTGCTTCTGTATTCCTCCATTATACCTAAGCCCATATTGGGTATACTCAGGCTTCCCCAAAATAGTAATTGTTCAAATGACTGTTTTCTAGCACAGTGCGGACTAAAGGCAGGGCAGGGGAGAAAAAAATGACATGTTAACCTGAGGGCCTGTCATCCTTAGAAATCTATAAAAGCTGTTAAAGACATGTTCATGAGTTAGAGAAGAAACCATTTCACTTAATACTTGCAGTCAATGCACAGAGATAGAACTCTCAAACAAGAAACTTACTTACTAGACTTTTGATGAAAAGTTACCCCACTAGGAACCTAACAAACACTGTTATAACTACAAGTCACACTGAGAGAGAGCCTGGACTGTGTCCAGAGAGGTTTTGGAAGCTGTTGGTGTTGATAAATAGAAGCTAATGGATGAAATGAAAGAAAATATGAACCACGGAAACTAAGATGAATATTAAACTATTCCTGACCCATGAAGATTTGCCTCATGTGTCCACCCACTGCTTGGTTTTGTTCGCTTAGTAACTGGGATAGCTCCCAAATTTATATAGTGCCTATTAAACAGTGTTCAACAGAGCTGGGCCAAGTGCAGATTTCATGGTCATCTTTTAAAGACCATGAAGACCTAAAGACTCACTTATCAAAACTCCTGCTACACTGACATGCTACCCTTGGAATTTCCGAAGAACCACTTCTGAGGGCTAAGTTTTCATCTCCTGGAAGTCCCAATAGAATGAAGGCACTCTCCTCAGAGACTACATGTTAACCTTCTAACTCCCAATGGACTTTTTGATTCCTAGCCAAGATCAAAGCCCGAAGTAGAGTGGGAAGGGAGAGCCAGTAATAAGTTTGGTAGAGCAGATGGGAAGAAGAGAGGCAATCCTTACGAAATGAGGTTGCATAAACATCAGAATCCCCAAGGATGCTTGGTTAAAATACAGAACCTAGGCCCCCTCCCAGCATCTGTTGGGGGTGCATATGGCGGCACACAGAAGTCTGATAACTGGTGTTCTAGGTAAAAGACAAGGCAGGTTCTGGTACCTTCCATAGATTACTGCTGTTGGGAACATAGAGAGCCGCAAACCTCAGGAAAGTGGAGGTAAAAATGGGTGAAGAAATGAGGTATCACTCTAAAGGAGGTATGTAATGTAGATGAGCTGGGTCAAACCAGACCACAACTAAGACACAGCACTGAAGTGCAAACCGCTAGATAAATTAGTAATGCAATCACTGAAATGACCTTGCAAACCACGTGAGCAACAGGGCACCTGCTTGTCAGAGCAAGATGTGTGGTAAAGTAAATCAGGGTCAACAGGGCTTTTTCTGTAAAAGACCAACAGTACACATTTTAGGCTTTGCGGGCCATATGGTCTCTACGGCAACTATTCAACTCCACTCACCGTCATACCATGAACGCAGCCATAGACGATACATAAACAAAGGGGCCTGGCTGTGTTCCAATAAAACTTTATTTATACTAATGGGCAGAATATGGCCTGCAAGCTATAGTTTGCTAACCTCTGCTGTAGTTTATCTTAGGAAAAGAAAACTATAACCAGTCTTTCGCTTATATTCCAATCTGAAGCTGTGTGTTTCTGTGTCATGTGTTGGAGTGCATGTTAGTGCTTTACGCACTCTTTATTTACGTATAAACTGGAAGAAAGCACATCAAAAACACACGACTAACAATCGATTCTGAGTATTTTCCGGTTTTCCCTGTGTTTTTGAAACTTTCCACTACTTTCTATATGTAATTATTTTTAATTCTCCTTTTGTAATTCTTTAATAACCAGAAAAAATATATATATATTATTTTAAGATGAAAGAAGAAAACCACCTAGCTCCTCTGTTCCTTGAGCTTCAGCAGAAAAGCTCTGCTTGGAGTTCACCAATCTTTTGTGTTGAAAACAATCCAGCCCCCACCCTGCTTGCAGAGGACGTAAAAGCTCACTCAAGTCCTGCTCACTGGTGCAAGCAGAAGAGGAACAGAAAGGACAGGGGCAATTCAGCAGTTAACTGCACAAGCTTTGCCCAGTGATCCTAATTTCCATGATTTTAATAATAATGAGTGAAACCCAAAGTGTTAAGTTGCACTTTCTACCTCAGCAAAACGGAGTGATAATTGTGCGGAGAATAATTTTATGGGTGAAGTGTGCCCTGTATTGTAAAAGATTAGAATAAAGTGCTCTAATACACAATGTCTTAGCAGGTGCAGGCACTTACCTGAGCAATTAAAATCTTCTTAATATACAAATCACAGCCAATGAGACTGCTGGCATAACAGAATAGATCTTTCAGGACACAATATGTTTGTCTCAAACAGGTTTCCGCTCCCCCTTCCACCCCCCGGCTTTATTTATTTATTTTTGCTAGCAATCGTTTGTAGATCTTTTATTTGAAAAAGAAAATTGACCAAACATAGATAATTTGCTCCAAATATACCCAAGCACATTCATTCTCTTACAAATCCATTCAGGCCACAAAAAAGCTATTAAGTACTTACTATGTATGAGGCACTGTGCTGGGTGCCGAATAGGCTATTTTGGGACCAATTATAATCATCGTCCCCACAAACAGAGGAAAGCACTTCTCCATGATGGCTACAAGTTACCAGGCTGGTGAAAACTGGCCATGTGAGTCCTCTGCAAGTTGTTGGCATTCTATCCAGCGGGTTAAATCCGTGGTGCAGGACCATGTGCCAACGGAGCCAGGGTGCATCAACCAGAATGGCAATCCTCTGCAGGTGACGGTGCAGGTGAGCTGTTCAACAGGAACCAAGCTAACACAGGCAGCGTTTCCTCTCCTCCCTCCTCTCTTCAGCAGACTCCCCTTAAAAAGATCACCATTGACTTCCATGTTACTAAAAGCAGTGGTCAGTTATCAGCAGACCTTGACAGGAATTTGACATGGCCATTTCTTCTTGCCTCAATATGCGTCATTTCTTCGACATTCAAGCTATCACATATCTCACTAATCCGTCCCAGTCAACGTGGCTGATCCTTCTTCTTCTTCCTGGCCTCTGTTAAGTATCCCAGGGTTTAGTCCTTACTCCTTACTCTTCTCAAATCTACAACTCACTCTCTCAGTGAGTTATAGTCCTGTAGCTTTAAATTTGAATTATATGCTGAAGACCCCCAAATTTAAATCTTCAGTCCAGACTTGTTTCCCAAAGTCTGGACTCAGGTACTTAAAAGTTTACCTGACATCTCCACCTGGATGCTGAATAGCTGTCTCAAATGTACATGTCCCAGACTGATCTAACTTGCAAAACCTGTACCATCCACAGCCTCCTCCATCTCAGTTTATGGCAACTTCATTATTCTAGAGGCTCAGGGAGAAAACTTGTGAATCATCCTTGACCCTTCCCTTTCTCTTATACCTCACACTCGATCCATCAGGAAATCCTGTTGGCTCTACTTCCAAAATATATATACAGAATCGAATTCCTTTTGACCACCCCCATTGCCACATCAATGTCTAAACTCCTATCATCTTTCAATTGGACAACTGCCATGGCCTCTGGCAATAATCCTGGAAATCAAGGGAGTACTAGGAGTATCTCATCTCTGGTTCATTTTGATGGTGTAGCAATCGGTTCAGGCTGCCCCAAAAGGTTTTAGAGAGCATGTTAACCACAGTACAGTTTTGATAGGCAGGGAAAATAAAATGGAATAGTTTGGCCTCTTAAAACACTAGAAGATTTACAGGAAGTGTTTAAAACTCGCTTAAGTGACACTTCATCAATGCCACAATAAGTCATTCTTTATATTGTAGACATGCTGTTGGGACTCATTTGTTAATTTTTTAAAGAGAGAGAGAGAGAAGTAGTAGAAGATTATCCAGATTGCATGAATCAGCCTGTCTGTATGTCTGAGGGTAAATCTGTTTTGTTTAAAGATATCATTGGCAAGGAAAGGATGACCGCAAATATGTTCTTTCTTCTGGAACAATTTTGGCTTCTTCACATTGACACAATGATGACCACTATGGGTGGGCACAAAAACATTCTGCTGTGAAAAGCAGAGCTGTCTAGTTGTATGAAACACTGCCTGAGCATGGTGGCTTGCATGCCCCTCAACCATCTCTAGGGGTTGTGAGAATATTATGACCATCATGACATACAAGTGTCAACACATTTCCATCAAATGTCTTGCACCTTTAGATATGGATATACAGGCAATGTTTATCAGATGCCTATTCCCTGAGGTAAGGCCCAGGACCTAGTGATTTAAAAAGTAAACCCTTTTGGGGTGCCTGGGTGGCTTAGTTGGTTAAGTGTCCAACTCTTGATTTTGGCTCAGCTTATGATCTCAGGGTTGTGAGATTGAGCCCCAGGTTGGGCTCTGCACTGGGCATGGAACCTGCTTAAGACTTTTTCTCTCCCTCTTCCTCTACCCCCATCCCGACTTGCACACACACTCTCTCTCACTCTCTCTCTAAAAAAAATAAAATAAAAAATAAAAAGTAAAGCCAGCAATTTTACTGCAGGTTGTCAGTAGACCATGTATTTAAAAACTCTAATATAGCTGACCAGGCACAGGATTGGGTTTTAGCAGTCCAGGGCCCAAGTTCAACCAATTCACTGGGTAAACTTTTTTAGCATTCTGAGCCTTTGTTTTTACATCTTTGAAAGGGAATAATGAGGTTCTAGCACACATTATTTTCTCTTTAGGCAGTTCTGGTGAAATGATGTGAAAATGCTTTGAAAACCCAAAGTACTAGACAAATCTAAGTGATTGTTTTTAATTCTTTTAAACACATGACCTTCTTTTTATTGTTTCCAGGCTGATTTCTGGTAAAATTTTTATTTATGGACCAGTTTCATATCCATGAACTATTAAAGCTTTTTTAGAGTGAAAAATACATCTTTATAAACATAGGAACCACTTCAAAATTAGAGATGAGTTCACAAGAAAGTGAGAAAATTGATGTTTTTGCTACTTTCCCAAAAGTATGTGATGAGCCTTGTTATCACATACAAACTAATTAAAAAAAAAAAAACAAGCACGAAAGAATTAATGTGACCCCTCAAAATCCATCACATACCAAGTTGGACAATATTGGTGAAGTGCAATGCTGTGTACCATTAGTAGGAAAAGTCTTATCAGTTATAAATCAACCTCACAGTGGAGAGATTAAAATGTACTTGCTTCCCAGCTCATGAGAGGGAGAAGCCAGTGTGGAGACTTCTGCTTTGGCAGAAGGCAGTACAGCTGGAGATGGGTGGGTGCTGATGCCACTCCCCATATGTTTGCCCACCTCTATGCTCCCTGCAGCTGTGGCAGATATTCTCAAGGACCAACATATCTCTTCTTCTCTGGCCTAGGGGAGCTTAGTCAGTGCTCATGCAGAGAAGCCCAAAAGCCAACCAATGAGAAATGGGAGTCAGAGGATGAATAACTATAGCTCTATAGTTACAATCTATAACTAGGTGAGATCATTCTAAGGAATCAACCCTTAGAGGAGCCCCAGAAAGATGGAGCCCTAATTGGGGGTGGAAAGATGGAGATAGTGGATATCTGCTCATCAATATACCCCGTATTGACGCCCTAATCTTGTCCAACTCTCCCCATAACCTCATATGTGCTTCCTGGGATCAAGTCCCAAATAAACTACCTGTACCCAAGTCTCTTATCGCATGGTCTGCTTTTGAGGAAACCCAAACTAATGCAACAGGCTTTGGAATCATTCTAATACATTCTAATCCTTGTTTAATCACTTGCTAGTTGTCTAGCCTTAAGCCAGTTATTTAATCTTTCTAAACTTCAATTTCCTTATCTGTAGAATACAGGTGATAGTAACTATGCCAACTTTGTATGACTATTGTAAAGATTAAATAAGATGTAAAATAAACATACAGAACCATGCACTTGATAAGGGCCTCAATAAATGCTGGCCATTGCAACTGCTGTTGTTAAGAAGACACTCCCAACAACCGTAAGATGCTATTCACTCCATCGGACTGGAAGAACATTACAAATCTGAACAATATTAAGTATTGGTAAAATTATGGAAAAATAGGAATGTTCATATTCTGCTGCTGGGGAAGAAGTAGATATAACTATTTAGGCAAACAATTTGATAATAGAGAGTTAAGTTAGAAAAAAATATATATATATACAGTTAATTCCTACCCTGGGAATATGGCTGAGAGAACTCTCATGTTATGCTCCAGAAAGCACATGTAAAATGTTCATGGAAGCACCACTGTTCAATATCATAGAAAAAAGAAAACAGAGATAATCCAGATTCCTTCAGTAGGGGAAAGGATAAATGAGAATTCATATACAGGAGTACTATATAGTGACTAAAATAATTTATTTCTACATTGATCAAAACATGTTAAAACTATAATGCAAAGCAAGATAAAGAAGATCAGAGAACATCACAGCAAGATGAAACTTTTTTTGCATGTGAACTTTTCAAAATGTACAATTTATTTCTGCATGTTATTTATGGATCTCTAATTTACAAGTAAAAATCAAAAACAGGGATGCAGAGAATGCACTCATTTCATTAAAATGCTGATCACTGGGGACATAGCTGGAGGGAAGGTGGCTTAAACAACACAAATTTATTTTCTCCAATTCTGGAGGCTGGAAGTCTGAGATTAAGGGATCACCAGGGTTGGTTTCTTCCGAGGCCTCTCTCCTTGACTTATAGATGGCCATCTTTTCCCTGTGTCTTCATATGACTTTCATTCTGTTCCTGTCTGGATCTTAATTTTTTTTTCTTACAAGAACACCAGTCATATTGTATTAGGGCCCACCAAAATGACCTCGTTTTTATCTTAATTACCTCTTTAAAGACCCTGTCTTCATATACAGTCACATTCTGAGGTACCAGGGGTCAGGACTTTAACATATGAATTTGGGTAGAGGTGTAATTCAGTCCTTATAACTTTCACCAAAAAGAAAGAATAGTGCCTACATGTAAATAACTGGTAAAGACCAGTAAGAAAAACAAAACAAAAACAATTAAAATAGAATTGTGTAATTAACAAAGTAATGGAGGCTGCCCAGAACAAAATACCATAGTTCAGGCCAGCTCAATCTTCAATTAGACAAGAACTTCTGCTCTGGCCCTCTGCAGTAAATAAAGATGGAAGAGCATTACCACGTTCTGTGATGGAATCACAGCAGAATAAAGGTTGGTGTTCTCTGCTAAGCTGCTTCTAGCCAAATATTCACCTGTACAACTCAGACCACAATTATACATTTGATCGTGGGCTGATTGGTTTTTGTTTGTTTATATTCGAGTACAGATTCCTTCACAAAGGATTTGAGTCAGTTCTTAAAACACATGGTGGCAATTTGAGGCTATGTCCCCACCACCCAAGTTGTATGGGGGAAGCCATAGAGAATGGAGGCTGTCACATTTTCCATTCCTGCCTGTCACGTCTCTGACCATGTCGATGTTGTTCTAATGTTCTGTTGGCTGATGCCAAGCACCCCAAAAGGCAGATCAATTCCCTGATGGAGGCTGCTGAAATTCAAGTATATGTATTTACCAACTGATTTATCACGCTTCCTCCACCAAAATGGCTCGCAGTTTTCATGTCACCAAAAGTGCAAGAGCTGCTATAAACTGGCTCACTATGCTACCCCAAACCACATGGGAACAGGCACCAATAAGCTCTCAACTCTGGTTTCACTGAATGTCTACCCTTTGCCTGACTATGACCTGCTTCAAAGGAGGCACCCAGCAGCATCAGGGAAATGTGTGCATCTCCCACTCTGGCTGTGCCAATGCCCCCTCTCACTGATGCCAAACACCTGCCAACCTGTATCCCTTCTTATCCATTCAAATCGAGTACATGATCCTCACAAGGATCAGATGGTAGCCTGTGCCCATCCAGGTACCCAGAAACTGACACAAAACTTCAGCCTCTAGAAGTCAGACAAGCATGGCAGCCAGCCTGGCCAGATCTGCACGTGGTTCTGAACACGGCTAACCAAATCATCCTGTTAATGCAACTTGCCTTCATGATTCACCTGCAGGGAGCTTTCCTTCCCCAGTGCTTCCCTGTCCACGCTTCACAGAGATGTCTTTACTTGCCTTGGAGATTTTTGCCTGGCTTCCAAATAAAGGCAAGAGAGTGGCAGGACCAGGGGGACTTGCACCATTTTAGCGGCAAGGTCCGGCTCCTACCACCCTCCCTGCTCTATGACCCAGCCAGCACTTATGATGCATTGTCCCATCACCTTCACCATTTATAGCACAAAAGCTATTTAGCCAGTGCCTGCAACCCTTCAGCCTGCAGTGCCTTGACAGCAGAGGTTATAGGAAAAAAGAGAGAGAGGGGGAGAAGGGAAGAGAGAGAGAGAGAGAGAGAAAGAGAGAACAATGTGCAATTGGCACTGCATTAGAGATGGAAAAAGTACTTAAAGCCTGCAACATTCATCAAGACTGAATACATAAATGCCACATTTTGAATAAGCGAAGCAAAAGACAATGACAAAGGAAAGGCGCATTGCTTCAGGAATCTCTATCATTTTCATTTGCTGCTGTCAGGAACCTGTTTTTTGCCTCTCACTCTATCAGCCATTATAGCATTAATGAAGTAACCTCACATAGTTATTGACTGGCTTGTCAGAGGCCTTGCCTGATCCCTTAATAGAAACCATTGGTCTTCAGTTAAAAATGGGGTGAGCTGGGAGGTGCTGTGGGCATGTGCTGAATTTCAAGTGCACTCCTGAGGTTATCAAAAGCCATGAAATGCAAATTATTATATTTTTTAAACACACAGATTTCATGCAACTGAGCATATAAAATTGACTAATATTGTACTTTATGCATGCCTTATAATGTTTTCAAATATGCTCTGCATATGTTCTTTTCCCAGAAAGTTGTGGGTGGTATTTGAATAAGCAGAGGTAGGCCTAGTTTTATTTTGTTCTTGAGTCCTCTCCTGCTTGCTGGAAGCTGGCACTTCTATTTAATAGAGAGCCATGTTGATGCACTGTCTACCAAACACCACCACCAATCCTTTGTCTGAATTTCAGCTTCAGATCAAAATCATTTTCTTTCATGTTTCCCTGCACCCGCCCCCCAACCTAGAAGTATCCAGATCTTCAAACCAGTATATCATTCACTAGCAACGGCAGGTTGGCAAGAGTTCTAAAGAATAAATCCCTGTCTTAGAAGGCGGTACATTGGAAAAATAATCCTAGATGTAGTGTGTTTAATTCCAGTACCACAATACCACAGAGCGGATATGTTCAAACATTAAGCACCACCAGACAGAAAAGGGTAAAATATGAAAAGTCAAGGACAAAACACTTGGAAAGGTGGTTATATTTCTGAGTCAGGAGGAGCAAACATAATAATTATAGGGTCAAGCTTGAGGGGGTCTACAAAGAGACACTGATGAGAATGCACACCTCGCTTTGTTTTTTGGGCACAGAGCATGCTGGCTTCATATTGGTATTTAATTGGATCATTCTCCTGGTATAAAGCTCTGACCTTTTCTCGGCTTCTCTGGGGAGGAAACGTGGTGTCTATGTCTGTTGATTTGCATTATGGCTCCCCCAAACTGGCTCTCTTTGACAGTAGATTATGTGCATTTCTTATCTCTGAGGTCATCCAAAAACTAAGTACAAGAAGCTCAAAAATTTCTTCTCTGCCAATTTTACACTCCAAAACCTTGTTGCTTCTCTTTGCACCATCTCAACTCAGCTGCTTTCTCACGTGGACCGTCTGTAGACTCACTGACATACACTCTATTTTCTCATTTATGGATGAAATTAAAGACCTAAGATTTGGCCACCATATAAATAGTGATGGTTCAACTTCCAAAAGTCCAACTTAGTTGAGAGAAATATTGACTAGCTCCCATCTCTAGTCCATTACATTCAAGCATCTGTTTCATTAACCTAGACAAAGAACAATAATGCATTCCCTTCTAAGCCATTTGCTCTCTTGTAGATTGGACCTAAATTATTAAAGAAAAACATGATTTCTTGCTGCTTCTTTTACATGTCCCGAAAGTCCCCCCCAAAAAACACAAAACTGTAAGGGTACACATGCTCCTCAATCTCTGGCATTAATGGTGACCACTATTGCCTGCATTAGAAAGATATTTACCATGAGGTAGATCACACTAATCTAGGTGTGAACAAGGATTACAGACTTCTTAAACATTTAATTTCAAATCAAAAACAGGAAATGTATCAGTCATAGCTATTTTGAAATTTCTAGTACATTTCTTGTATGGCAATAAACGCATCATTATAAATTCATATAACTTTAATACCAGAAGCCATCTTCATGCAATTTAAGTTCAATGTTCTCATGCTAGTCACAAAGAAAACTGTCCCAAATAAGGTAAGTGACTTGTACAAGATCACAAATAAGGGGCGCCTAGGTGGCTCAGTGGCTTAAGTATCTGCCTTCGGATCAGGTCACGATCTGAGGGTCCTGGACGGAGCCCCACATCAGGCTTCCCTGCTCAGCAGGGGTCTGCTGTTCCCTCTCTCCCCTTCCCCTGCTCATGCTCTCTCTTGCTATCTCTCTCTCTCTCTCTCAGGTAAATAAATAAAATCTTGTAAAAAAAAATCACCGATAAATCACTGACCTTTACGCACTCACTTATTCAATATACATTTCTTTGAGCACCTTATATATATGGGGCACTGGAATAAAACCTAGACATATAAAATATATATATATATACTTGGTCCCTAATCTCATGGAATTTATGGTGGTGGGACTGTAGTCTGTTTCATGATTTGTGATAAGTGCTCTGACAGGACAGAGGTATTAGCAAGCTGAGAGGGGAGCAATCAGAGGAGACTTCCAGACAAAGGGATGTCTACGCAGACACTTGAAAGATAAAATGGATTTAACCATATGAAGATAACAGAGTTGGAAGAAAGAACTAACTATTAGATACTTGGCCAAGGACACAGCATGTGTGAAAGCTCAGAGGTGAGAGGTAAGATGGTGCACCAAAGAAACAAAATAAGATTACAAAGCCTGGGATGTGGGCTGTATGATAAGAGAAGACTGGAAAGCTGGCAGAGGCCAGGTCACGAGAGGTCTGTGGATGGAGGTTAACAACTGTAAACTTCCTCCAAAGAGCATTGTGACATCATGAAGGGTGTTAAACGGGGGAGAGAGCAGACCAAATGTGTAATTTATAGCGTGACTCTAGCTCTCACTTGAAGGAGAAAGGGGGCAAGGCTGGAGAAAGGGAGGCCAGTTAGACTCACAGCAAGATGAGAGACAAAGATGTAGACAGTCGCAGTGACAACAGTTGAAGAGATATTTAGGAGTGAATCTGACAGACCCTGGTGATGACGGGGGAGTGAGCCTCCCACATTTCTAGTTGGGGCAACTGGACACTTGGTGCCACACACTGCAATAGGTGGGGCTCATTTTTGAATGAAAGAAAATTATGAGTCTCACTTAGCTTAAATAATTAGCAGTCATTTAAGTCTCCAAGTGTATGAATATGGCAAAATCTCCAGCAAGAATGCAATCTGGGCCTGTGAACCGCGCCCCCTTCCGACCCAGTCCCCCTTCTCTATATCTCTACAGATGATCCCTTCTTCTCTAAGGACTGAATGTTCAAAGTAGCTTTCCAAAAACTCAGTACCAAAAAATTCTGAGCCACAGTAGAGGGCTTCTTTGGAATATGCACTTAAAGACTTTTCAGTTTTCACTAGGTTTTATAGTTTTGAAAGTTATGTTACAACTTGCACCTAGTATGTTAGTACTTATAAAAGAAAAAAAAAAAAGAATCATCCTACATTTCATGCAGTTACCATGCTGTACTCACAAAGCACTTTCATAAATGTCAGTTTCCACATGTAATCTCCTAAAGGAAATGCTCGCTACACCTCTCCTAGCCACTGCCGCGACACAGATTGCCACTACTTCTAGTGAAATGTCCATGTCAACCCTATGACATTTTAGGGTACTCAGATCCTCAACTGCCCCCTGGAATCTGCTCTAGACATGCTCACCTATAAATAAAGGAACTGAATTAGAATGCCCTCAAGACTCCATTCAGCTTGAGGTTTCTATGATGCCAAGCCCGAGGTCTGGGGTTCTGCAATATTGAATTTTTCAGACACTTTTTTTTTTTGTAAAGTAGACACACACATAAGGAGGAAAAAGATATATGGACCATGTTACAAAGCTCCAAGAGGAAAATGGCAGCAAGAGGAAAGAGCTTCAATAGAGAAAGAATCACCTGGATGGTGAGACCTTGAAGCTGGCAGGAGAATGAGGAAGTCACGGGAAATAAGGGGACTTAGGCACATAATTTAAACATCATGTCCACTCAGATCGACTCTGCAAATGCTCACCCTCTTTCTCCAACTCAATGTACCTCTATGTTCCTAGGCGAGAGTATGCTCTGCCTCAGGATGCCAAAATCAAAACTAAGACAGGAATAACTGTATCTTCATCCTACCACCACTGAGAAGCAGCAGCTTTTCTTTTTGTTTTTCATCATGACAGATTACAATAACTATTACAACAGTCAAAGCATGGGTGATGATATATAATTTTTCAAATGGACATGTACGCACACTACCTGCCTGCCCAATACACATCCTTACCTAGATGTACGCACGTTCTCCACACAAATGCACGTGCACACACTCCTTCACACATGTATATGCAGAGGCGTGCCCCCACGACCACACACGTGCATACGATTGTCCACACGCACACATACCAGCACATTTCATCTTTGCTTGGACTGCGCACCTGCTTCCTTCTAGTGGACAGGCCACTAGAAAGGCCCTGAAGATTGATCTGGGAAACAGAGTGGTTGGAGCTATACTTCTCTTGTTTATTTTTCTTAACGCCTGTAGGCACCGTACTGCCAAGTGCTCTCTCCCCGTAATGACAATATTGCCCACAGCCCTTTACTTCAGACGAACAGAAAAATTAGTGGGCCATATAGTGTTCTGCTCGATCCCGCAGTTTCGCTTTTTAAAATGTGTTTGGGGAGGAGATTTGTCATTTGCAAAAAGGAACAAAGAAGTCAGGGGCACATTTAGATTTTCCATAGTAATTAGATGCTTGTTGCCGGGGAAGCATTTGGGTTGTTAATCAAATCTCCAAAGTTTTGGTCTCCTGGATTAAACAACTCCCCCTCTCCCTGACCTGGCCCAGCTTTTGTTTCATTATGTAGATCTGACCTTTACCTCACAAAGGTGCTGGCACAGAGAAGACGCTTTGAAAACTTTCTCCCCTACCAAAGTGTTGAATTCAAGATGAAGGCACCACCTTCCCATGAAGGCACCACCATTACCAGTCCCAGCCCTGGGCCTCACATGTTCCCTTCTGGCTGTCCTGGGACACTGATGCTCACGAATGCTGTCTCAGGTGAGCCTCAGAGATTTTTCTAACCAAAATCGCCTAGGCCAGACAAGAATATCTCCCAGCACAATAGAAAAGTAAGTCCAATCCCCAGTGGTATCCTGAAACCTGATGCCTGAAACCTGATGTCGGAATGTCTTAAGCTTCCATTTCATACAATCTTCGGCATATTTTAAGCATGCAAATGGGCCATCTTTTCTTCTCTGTCTTTCTTTTATTTTATTTTTCAGGATTCAGGGGGAGCAAAATAATTAGCCTTCAGTCAGCTCAGGAGGGCATCCATTTATACTCTCACACGGAGGTCAAAGTGCATGATGCTGCCCTGCCAGAAAGTTTTTTTTTTTACACAGAGGGGATACAGTCTGGAATATCCAAATGTAGCAAGACTTTGAATCCCTATGCTGGGTTATTTGAAACCCCAACAGACACGCCACTATGGGGAAATTACTTAATCTGCTTCAAGATTTATCGCTATTGTGCTCTATGCACCAGGTTAAAATAGAATACCTCAGAGAGGTCTCAGCGGGTCAGGAGTCTAATTCGTACCGCAAGTATTTCACAGCGCATTACAAAGTTTCGGACAGAGCCTTTAATCCTCAAAATCATTAAATCCTACCTTTGCACTGATATGCATATAAAAACATTCTGCCAAATGAATCTGCTTTACATTGCTCTCAAAATATTGCTGCAACACAGAAAAGGGTAGGAATCTGAAACATTCTACGGCTCACAGGGGTACAGTTTATCAAAAGGTGAAAGAGAGTTTGTGTAAAGCAAAAAAAGGAACTATTGTGTTGGATTGATTTAAGACTAAATGTACGCTGTCAAAAAAAATAGATTTTTCACCTGTCAGGCAGTCATTTTTACAAATGTATGATATGGGTACTGATTAGTGAAAATGCTCTTTTCTCGATGAATTATAATATAACCCTTTGCTTCCGTGCCGTTCATCTTAGCGTTCCCCCTTTTGTGGGACTCACTTGTATACTGTTTCAGTTTCTAGGGAAAAGGTTAAGAGATACATTCACTGCAAAGTAGAATTGATCTTTCGAAACCATCAAGTGGGCTTAACGGTGAACGAGGAAGCCAATGCCCAGCAAAAACAAAGAAACTTCCGCGTTGTGGGCAGGTTGTCAGCATAAGGCACCAAATTCCATTTTCATACAAGAAACACATGAGAACTGGCTCTCCTGACACTAGCGCTGACATTTCTCTGAAATTCTTATGACTTTGTCATCAACCCACATATTTTCAAAACAAATTGTCTCGTGTTTGTTTGCTTTAAAAACAAGATGCCATTGTCCTAGATGAAAATGTGACTTTATAGTAAAAATGTCAGCATGAAAACACAAGGAAGGGAAAAAACCACTGAGTGGAAAATAAAAAATAGAGCCTAAGTAGCCTTTTCTAAGGGCCTGAATATATGTGATTAAAAGTGATTTCAAAAACTATGGCAAATATATTCTCATATCTCATAAGAATACTGGGTGAATAATGATAGGATGTTTAAAAGCAATTTGTTTTTATGACACTTTTTTGTGAACTTGCAGAAATTAGTGACAACAACAACAAAATCAAGGACTATTGACATCTCATAGCTGAAAAGCATAAGCTGGCATCATTTTGCAACCTTGTTTTCCTTGGTTACATGCAGAGTAAAAATAAAATATATCTGGCAGGTGAGAAATGGCAGGGTAATCTCTGGAAATTATATTATAGATTCTTTACCAAATGAATTGTTTCTCTTTATTAAGATGTGAAACAGTGGAGCACAGGAAAAGCGGCGTAGATGTGATCTAACACCATAAGGCAACCCCACCTCCCAATCCACCACTTTCTCAAGTAGGCCGTGTGCTAGGCTGCAATTTTGGTCATATCCCTACATCTGTTTGGACAGAATCAATGACTCATGTCAAAATCTGCCCTTCTACTCTTTTCAGAAAGGCAGACTTGAGAAGTGACTGAGTTAAGACCACACAATCTGTTTTATCTTTCTTTAAAATACATATGTGTGTGTGTGTGTGTGTGTGTGTATTTAGAGAGAGAGAGAGAGAGAGAGAGAGGAAAGTTTGACAATGAAAAACTTTTCATTTCAGGTCATTGCATCCTGCTCATTTTTTTAAATAATGAAGGGGAAATGTAGGAGGCAAGTATGTGACTTTTATTGGATATTTTTCAGCCCCAAACAACACATACTAGAATTCAGCTACTAAAAAGAAGCTTCCTAAAAATAGACCTTTTGAGGGAAAGGAAAGAGAGCTTATGAGGGCCAAGGGACTCAAGTGCTAGACCCTGAGCTCCTTCAAGGCATTGGTTATTGCCTCCAAGCTTCCTCAGCCATTTTGGAAACTTGGTGATATCTATGACCCCCTCCAGCTGGGACAACAGTCTAACTTGTAGAAGTCATAACAACTGTAACAGACTTAATTAAACTTACTTGTGAAATTTTATTTCACTTGTCTTCAAAACTAATTTCTTAATAGCCAAAGGTCAAATTATCTGTAGTGCTGGTCAGAGATTTTCAGGTGGCGAAGAACAATCATGATCTACATGTCACTGTCCCTGCTCACTTCTATATGAGAGTGGATAGCTACTGAAACCTCCAGGCATTCTGAGGAATGGAGATGAAGTCACCTATACTCCATCCATTCAGGCTAAATACCCTGATACTGTTTGTTTTGCCAGTAATACTTGGGAAGTTGAAAAAGTTAGGGGTTAGGAAAAGAGGCCACCAAAATAGGCCATGCTAAAAATAAAATAAGCCAAAAGTTTAAGGAAATAAGAAGAGAAAACAAAATATAATGAAAGAGCTCTGAAGAATCAGGGAGTGGCCTATATAGGTAAAAGGAAGGGATTTAAAACAAAAGCAAAAAGTGTTGATGATAAAACATGTGTGGGGATAACAATATGAGGACAATAATTTTCAAAAGCAAAAAACATGCTCAGCTAAGGGCAATATATTATAAGTGATGACTGCCACATGCAAGAACACGAATTCACCTAATGTCTATCCTCTCAGGTATCTATGTCCTATGGATGGCCCATCCTGGCTGCCTACAGAAAAAAGGGGAAAAGAGGCTCCATTCACAGAGAGGATTATTAAGCAGTCGTTTAAATCTAGGGGCTGATAAAGCCTTTCTAAGTCATATTTTTCCTTTTTTTTAATTAAAAAAGCTTTAACTCTCCCCTCATCACTTGTGGGCTGAATTGGTTTGATCCAGAGAGGCAGTTATGCATAAGAGCAACCACTCTCTATTGAATTAGGGGATCTCTCATGCAACACATCTCACCAATTACAAGGTAGGGATGCAATTCTATGATTTATCATACATTATACTGTTAAGTAATATAACATTATAGATACAATTTGTACCTATCTCTCTGCAGATTAGAGAGGTGGCACGTGAAGAGAGGATCATTAAACACAGAGCAAGGGCAAGGGCCAAGCTCTTCTCTTTAACAAGCCGCTCCAAGTACCACCTCTCTAATCCATGGAGAGGAAACAATAAATTGTTCCAGAAGCTTATTCCAAATTGTGCTCTTTGGGGCTCGGGGTTTTATTTAAACAAAGAGATGCAGAAAAAACATCATTTCTATGTGTGAAAACAACTTTGGTTGTATTGGGATGAGTTCTCTCATTCCAAAGGTGATGGAATTCCTCACCTATGCATGAATATGGATGTATGTGTAGATGCACATCACACTCGTGGATGCAGATCCATGTCCCATACCAGCAAAATACATACCGACAGTCCAAATTATTGAAATTTGACTCTCAGATGATATCATTTAGGCATTGCATTAGACCATCTCTGTCCACTAAAAATATAATGCAAGCCATATATGTAATTCTACATGGTAGCCACCTTTTAAGAAGTATAAAGAAACCAATGAAATGACTAGCATTTTATTTAACCTGATACAACCAAAATATGATCATTTCAAAATATAAACAATCTAAAAATTATCAATGAGATTTTGCACTATTCACAGTAAGTCTTTCAAAGTCAGTATGTATTTTACTAGTAAATCACATATTGCAAACTAGGCATTGATTCAAGAGCTCAGTGGCCACATGTGACTAGTAGCTACCGTATCTGAGAGCACAGCGCTAGAACGATGCATATCTTCTGCAACTCCACAGTCTCCATTACGGTTTTGCAGCTTTGTTTGGAGAAGAGTGTATTTTTCAGCCAGTTTATCCAAATAAGCAGAAGTCCTCATAAACACAAAATGGATGAAGTGATATTTCACCCCATTGAGCATAACTCCTTTCAATTCCACCAAGATCTAGGCTCTTGCTGATGAAAAGGTGAGTTCTTTGACCTATATCTGCTCTGTCTATATCCCCTTTCTAAGGTCAATAAATGGACATAAATATCAACCTTAACAGACAACCCAGACCATTCTTCTCGAAATGTTCTATTTATAATATTCTTTCCTCTGTAAGTCTTCTGTACTACTGCTTCCAGCTTTATTAAACTCAATTAGACTCCCTTTTGCCCTGACTACACCCCCTTTAAAACAGAAAAATTGTATAATCCGCTTGGATGGCAGTACAATGAGGTAGGCAAAGATATAAGGACACCGTTAGGCTGCCTCATAAACCCTAGCTTGTCATGGGACAAGTCATTGATTTCTATTGGCAATCTCATTGTAATGTCAGACTGTAACTTGAATTCATTCTTTGCTCCTCTCTGAGGTAAACAATGAGCCAAAGAGTAGAAATGGACTAGAGTGAAAACATACTAATTACTCTCAGAAATAATTGGGTAACCTGACTTGTCTGATATCTGAGGAAGCATAGGTTAGTTGGGCCCTGAACACAACGCCTGAACTAATTGCCCCCAAATTAGTATCTGTCTTTGGACCTTGGGAAAAGCAATTCAACTGTGACTAGAGTTAGAGAGTCAGTCAAGGGAAAGATGAAAGGCAAGTCATTTAGGGGAGGAGAAAAAAGGCAGAAGTTCATCATTTCCATGTTATCCCTAGTTGTTCCACTCATTATGACATATAACTCTCATACATATATACGTATATATATGACCGTAAGTTTGAGGAAAAGACCATAAGTTGGGGAGTCAGAAACAACTTCTGCCTTGCCAGTTATTTGCCATGCATTATTGGGCAAGTTTCTTAACTTCTGCGAACCTTAGTTTTCCCATCTGCAATAATGGCTCAGCACAGTGTTTTCCTGGATACGATGACCTGAAACACGTGTGTGTTCTCATGATCACTGCACACTCAATATGTGGGCGATGGGGAAACATGGCTCAGTGTTTGTTAGCAATCAGGCATACGGTAACAATGACTGAGAGCTAGACTGATTGATTGATTTTTTTATCATGCTACACAGCTTCACATTACTCAGTTTCTAGCATCGCTGCATTGACAGCAAGAACCCATCTGGGGAGCTACCCCACGTATCTTAGACAATCCGTTGATCAAAAGTTCTTTGTGAGCATATGTCCAGCATTAGGGATAAGTGCTTGGGGGGGTGAGGTCAATCCAGATGATGGGAGGGTGGCAGTGTTCATGTGAACTCTGTCGGGGAAAGGGCCATGGTAACTTTGTCCTCTGTACTCCTCGAAATCCTTTGTGCTAACTAGATTAGGACTAGAAGCCATGGTTATTGTCACTCCTGTTGTTCTTCCCAGTACTGGGGTGTGACTATTCTATAGAGCGTTTCTATACTGGTATATATATATATATATATATATATATATCCACAGAATGTTTAAACCATTTTCATATATATATGTACACACACACGCGCGCGCACATATACACACATATAATTTAGATAATGTATATAATTATATAATTTATATAACTGGTATATATATATATATCAATAATATATATTATTTATATATAATTTATATTATGTGTGTGTATATAAATAGAATGAGGTATTCTGTGAGTGCTTTCTGGCATGATAATCATAACCTATGCATATTTGCATAGGACCACAGAATGTTTAAACCATTTTCCATGGCATTTTACTTGAACCTTAGAACCACTCGGTGAAATAAGTTTAACATATCTGTCCCCTTTTTAGGCTCCTGATGAGCTAAGGTTGTTCAATTTACAGAGTCACTTGGCAACCCAATTCTTGTCCCTTAGACCAACAGCTCCCACTTACTTGTTTATGGGCCTATACTGATCTGTGACAAAATTTTAAGTTCACCAGATAGATAATGCTCATTGCCTTTCTGCTGATATTTCTTTCTCAGAGAGAACTTATTTCTATTTCTTTGTGGTTTTCAAAGATCTTTTTATTCATGAGGTGATGTTAATAAATTAAAAGAGCCTTTTTAATGGTCTTGGAAAACTAAAATGTTGACAAAGTTATTAGAAAGAAAAATTTTTTTAAAAAAAAGGAAGAAAGAAATTTTTATTTACCAGTGAAAACAAAAATCTGGGCACCACAAAGTTAAATAAATTGTGTTGCATGGCCTCTTTTATTATGTACTCTACCCTCTATGGAAAAAGAAAACAAGGCCGAGACAGGAAGGGATCAGTGGACAATGCAGTAATAAAGTACTCGGGCTGAAGGGAATCAGAAGGCTAGCTAATAAGAACAGTAATATCAAAGAAGCAAGAGCTATGCAAGGTTCAAGGCCTGAAAGAATTTATTAGAAATACTCAATTAGGAAAAAAAAAAATAAAACACATCAGAAAAACTCTTATTTAGCACTCATCTTCAACAAC